>NC_073692.1:246706813-247306813 GCF_029784155.1 Uranotaenia lowii | reverse complement strand
CTGCTCGTCCTTAGCAGTTTTTTTGGTCTTCTTTAGGTTCCGCTTGACAATAACCCAGTATTTCTCAATTGGGCGGAGCTCTGGCGTGTTGGGAGGGTTCTTGTACTTGGGAACCATCTGCACGTTGTTGGCGGCGTACCACTCTATGGCCTTTTTACCGTTATGGCAAGATGCCAAATCCGGCCAAAACAGTACGGAAAAACCGTGTTTCTTCAGGAAAGGCAGCAGACGTTTATTCAAACACTTTTTCACGTAAATTCCTTGGTTGACAGTCCCGGAAGCTATGAAAATGCTGCTTTTCAAGCCACAGGTACAGATGGCTTGCCAAACTAGATATTTCTTCGCAAATTTTGACAGTTTCATATGTTTGAAAATATCTGCTACCTTTCTTCTTTCTTTTGCCGTATAAAACTCCTGTCCCGGAAGCTGCTTGTAGTCGGCTTTGACGTAGGTTTCGTCGTCCATTACCACGCAGTCAAACTTCGTCAGCATCGTCGTGTACAGTCTCCGGGGTCGTGCTTTGGCCGTCGTATTTTGTTTATCATCGCGATTTGGAATCACTACCTTCTTGTAAGTCGATAGTCCGGCTAGTTTTTTGGCTCGATACACGGTTGTAGACGATACACCCAGCTTATTTGCGGCATCTCGGAGAGAGATGTTATTTTTTTTCCCGGGATTTTCATCCTATTAGGATGATTCATCCCTTGAGAGAGAGGTTAGGGTCTCTTTGTCGTCTCAGCGGCTTTTGCTTTTCGATTTCCCCTCGATCCAGACTTCCTGGCTGTCGACGAACGTTCCCTAATCACTTTAATTACATTTGTAACGGTTGATTTGGCAACTCTAGCGATTTTGCCAGCTTTGCGTGCGAGTAGCTCGGATTTTCGCGATGCGCGAGCAGAATTTTGATACGCTGCTCTTCTTCCTTGGACGGCATTTTAACAACTGAAGAGTGAATTCCAAAATCAAAATAGGAGCAACATTAAATTCTACACACACACACACCTTCAAAATGGGGGGTGTTCAGGTTTTTTAAAAGCAAAATTGAAAGAAATACGTCAAGTTGATATTGACCGAATTTTTGCCCGTATCGCCCTTTATAGTCGCTCGCTTCCTGTTCCCGTCCGACATATTCAAACATGTTCCGATTCTCGGAATTCCTGAATTTGTGCTTTTCACATTTTTCACAAAATATGTTTTCGAAAGTGCGCCAAATTATATTCGAATGAGACTCTACCGGTACACTTCGTCAAAGTTCTTCATATATATTCCGAACCACCAAGCTATAGTTTGCCAAGTTTTCAGTATACACACAAAGTATTTTTCTATTGCCAGTACATTTTCCTAATTTCTACTCGTTTTGTTAGTTAACCTTGGATAGCTTGTTTGAAAATTTAAACCAAATCACACCTACCGGGGCTATATGAACAGATAGGATTTGACCTGTTTTTTTTTAATTTTTATTATAAGAGACGTTTTAACCAACATTTGTTATTCGCATCTTTAACACTAGCGTTTAAATAAATATAATAAATTCGTTCGGAGCTAGAAAAAGAACCATTCGCTTCATCACCAGATTGAATCACAAATGATTATTTCGCAGATTTGTGACTAGAAAAAGATTTGTATTGTCATCACTTTTAAATACATAAATAAACTTTTCACTTTGAATTTGGCAAGCTTTCCGAAACAAAAATGAAAACCGTAGCACGAACGCGACGGCGCGGCGAAAAAAACACAACCGCTCCTGAGCAAAGCATGCTGAGAACTGTTTTCTAGCAAGCTATTGTTAATATAAAATTAGGTATGGTTTTATAGTGCATGGTGATTAGTATGACAAGCATCTCAATGGATCTGTTTTAAATAATCGACTGAATCAAACCGAAAAAAAAATCATAAACTACCAACTTGTACAGAAAATTTACTTAAAAGTTGAGAGTTAAAAAACAGCAGCAAATAGAAAAAAATACCAATCAATCACCGTGCACTGTACACCATAATCTAATATATAAAGATGAGTTGGACTATATATGTTTGTTTGTATGCACCTTATACAAATCCACACCACTTAACCGATCTGCCTGAAATTTGGTACAGAGTTGTAGTTGGACCAGGGTAAGGTTTTAGTAATAGTTCTGAGCCCTTCTCACCCAAGAAATGGGATCCTCCCATACAACTTTCGTTTTTATTCCCACAAACCAAAAGTCATGGCACCCATTTTGGCACCCGATTTTCATTTCATTTGGTGGGGTTATTTTTACCATCACCAGGGGCCGGGCATAAGAAGCAACCATCCAGAGTTCACGTGTACTGGATAGCAAATCTAAGCCTGCTAATGATTGAAAATTTCAGAGCGACACTTTTGGCGGGATTTTTCTTTCTACTGTTCGTAGCATGGGGCACAAGCACAAGGTTTGGATGAAATAATGAGCCCAAAGCTAAAAAACCTTTTTGACTTAGGTAAGTGCTGAAAACAAATGAACCGATATTCATAATTTCCAGGTTTTTAACATTTTTACATTTTCGAAATTTATATAGAGAAAAAAAAAAAATTATTTCTGAGTTATAAGTTGAGCTGCGATTTCAAGTTTTGAGCCGTCGGGGAATTGGAATGTAGGGTAAGAAAATTGAACGTGCATTATCTGGAAAAACTTAAAAGCAAATCCCACGCATACAGCTTTTCAGTAATTAAATCTGAGGTTTTTATTTTTAAACTACTCAATTTTATTGGACAATTTATAACTTTTGAGTTGAGTTGATCATCAATGTGTTGAATTCTACCATCCAATTATGAGAAAACATAAACTGTTTAGTACTGCGAATTCAAACAAATAATATTAAAGAATTTTTACATTGATCACTCTTCAAGGTAATTAATGGGATTATTGTGTAAAAGTATAGAAAAATTTAAATAGAACTCAAATAAAACCTTTTTCGTAACAGTATCAAACGGGCAATATCTGTTCCAAGATGATTTGTTTTCGATAGGTTCAAAAAACTATTGGAACGTTTAACGTTTAAGAAAAAGTAATCATAATACAGTGTGAAATTAAACAGCGAAAAAGGGAATTGAGAATATGCAAAGTGAGTCTTCAACAAGGTTCCGATCTTTTTGAAAATCTCGAAATTTAAAAATATTTGAATATACCATTGTACAGGGAGATCATCAATCTTGAAAGTTGAATTATCTCCAAAAGAGATTTTCATTAGATTGGGGATAGGGAAGATAAAAGTTTTATCATTTGAAGATAAAAAAGCCAAATCTATTCAAGCATTCTAAAAATTGTTGGTATAACATGTTTTTCGTTATAGGATGTATAATTATTCGAGGGAAATAGTTTTAAACTTCTATTAACACAAACCTCATAACAAAAAGTTTTTCAATTTTAGGAAAACGATCAACACAGTGATTAATCTCAAGCAAAACTTTATAATAATTAACAAAACTTAAAATGTTTACATGGAAAAACATGGGCCAAAATTCTCATAATGATGAATACAAAGCTTTAAAAATTTCGAAAAGTCAAACAACTCATTTTGATCATCAGAATGAGTGGTTTGTCTTTTTGAAATTTTTTATTTATATTTTATGTGAACCCGAGCAACGCCGGGTAAAATCTGCTAGTTTTATATAAACAATAGAATCCATGAAAATTATTATAAAAAATAGATTTTTTCACTAAAACTCCTAAATAGCGCATGCTGGAAACTGGCCAGAGACCAGAGTACTTGAAAAAGAATGAGGATCAAAATCTGTAGGTGGCATTGCGTGACTACTTGAGAAACCAATATAACTCCACATGGAGTCATTTATCATGCCGTGGTGTTAACGATGGTGCATAGATTTAGGGGTATATATAATTAAAAAAAAACGCAATTTTGTACTAAAAATCCGAAATACACAGGAAGTCATCATTTTTCGAAGTCATCCGGGAGAAAGACGGTTTTGTATTTGTTCGAAAACTTGATGAAAGCTGAAGAAAAACTGAAATAATGTGTCACTATTTATAGCAAGTTTGTTAATTGACTTTCGGTTTTTAAAAATGTTAGATAGTCTGCTTGACACTTTGAGTCTTAACTGAACTTTTGGAGTTTTTAAACACTTTTTAGTAAAGAATATACTAAATTCAACTGAACATAACAAACCAGCATTTTATAGAGAGTCTTTGGTTGTATGTAGAAGTTTTTTTTTACTAGAGAAGTAAACTAATCAGAATAAGGAATCAAAAATCCAGGAAACTACTGCTTTTAAGGACTTGCATGCAAATTTAAAATGATTCACATTTTGATTATATAAAATTTTCACAGCCGTTTATAGTCTTTCAAAGATAAATTTGTAATTTGAATAATTCCCTCAAAGGGAGGAGGAATTTGAATAATTTGTTTGAAACTTAAAATCGAATTACAAATTGGTGGTTCAATTTGTCCCCCTGTTCGCTCCCTAAACTACATTCGCATAATCCGGAAAAAAGGTGTAAAATTGTGGCAATGTGTGTTTCAAAATTCACCTGAAAAAAAAAAATTAATTCCAATGAAGAAGACGTTTTTCAGAAACCTTATCCAATGTTCGATTGATAAATGATAGTTAAAGTTGCAAACCATAAATTAAGAACAAAGGTTTCATGAAAAAAAATTATAAAGTTCTGTTGTTGAACGATAAACACAAACCACAATTTTAAGTCATTGATTGATAAAAAAATTTGACCGCCATGCCGACCGCAGCGCGTGTTTGAAACGGCAGTAATGATATGACATCTAAAAAAAATAATAATACTATTCATACAACAAAACAACACAACCGTTTAAACGATGAACAATCGCTACATTATAGTAGCGTTAAACGAAAGTGTTTTGCAGCTATTAAGCGTTCGAGGATTTCCGGACGAATGTTTGCAGGTACCTGTAGTGAATTTGAAAGTTATTGTTTTGTTTATCCATTGAAGTCATTTAGGCAAATTGTGGCAAACAACTGTTTTGCGTTGATACGAAATCAAAACACGAGGAAAATATGGTAAAAATAGTAAAGATTTAGGTTCTGAATTCTTATCCGGATTTATGGTTCTCTACTCTGATTCTGAATCTTAATTATTTATGTTCTTCAATGTTGGTTCTGAAGTCTGATTCCAAATTTTCATAGCAAAGTTATGTATAGCATACAAATCCTTAACTTTCAATCATGTTACTGTTTTCCTATCTCTTCTTTCGTAAAGTTAGTTCTCATGTATCGTGTACCGTAATCCGGGGTAATATTGATCACCTTTTTCGAAATTTTTCGATTTTTTTTTCTGTTAAGGGGAATGTGGCATGTTTCATATTTTTAAAACCAGTACTGGACTCCTATGAATGTAAAACATGGTTGCAGAAATTTATTAGACTACTTTAAATTTGATTTAAAAATTGATTTCTCTTCGATTTTGAATCTGATGATTTGGGGTAACATTGGTCAGTCTCTAATTTTGACGGTATTTACGAGTTTTCTTGATCATAAAGGATACAAAAGACCTTAATAATATTTAAAAATGCTTGTTTATAAATTTCACTTTGTTTTTCAACGTTTTCTTTCAAAGACATTAATAATCGGAAAAAGAACTATTATGGTGCATACATTCAGGGGCAAAAATTAAATTAATTGCTAAATAGTTTGAGCTACAAAATACAAATGAAATTTTACCTTTTCACATTCCCCTAGACCCTCCCACTATTTTCATTTTAATTTTTATCTTGAAAGTTTATAATTTGATACGGTTTCTACCCATTTTTCCAATACGGGCTTACTCTTGGAAAATGTCTTTATTTTTCAAATATAAAAAATTTATCACTAAATGACTACAAAAAAGCACGATAAATGTACACAATGATCCGGAAATCAATCAAAATAAACTTTCAGGATGCGATTCTTGTAGGAAAAAATCTTATTTAACACTGCAGTATTACCAATCATCACAGCGTCGGCAGATTGTCATGCAAACGCTTCGGTAACTAGATTTATACATGCAAACTAAAGTTAAATGATATGGTTACAAGACGACGCAAGGCGACGTCTATCAGAGGTGATTGAGATGCCTGCTGATAGATTCTGAACGTCGATCACTCAGTTAACATTGGTTACTTGACTACAGACTTTTGTTGCTTTTTGTATCGGTGAAGCTTTCAATCAGTTTGCTATCAGACGTCCAGAAGAGAAGATGAATGTATGTAATGTAATGAGCTGACAGAAACGTTACCAGTGCTACCCCCTAGAACCGGAGTGCCCGGGGCAATTGCCCCCATTCCCCCCCCCCCTTCCCCTCCCTTAATCCTGCCTTGCACATTTATCTGGGATTACATTTGCCTTTAACATTTTGAACCTACAAAATCAAAATCTTTTATATCTCGTATCTGGCAGTTGGCACACGGGTTGGAAGGTTATGAAAGTTACCGAAAAAACACCGTCAATCAGTTATCTTCCCCTTTCCACCTAGTAGGGCCTCGGTGCATTTGAACCGCAGTAATTCTAAAAGTAATTTCAGTACCTATAAGGTCGTTAGAACGATGCATAACAATTTACAGGTTAAAAACTGACATAGTAACTTGGGGGAAGAATAAAGAAATGACGGATGATAGCTTTCAAGAGCCGATCAGTAATCATACCTATCAATGCTGAGTGTGGAAGGCTATGGACGTTGGAGGCGCCTCTCATTGCTGAGATACTCGAATGCTACTGGTATAAATTTGTTTTCACTCCGAAGCAACGGCGCTGTGTATTGGATATCAACACGATGCTAACTTAGTGACGAACGTTTCAATCGCACTAGCAACGAACGAAACAACATGACTGCTTTGCTTTAATCATCGAATTCTATTTGTCAGCTATCATTGAAAATGAGCGATTTCCAAAACACTGAATGTACATATACAAAGAAAAAAAGTTGTTCTTTCACTTCCAGCAACTTGTTTGCATCTAAATGCTTTTAGGTATCATCAGGCAAGCTGTTTGTTTTCGAGTCCTAGAAAACATAGATATTTGAGGATTTTTAAATTGAATTTTTACTAGTAGAAAAAAATTCAAATACAAACCAAATTTTGGCTATTTGATACTCATTACATAGGCTTCCAAATGTTGAAAACAGTTTTCAAAAATTCAAACTTTAGACTGAGTTATTGATGATAATGTGCAAAAGTTAATTGTTGGTCAAAATTACCCCGGTGATCAAAGTTACCCCGTTTTACGGTATTATCAATGCTTTCTGATTTTACTCCACGTGGAGGGTGAACCCAATCAATCGCCATAGAGAAAACTGAATCAGTCATTGCAATGATCTATTTGGCCATTAATGGGATTTCGGTAAACAAACAAATTCTTCCAGCAAGTGCATCACACTTACCGATAGGTAAACAGACATAAACTATTTAATACATCAACTTGTCGACTCAGTTTATTTTATCGGCGGTATCCCAATTGCACCCGACAGAGTCAACTGAATGTTGCCCCAACTGAGTCGTTCTCAAATATGGATGGAAGAGTTACCTTCATCTCTTGCACAAAAATACTAACTATCAGCCGGATGGAAACTTTCTCGTGTCGAAATAGCTAGTTTTTCCGGGGTGTATTGCCTCTTTCAACAGTCATCCGGAGTTTTACTTTTGTTCGCGTAGATGACAAATCCGTCAATCTGCAAACACCACATCTTCGTCAAAGAATAAACGAACGCAGCCAAGAGTGTCGCCATTGCTAAAAATAAACAGACAGCCTGAAATAAGTTTGCAATGGTTTGAAAAGGAAATAGTAAAACTAACTTGGTCACAAGTTTTTCAATTCCGAATGACGGCCCCACATTGATGCGAAAAACAGTGAATGAAAAAGAAGCTCGATAAAAAAGTTAATAAGAGATCTATGTATGTACATAAAAAAATTGTAAAATTTAAATAACAGTTTTAAATGAATTTTTTTTAAATATGAGTTTCTACAATCATTTTTATTTAAGATTTTACCCTGCATTTCGAGTAAAAATTTGAACACTTTTTGTTGGTTCAGCTCAATGTGAAAACATACATTTGCACAAATGTACATATCTACATATGTAGACAGTGCGCTCTACCGGAGTTCATCGGGGAAGTACATTTCTGCCTATGGCAAAAATCAAGTCAACCGACGTTGGTTGTTCTGTGGATGCAAATAAGTAAAGTTTGCAATATTGCACAGATTTTGTAGGTCAGAAGAATGTATGTTTGGCTACGAATGATTGCGTCCGGAAGGATGAGTTTCCCGTTTCCCCTCGGGGATCTAGTGACAAGCTGAAAAATTCTTGTCGTTGGGAAACCATCTCTGTCTGCAATATTTTTATATTATTTTGATTAAGTTGAAATTGATCAATTCTGCTTACCTGAGAAAAATGTGAGAATGCCGATAAAATTTACACAGCAAAACTAATTGAAACTTGAAAGTATTTTAAACGAAAGTACATTCGACACGTAATAGATTTCTTACTAAAACTCTCAATTTTAAACAAGAATATCTGCTACCTGATGTACCAAAATCAAAGTTCAGTCTTCTCAGTTACAAAGTATTCTGGAAAAAAATGAATTCATATATATAAATTTAAAATTCAGATATTCAAGTTACTAATATTATTATTAATTCCGATTGATCGTACAATCGTTGGTTAGGATTTACAATTTATGCATCAAATCCAAATCTTTTAAACGAACGCCTTTGCGTTCAATAATGAGCAAAATAAGCGATCTATTATGGAACTGACAACAACAAAAAGTAAAACCCATTTCCATGAGTATGGCTTGGTTTTCTCCTTCTTTTTATGTGTACTATCATTAGGGAAAATCTGTAACATAAACAGACCGTTTTGTGCTGATGCGAAAGTGATTTGTCGAGTCTTTATAGCTGCTATCTGTTCCAAAGAACGACAAATGTTTGTTGGTCGTACATGCCTAGCATCCTTAAATCCCATCCTTGCGATGTGTCCGGGTGGAAGTCGGATTTTCCTCGAGATTTTCCTTGTATTTTTTTTTATCTCTCTCCTTTAAACTTACAGAGTCTTGTCTATGTGGTAAAAGTGTAGCATTCTCGGTGGCTATACCTTCGTCAATGCAATCACAGATAAGTAGATAAATCAAGATGGTTGAAAAATTGTTTTAAAATCGGAGTTAGCCTTTCACATAATCAACTCAGGTAAAGATACTTGGTCAAACTGTTTCTGAGATCCAGATTGTCTATAATCTGAAAGTACATCAGATGAAATGAGCATTCCATTCCAAATAAACATATTTACTTAAACGCTCGAGCTATTTTCCATTCTTGGAAAGTTGTTAGAAATAAGAATTACCGATCAAATATCATACATACTTAGAATCTCAAAAAAAATCATTAAAAGAGGTTACATGTTACAGTTAATTTATTAAGTTGAAGTAAATCGACAATTTGATTTTTTTTTAAATTAAAATAAAACAAACGACTGATTGCTTTGAAGCGAAACATCTAGTGGCTCCAGAGAGTGTCAAACGTGTACATTGCATTTTATCAATTTCGGTTCGTTAGTTCGAGTTGACAAAACATCAACCACGAAGTAACAAGCGTAAAGAAGAGAAAATTCCTTCAAAGCGAACCGTCTAGTGGCTCCAGAAAGTATTAAGCACTTATGTAGAATATTGAACAAATAAATTGCCCCCCGTACTGTTCCGACGCAGTCACGACGCAGCGATTTGACACCGACACAACAATGAAATATCTACACAAACATGAATTTTACCTTGCACTTTTTCACACAGCATACAACAAAAAACCAAAAATTAACACTATTAGAATCAAGAGTGAGGAAAATCGGACGAGTTGTAGCTGTAGCTTGTAAGTGACATGTGTTTATTTACTTCAATAAAATTCACTTTCTAAACCTAACTCACGCGTATCGTATTTCTACACCACCGAAATTTCGTTTGTAGGGGAGATAAAGGCATATTTAATTATAGAGAACAGCTATAATATGTAAATTACATAATTGTTTCGTGTTCGAACACTAAAATTGTCTATTTCCTAGTTGGCTGAAACTTGAAAAACTAGATAAAAACGTTTAAAAATGCATTTTAAAAATTTTTGTCTAAAGCTGAAAACCAGTCACTGTAGGGGCATAATAAGAACCCTCCATGGGGCAGTATAAGCACCATTCATCGGAGCACGATGAGCGTTTTCTGCCTGGGAATCTAGCAGCGAATTCAACTCGAAGAAGTCTGGTGAGCCGTAGATCCATCGAACAAAGCAATTCCAAAATAATCTAAGTCTGTTTGTAGAATACAAACATTTCACACACGCTCATACATTATGATTCTGGTGCTTTGTTTGGCGGAAGATGTTACTAGCAGTATAATGTAACAATATAAAAAACGATCATTAATGGAAAATGGAAAAAAAATAACCTCGAACAAAAATCAAACTCTAGTTTTTTGATTACTTCCCCTACACCTCACCAATAGGCCACATCGTCAGATGTAAACTAGTCAAGCTGTAGCTCTATAATTCAGTTGACTACATCGATTTGAATTCGCTGCTAGAATATACGGCAGAAAACGCTCATCATGACCGGATTAAAAGTGTTCTGTTCGCCCCGAGCCAACAAATTTCAGTAAAACGTGTTTTAAAATTTATCAAAGTGAAAAATCAAAAATTTAATGATGGTGAAAATTTAGAAACAATGTGTACATCATGTTGCAGTGCGTACATTATAGATCAGGATGATTTAAAGATCATAAGAGCTCATTTCGTGGGGATCAATAATTATATTATTTTCGTCACTCGAGAACCTTGCTGGTATTTTTTAATGATCTCTATAAAAATGATAAGGAGATTCCTTTTTTGTGAAAAATTAATACAATAGGAATTTATTTAAGAAAATACGTACTTTTGTTGAAAAGAGGAGTGCTTTTTATGCCCCGGGTGCTCGTTATGCCCTTATCTCCCCTACATGGCCTTGATTGATGACCGAAGTTGATTGCGGCTTACTCGAAATTCGATAGCCGTTTGGAACTCAATCCGTCGGAAACTAGAAAAGAAATTCTACGTCCGTACACATACAATTATAAAATTTGGCATTAATTTACTAAACAACATCAACCAATATTGAGGGGGTATCAAACCGTTTGTGACTGTATTCAAAATTTAGTTAAATTCATAGGTTTCTTATGAATATAAATAGTCTGACACAGTTGGTTTTTAGCTAAAAAACTGAAAACATATTTTAAGCGCGTGCATAATTTTGCATGGCAAATAAGTAAAATGCTAGGAAAGAATCGTTCATAAATGAATCTTTGTAATACCATTACAAGTAAGATACAAGAAATTAATTTTTACTGAATTAGAGAAAGATACGCTGGAAAAATGAAGATTACTAATTTATGCGACCGTTTTCAGTGGAAGCAGAAAGAATATTCCTCAAGTACCTCTACATGGTTGGTCGGCTCCTCCCAAACAACAAAGAGCCGGGAGAAAACAACACTGTTTTCAGTTCGGCTTCCGAGTGTGATCCTCTTTCGCTGATCGTGCTCCACTCGTTATCCGAGTTTGCACGAACTGTAAGTGACTTTTACGGCAAGTGTGAGAGCTTTCGCATCTGAGTTGGAGGAAGAGAATTCTAGCCAAGAGCGCCCTAGTGTTTCAGTCATCCACCTCAGTGTAAATTAAGATAAAAATTATTTAGTCTCCTACCACACAACGTACAAAAAATAACAACAATTTCTTCCCCACTGTTGCATTGCCAGGTGGTTTTGTAAAAAAATCAGGACACCGCGAAGAAAAAAAACAGCTCTTATTAGATTGCATGAATGAAGGCGAAATAACTGTGCTGTAGACACCTTCATTTATGCAACAGAAGATATCAACTTCTTAGCTGGCTTGCAGTTTATATCGAAAAACACCATTTAAATATCATCAGATCTGAAGATTTCCTTCGGTTTGAGAGTTTCATTACAGATTCGTTTGATGTTCTCATCATTTAATCACTGATAAAATTCAACTACAAATTCAATTATAATTCAGATATTATCTCAATAATCAGGACAATTCAGATTTTGAAAATCTGGGACGGACTCTCCAAAATCAAGACAAATCCTTCAAAATCAGGACAATTCTGGCACCTCTGGTTCGAAGAGCAGCGTGTTTGCTTATAAACGTACCAAAAAAAACTGTGTTAGTTCCCAGATTTCTCCTCAACACAATGCGCAATAGATTTTTCCGGAGAAGAAATTCCCTTCATCAGCAGATGTTAATACTCTCGCTCACTCTTATGTGTTGACAATCTCACACTTGACTGCTGTGCGATTTATCTCTCCCCGCACAGCTTGGGGAGGGGAAATTGCACTCTCTTTCACTGGACAAGCCGATCTGAGGAGTTTTGCCATCCATGCCTCTAACTAAATTTGGCGACGAAATCTCTTAGTTCTATCCCCTAGGTTCAAAACTAGATGAAATATAGTTACCAGAATTCGCCAACAAAAGATCTGGGGAAACCGTTTCTTGTGCCTTACAAGCTAGGTTTTTTTTTTTCAAATTTTGCATTTCTTTATTCCTCACTGATATCCAATCAAATATCCAAATTATCATTTTCAGTTTCAAGCAGATGATTCGAAATATACCTAATGACGCTTCGTTAGGAAAAAGTGCATACATTTTAGGGAAATCAGAAATTTTAGTTGAATTTTCCCTTGAAAACCGCTAATGTTTGACCTCTTGTATGTGTGTGTAGCAAAAGCCTTGTATGTCAATATGGTGGGAAGAGTAAAATTTTTTTTTTACAATTAGTTTATTTGAAACGGCTCATACAAGAGTTAAATATATCTCATTGCAGAACGCCATAAACGAAGCTTTAATTTTATTGTTGCAAACTGATTGTGTGAAAATGTCCCATTTTATATAGAAAAAATCACCACCTAAAACATCCTATATGAAGATGGATGAACATCAGTAAGCCTTGATTTCTTTTGGCGCCTTCCTACTCAGGGTGATTTGAATGTTAAAAAATATGGAAATTGGGTGCCATGACTTTTATTTGAAACGAATGAAAACTAAACATTGACTATCAAATTTCGCCAAAACATTAAAAATAGGTATAATCTTTTTGTTGTGTTTTTCTTCGCGCGAAGACGAACACAAAAAAAATTCATGCAAATCGGGTGAACTCTGCAAGAGTTATTCGTGTTCGCTAATATTGGTGCCTCCATTTCTATATAAAAAAAGACAAACATAAATATTTATATATCGTAGTAAACGTATTAAACGAACTAAGCTTTCCAATGGGTTTGTAATACTTTGAAGTTGAGAAAAAGAAGATAATGTATGAAAAAGAAGAAAAGCAATAAACAGATAGAAATTTCATAGTATTTGGACGCGATCTTTTTTTGTCAGCTAGTGTCAGGGCGGGAACTTAGATTTTACTCATGTTTTTTGGCCCATTTACTATGAGAGATTTCCATCCAAGCGAGCGCAGCAATAAAAACATGCCACAATCAAAATTTGTCGTGATATGTCAAAAAAACGATCTAAGACAACTAGTTTCGTTCAAAACAAGCAGAAAAAATCATTGAAAAAGATACGAAAGTATTTTTGTCCGCTTGCTTGTTTGGGGATATTCTATGTTGTGTTGTCTTCAGGGTTTGGTGTTTCTAAAAAACGGTAAATATTATGCGGTCAGGAAAAAATCTAAATAAATGACGCCAATAATCTAGCACTTTAACCTACTAGTGACGTCCCAGTCATTCGGAATTCTTGAAACATTCCATTCATAGTCTAGTTACTATAGTAAATTATAGTAAAAACATTCTCGAGACACGTGTTAGCAACCATATTTTCGTATTATAGTGAAACCTGAATAAGCTAGAAACCTCTATGAGTGAAAGAACTCGTCAGGTCCCGACATTTTTATAGCACAAAATCTTCATAAGCGAGAGTCAAAAACCTTTATAAACGAATATTTTTTCCCTGGTTGTACTGAGGAAATCATAGAAGGAACATTTCCTAACTGATATCAAATTGATTTGATACCAAGCTGACAATGTAATAACAAGAGAAACTGACGTCATGCTACATCGAAATTGGTGTTTACTCATAAATTAACAGCAATCACACTTCCAGACAGTTTCTCTTTTACACCCACACAAGCAGCGAGAATAAAAACCTTGGCATGTCATTTACATAGGGTTTTTCTTTTTCATAGTTTCAAATATATTTTTTTCATTGAAAAAAAAAACAATAATAAAAAAGTTGTTTGAGATTAGTCGTTCAAACGAACAAGTATAAAAAGTCAACTATATAAACTTTGCCTTGTTATACACTTTACAGAAAAATATTATTGAATTCGTACACCTTTTATAATGGACATATGAATTAAACTCTCCCATACATCGTTCAGTCAAAATATAATAGTAATTACTTCCTGAGGAAGTACATCCTCAGAAAGTAATTACTAATATATTTTGACTGAACTGGATTTAAGAAAATTTCTTTAAGAATAAAGAATTGTTCCAGATTCTCTTTTAAAATAAACCTGGAAGAATTTCGTTAGTAAAAAAGCGTCGCTAGTCCAACTTGTCCAATTTGGTTTACTGACTGATATTACACATTATATCATCACATTCATATGGCATATACTGTTAACATTAGAATAGTTAAATTTGCAACTCCGTACAAAATGTTTGTTATTTATTCAAAACTAATTTTGGTTTTCAAAAGCCCTGTTTTTCCTATGAAAAAAACAGTGTTGAAAACTAACTCTTTTCGATACAGTTTTCGAAACAGTGCTTTTTGTTGACGCTGTTTTGATTTAAAAGTAAACACTAAAACCGTTTTTCCTGGTCACACAAATCGGTTTTAGGGTATTTTTCTGCATGCCAAAAAATTGTGTATGCAATTCGTTGCAAAACTCGTTTTTTTCATTACTCGTAGTTATACAACTTGGCGAGCCTCGTTAGATATGTTTACGTCTCGTGCTGAAAAAATCCACTTTATGCAATTCGTTGCCTAATAGCATTTATGCAACAAGTTGGATAATTACGTCTATTGCTGAAAAAATCGAGTTTTGCAACGAGTTGCATACATAATTATGTGCAATACCGCAAACTACCCTTCGGAATCAAGTTCTACAACCTGAAGAAACAGATTGTAGCTAGCACTTTTTGACCCTTTTTGAGAACTGTATCAAAAATAATTACTTTTCGACATTGATTTTTTTGGTAGGAAAAGCATGCCTTTTCAAAACAAAAATTTCTTATGAAAAACAAACATTTTATTGCGAAGTTGTAAAAAAAATCATCACAATAATATTCAGCATAACTAACGCTGACTATTTGAAAGTAAAATTTTACTATTCTATCGGAGGAGCACTTCAAAAAGCCATTAGAAAAATCAATTCGAAAGTAAGCAATCCATTTGTCCTTCGTCGCCTGAATGATGTGTCACACATAAGAACAGAATCCTTGGTCGAGAAATAGGTTGAAGAGATCGAATGAAAATGCTACGGGGAAAACGGAAGTAACAGCCTGGCAGCTTATTTTATTATTCGGTCTTCCCTGCGACATTCGTCTCGTATATGTGTGCCATGCCAGCATCCAGCAAGCAATGGCAATGATGGGATGTTTAAGCACCATCCATCCCATTGAAAGCCCATCCATCCCATTTCCTTCAGCTGAGGTCCATTGAAGGGAGAGCGTCATCTGTCTGGTGGCTGCCACTGGCTGATGTATATGTACTAAATTTTAATGATTGCTACAGTTGAGATTTCCGCTACGGAGCACGAATGCCATTAATTTTATCCTTTGAATGGGATTTGAATTTGTCTACTGCTGACAGAAAGGAAGACATTCGACAGCATCCCTGAATCATGATGATGTAATTTAACGACTTTTTGATATTCGTGGATTAAATGGATTTTCTCGAGTCTGATAAAATGTTTCATTTTGCCTTTCGGCTGTTTTCTCTACCGTGTTTTGAAATTTTAAGAGCTAATGAAATAGAATAAACTTATCACTGCCACTGTCATTAGAATATTTCGAAGAAGATTTTTTAATGTGTTATCAAGTGGAAATTAATATTCTGCTCAAAAGGCCTATGCTCGAAAAATACTGTTTTTTGTGAAAAACTTTCGATTGCGTCTATGGGATTTTTTGAACAAAGTTTGGTGATAATCTGTCAAGTAGCTTATAAATAAGAAGAACATATGGGTATAGACAACAAATTTTAACCCCATTAAGGCCATCTTTCTCACTTCCAATTAGTCTTATTTTTTTAAGTATAATTTTCAAATAAAATTTGATTGCAGGTAAATTTTTGCTAGTCAAAAGTTAATTTTTAATTCTTCTGAGAAGTTTCTTAATGACATTGCGTTTATTTGCTCAATGGGAACGATACGGTTATCGGAGGGCACTTACTTCTTATCTCAGCCCTTGAAAGGCGTGCTTGATGAACGAGCACATCCATTAGAAGCGGAATCAGGAATTAATATCACGTTGGATGTGCTTTTCGTGTTTTTTGCCGTGGTTTCTGGGAAAGGTGCATAAGATTTAATTCTGAATCAATTTAAAAAATCGACTCTATTGTCAAAATTTGCAAGTTAAAAGGGTTTTTCAACAAACCTATTCACTAAGTTTCGATTTAACTATTGTATTTTCAAATAGATAATCTTAACAGGGTTTTCAGGATTTAGAACAAATACTTTATATCCTCTTAAGGTTCGTATCTAGAGATTGGGTTTTTAAATTTGGCGCATCGCTCATTTGTGAAAAACATTGTTATCATGTGTTATCGATGCTTCCGCAAAATTTCTTATCTCTACCCTTCCAGAGAGAAAACAATAAACAATTATCTGAAGTACAAGTAGGTTTACTTTCTTCTCAAGTTTTAACAAATATTTATTAGCGGAATGATATTTTCATTGTTTCTTTAAATTTCCTTTGAAATCATTTTGTGCATTTTACCGACCGGATATAGAGGTCATTAGAGCTGTACAAAATATTCAATAGGTTCAAATTCGATCACTGGACTAATATTTCTTTTGTTTCAGTGATAAAAAATAATAAAATTTATTCTGTAAACACTTTTATTTTATTTGAAATTTGAAACAAAAGGTATTTTTTATGAGCATATTCACGGCAGAAAACTTTAATTAACGTTTATTTCATTAAAAAATAGAGTCCTTTTGATAACATTTCGATGACCTACAGATGACGGAGTTGAAGAATCTTTTAGAAAAAAAAAAGTTTTTTTTAATCTGAATAGGTATATGATGTAAAACACAATCGTTATTTTAAATATTAAAGGAGAATGGGCAATTTGGTTTTGGATGTACACGGATGAGTAATAAACTGTTCGAAAAATCGTGAAAACAGAAACAAGAAAAAGTTATGACGTCAAAAAAATCTATCGTGGGATAAAACAAGTTATGTATTGAAGAAGTTGTAGGTACTTATTCGAAGAAAAAGCTAGCTGACATTTCTGTCACTCTTTTCTTCGAAATAATACAAATTCTTATATCCATAATTTTTTTCTCTCTTGGTAGATTTTTTTGAACCAATGGTAACTTTTTCTTGTCTCGTCAAGATCTTTCGAACTGTACACTGCTTAACCTTGTACATCCGAAAACCAAATGGCCAATTTCCAAATCTTCTTTGTTTTATAACTCTTTTTTATCACGGTAGATTTTTCTAACCCCATAGTGATTTTTCTCGTCTCGTCAAGATTTTTCGAACCGTATTTTGCACATTCGTGTACCGGAAAACCAAGTTTCATACATTTTTGCCCAGTTCCTTTGACTGGAACTTTAAATGTGGAAAAGGAAACTAAAGACCGTGATTGAACCCGGGGGGTCGGATAAGGCTGAAGCTCGGATAACAGAAGCTCGAATAAGCGGGGTTCTTCTGTATTTATATTTCAATCAATGTATTTGAATTTACATGAATATATTTATATTTACAAACAGAGAAAATGAAACGATTGCTGTTTTAAACACAAAAGTCTATTCTATTCTAATTTGTTTATTTATAGAGGATTTTACACACAAAAGTCATCGCCTACTTTCTCCCAAGTCACCGATCGAGTTGTTATGGCGAGTTGCTCCTTTAACAATAAAATATTTAAGTGTGCTTAAACTAGCACAAATCAACTAGCACCCAATCATGAGCGCTCTTGAAATTTGAAACATTTTAAAAGGATTGCTTTCGCTTCAATAAATCGTTTATCTCTTTTTGTCATGTTTCTATAGCCGCAAACTTGTATCCGGGTTGGATTGTCCCATATAGGCATGTAGACTTTGCACTTACCATGCTGACCCAGCCAATCAGACCGGAATTAAATTTGTTTGGCTGTTGGAGTTCAAGGCATTGTTGTGGGAGCCCTCCCAAATGACAAAAGTGGGGCAGTTACAAAAGAGAGCGAGGCGAGGGGATCAACCGTTTTGTTCGAGGAAACTGCGGTAAAACAAATGGCTGATATTTCAGCGAGTCGTGCTCCAGGTTTGTTCAGTGATATTGCTCAGTTCCTCTTTGGCCTGCAGCTTTCTAAGCAATAGGTACGAGCTAACCGTTTAGATTTCTATCGCCCCTGAATGCAAACTTTACTGGGAGTGGGGAGCATTATTTGATGTCAAAGGGATACTGATGCCTGTTAACGACTATTCTTCCTGCTGCTCCCCAGTCTATAGATGTACATAGGTTGTTGGAAGTGGCTGTTGGGAACTGTATTATCTGAGAGTAAATTTAAATTAATTAACTGCAAAGCAGATAAATAACGAACGGACACAACTGGTGTATTTATGGATATCGGTTTAATTAGAATGGGATATCAATTGAATCACGACAATTGCTTTTCCGCTATTATGGGTGCGCTATTGTAACCGATGATGAAACCGGAGTTCAATTGAGCAGTTAAATGCATTTACAAAAGATGCAAGGGTACTGTAATAAGCTGTATGCTTAATTTAAAAAAAAAACTTGAGAAAATATTCATTAAAATGTGATTTTTTAAAATTATTTTTAATTAATCGTCCCCCAGAAAGGACGGCATCACTGTTCATTTACAAAAATAATTCTACCGTAGAGCAAAAAATTTAAGAATATGTTTAATGACATCGATGCATTACGAAAACTTTTGTTTTTGATTCAAAAAAATATTTTTTGAAACAAAGAATCAATTCTTTGAACTAAATATTTTTGGATTTTGAATTTAAGCAAATACTTTGATTCTGAATAAATGTTAATTGAGCTTATTTCTTTTAAAACAAAGTCAACTTTTTTTGAACCAATGGAAAATGTTTTTAACTTGAAGAAATGATTCCTTTAAATGAAAACTTCAGCCTTTGATTCAAAAGATATTTTGATTTGCCTTGCAAGAAGAATACAAAACCGAAAAATCGAATCAAGTTTGGCCGGTCGTGTGAAAATTTAGGTAAGAG
Source organism: Uranotaenia lowii (assembly GCF_029784155.1). Taxonomy (NCBI): domain Eukaryota; kingdom Metazoa; phylum Arthropoda; class Insecta; order Diptera; family Culicidae; genus Uranotaenia; species Uranotaenia lowii. The sequence continues at coordinate 247,287,398 of NC_073692.1, read as the reverse complement.
TTAGCTATATTAAAAGGATTCAGGATGAAGTATGGTAAGTATGTTAATTAAAGAGTGAATATCGAAGATTTTCTATAAGTGATTGCGTTTTTACAGAACCAGAGCCGAAGGATGGTTTCCCTGGATGCCTCAACCGAGATGAAAGCTGCGCACGATGACACCGCTCCAAATCCAGCGGTCAGGTCGACAAAAATTTGGACCGGATCGATTTTAGTGAACTAGTTTGTGGCCAAGTGTTTCATCTGTTGTATGTATGTATGTATGTATGTATTTCTACCACCTAGGTAGCAAGGCACAGCCGGTAGCAGCGAGCAACTTTTACTTTACAATTAGTTCAAGATTCATCAACTGGGTATGTTCAAAATGTCTTTGAATGGACTGTTCCAAGGGATATGAAATGTAAGCAGAGGCACTTACATATCAAAGTAGGGATAGGATAGTTTTGTCTCCATCGAAAGAACAAATTAAACTTATCAAGCGTCTGGATCAAGCCGTTCGCGCAAAGCGCTCAGCTGGGTGGGGAGACGGACCCTTCCTCAATTCACGATCCCTTGCTGGTGAGGTAGCCCAATGCTCTCCTCAAGAATCGCTTCAATTGGATGCCCGGATGGCCCTGCCCAAAACCCCATTATGCAACATTTATAGAAAACAATTATATAAAAGTACAAATTTATTTTTACATGACTAAAAAAGTGTAAAATCAGAATAACAGATAATCATTTAATGCGAAATTAGTATAAGTATTGCAGAAAGTTTTTAAAATGCCTAATTGTAATATGGTATTTCATTTATCATAAAACGCACTAAGACTTCGCGATGAAAAGTAAGGAGTAAATATTGACTATAGTTGTCTGAGTTTATTATAATATGTAATGGGGCAGTAAAGCAAGCAAGAGCAAATTTATATTCATTTAATTTATCTGTTTGAAGCTTATATATCGTAAATGAAAAAAAAAATTAGCTAAAAAATAACACGGGGCACATCCATGCATGTAGCTTCATCGTTCACAATTTGGAATATGATAATAATGATGATTAACTTTTTTTATCACATGTTCGGCGAAATGAAACTCGTAAAAAGAATTATTCCAAATTTTATTGTACAGAATATGAAAGAAAGGTATAATGATAATGTTTCCCTAAATTGGAATGATAAGAGATAAATTTAAAGATCAGCCGAAAATCGTATATCCAATTATAATGCATTTATGTGAGTTTTTAAAACATCTTATAAGATGATAATCTGGAAACTTTTATGGAACTTTTGATTGAAAGCAGAAGAGAAAAATTAATTTAATAAAATAAAATTTCTACACATCCATAGTTAACCGACTTTTTAATATTTATTTAGCAAATATAATCAATATTTTTTTAAAATTTTATTGGAAATTTAGATATAGATACTAAACCATATTTTTCGCATTGGTTTCTTATGAACGCCATGTGAAAAATAAAAGTAAAATAAAAAAAGAACAATCTCGCCAAATTCCGTTTCTCTTCAACTCTTCAAATGGGAAACGTTCACACGCCTGCAACCGACAACACGTAACGAGCGCCGGAAATCTCTTCTAAAAACTGTAGATTCTTCTTTTATCCCTCATCGTCGCGCACAAAGAAACACCTCCGGTTTTCGTACACGTTCACGTTCACATTTCATTCAACTTGCATTTTCAGGAAAACAGTCGGCCTACTCCGGCCTTCGAATATAAGAAAAATCTCTCCCGCGATTTAATGCTCTCTTCAATATGGGTTTTGCTGCTGTGTCACATGCGACGGAAGATAATCTGTCGTATTTGATTCAAAGTGAATCACTTTTGCAAATGTAATGCTGCTTCCATATTTTCCTCCCAATTTCAAATCCCTTATTCTTACAATTCGACAAACCCATCCCAGCTGTTTTTCACGATATCGGATACACTTTTGAATTTCACGCAATCACATAACACATATTTCCCACACTCAACCCACACGCAGCCCACAGTTGAGTGTTGGGTTACAGTAGAGTCCGTATCGCGCAACAACCAACCGTTTCATCTTTCCGCTCTCGCTCTTTTTCGCGACTAAATGAAATATCGACACTCTCGCTCTTTTTCGCGACTAAATGAAACACCGACAGCAAACATGGCATCCACCTTATTCTGACCAATCTAAATTTTCACGGCTACAAATGAGTTATTTACAGCTCCTATATTGATTTCCGCCTTCGTTTCCAAAATCACAACAGAAAAACTTCACAGTACACCCGCGGAATCACCACTTTTCTAATCGAAGCCAACACGAACAAAGTTCGAGGGGTTTTATCCAACCCAAGCGCAAAACACGTCCGAACTGAATCGCTTGCTCTCGCGGAATACCAAGTGTTTCATCTGTTGTAAATAAAATGTGTGTTCAATGGAAGCTAGTCGAAACAGGTTGAAATAGGTCGAAACAAGTAGGAATGGATTTTGACAGTTGATAATCTGTCTCTTTCCAATTGACTTCAACCGATTTCAACCAGGTCGTCCGTTGAACATACGTTCACCAATACTAATGCGTGTTTTGTGCGTTGTACACACGAATTTCCAGACAGACCGTTTTCATTCAAAAATTTTTGGAACCTGCGAAACGATAACATTAGCTTCGTTCAATCGTTAGTAAAAATCGGTTTCAACTGGTTTCTGTTAACTGATAGATGTTCAACGAGCCAATGTTTTGGTCGAAACTAGTCAGGTCGTTGTTCAATGGAGCAAGTTGAAACTAGTCGAAACCAATCCAGCTCGGCAGCAGGATTAGTTTCGACTTGGTAGAAGTCGGTCGAAGTCAATTGGAAAGAGACAGGTGATCAACTATCAATCCATTTCTACTTGTTTCGACCCGTTTCTACTAGAGTTGATTGAACAGACATATTTATGCTTTTCTAAAATTCAATTTGGTTTAAAATTTCTTTCAAAATTCATTAAATGAGCAAAAGTCATCAATTAGAAAACTTCTATAACTTTTTTCGCAGAACGCCAAATTATTTGAAGTATTAAGGAAAGTTTGATAATTGATTCAAAACTTTTATTCTAGAATGTCACGTTTTTGTTTTCAATTTTTGTCAAAAAGCGTTAAATTATTTTTCAAACTATGTTCTTATTCAGTTACACTTCTTAATTAAAACCCATTCAAATGCCGAGCTAGTGTTTTTGTATGTCTTATTTAGAATTTCAATTAAAACAAAAGGTTAATTGAATTTCAATTTAAAATTTAAATTATAATGTCGTCAAATAAAATTAGGTTGATTAAAGTGTTTATTCCGCCGGAGGCGAACCAAATTCCTGACTTGTTTGTCAACACTTATTATTATTAACCTTTTAAGGTCAAGTAATATTCCGGAACTCTACGAAAATTTTACTTGAAAAAAATCTCCATGGGGGGCGGGTTCGCACGGCTTTGGTTGGTACCTAAAAAGTTCAAAAGTACCTCCCGCAAGCACCACATCAAACCGTTTGATTGCGGTGCCAGCAGAGATCATGTATGAACAATTAATTGCAGGAAGCACAGCGACAATCCCGACACGAACCACACAGGACCGACCGCCGACTGAATCCAAACATCCAGAGCACGAAAATGAAATGGCGAAAACGAAACAAAAACATGCTCTCTGTCTAACACACACGCTGCATGTGTGTTAGTGTGGTAGAAATGAATCCTGCTTTCGAGCTGGATCGGTTTCGACTAGTTTCCACCGATTTCAACTTGCTCCGTTGAACAACGACCAGATCTGTTTCGACCAAAACATCAGCCGATTGAACAACGACCACTTGACAGAAACTAGTCGAAACCAATCGCTACTTACGATTGAACGCAGCTAAAAATTAATTTAACATATAAATTTCTTTCTTTTTATTTTTTGAAGTTCCTAATAGGAATTTCAAAACAACAGGAAATATGTCCACAGACTAATACAGACAGGACACTTTTTTTCAGTTTTTCGCAAGATTTATGGGCAATGTCGGCACTAGAGCGCGCGTCGATCGCAAAAAATTTGCTGACATCATCGAAGCTGGCGGTTTTGTTTTTGTCAATTCGACTAAAATTGAAATGCATATTTACATGGTAACCGTATGTTGTTATTCGAGTTTGTTTATTATAATTTATCAAACTTTCTACAGGTAAGCTATACAGTTCACAAAGCCTAGAAAAACATTCAATTAGAACAACCAAACTTTATTACAGGTTTTGTCGAGGAGAACCCTTCTCAATCAGAACGAGCGTGCGTTCCAGAAGCAAATCGGTGTGTACCGAAATCGCAAACAAGGAGAATGGTTTCCGGAAAACCTTCAAAAAAGCCATCGCCGGAAACTACTTCGACGAGAAATGGCCTTCACCAGTCACATCTCGATTCGAAGTCATATCCTGCCCGGAGTGGAAAGTAAATCAAAGATGTAGCGGACCATCATCATCTGGAGAGACCAGCTGCACTTCATCCGCAAGTATGATGCTTTTGTGGAACGGCTTCGGAATTTGAGCGTACATCAGTTCCCGCGCCCGTCTCAAAAGTTGAGGCTGGATACATTGTGACCGCTGATTAGTGTCGGCATCTGTCCAAGACCGTGCGCTTCATCGACCTCAAGGTGAGCTAACTGGCTGGCGCTAAAAAGAAGCTCACCAAGTTCTGCGTTTTTTTTTTCATTTTATTTGCAAAATCAAATAAAAAACTTAGGATTTATTCGAATTCATTTAATCAAAATAATCGTGATCGGATTTGTGGAAGGCTGCAATAAGGTGTGTTTCGGCTGCAAATAAGTGTGTTTCGATAAAAAAAAAAATGTTTCAAGTGGTTTTCGTCTTGACTTTTGTTGAATAATTCCTTGGGTTTGACCAGCTTTGATGTCCTCGTTTCCAACGTGAGCAACGATCAGTCTTAATCAGTTTGGTCAACATATCGCCGTTGTGCCGCTCATCGTCGAAACGAGAATACTGCACTATACGCGACGCTTGACCGTTCGAGCCGACCATCACTGCCCATATTTGATAAACTGTCTAATATGCCATTTTTTTTCAAAATGCAGAAAATTGTGCCATTTGATAGCTTATACTCTATATAATATCCCTACTTCATTCATTTTTTAAAAAACCCCTTGGTGGAGGCATACAACCCAAAAGAAAATTTGTCTAATGTGCAATATATTTGATAAATTGTCTTATGTGCATGATGTGTTGAATCATCCTTCGCAGCAACCGGTGTCTTTGTATAGAAAGTTTTTCTAATCCCTTCTTGTTGTGATCTTGTGGCTTGGTGGTTATGGGTGTGAAAAATCGCAACAATATTTGAAAACGTATGCACATCAGACAAATTCAGAGCTATTTGTCAACTTTTGTTCACGTTATATTTAATAAAGTGGCTACTGAGATTGAAATTATTTTTTTTTCATAAATTCTAAATTCATAAAATCTAAATTTGCAATTTAACTCAACCGCCTATTTCCTACACCTACAATGATTGTTATGCACATTAATCTATTTTATTTTGAGTATTAGGATGCAAAAAATAATTAAAACATTTATTTTGCGTTTTTCTCGCATTGGTGTTTATGGCACATTAGACCGTTTATCAAATATGGGCAGATCACCGAAGATCAAAGCAGAGACAGAATCGACCATTAAATGACCATTTTGTGAGTGTTTTGTACTACGCTGCTTTCGTCCCCTCCGGGTGTCCTCAAGCATACCAACAGCCGAGAGTCATCACGCCTGAAGTTAAGTGATCCTTCCCATCCACCATTTTTAGATGCAGAAAACCAATAAACCACTATTTTCACCTAATTTGTTTTTGTTTATTTTTTGACTGATCAATATTTTCCATGGCTACTTCGACAATTTTTGAGGTTTTCAATGGTTAGTAGGGCAATGTTGATACCAGATGGCAGTGCAATCACTTGAGTGAACTTTTGCGAAAAATTGGAAATAATTTTCTATGGAGAGTCATGTCTGTATTAGTCTGTGATATGTCCTCCAATTGGAATAAATGGAAAATGGTTCAATGAACCAATCTTTTTAAATCTAAATCTAAATTACATTGTGGCGAACGAAAACAACTTTGTATCAAATGAAACTGTTTTTTGTTTCAAAGTATTAAGATTTTGATTCAAAGATTTTTCAAAAGAAAAATTCTTTGAAATAAAGGAAAATGCTTTTGAACCAAAAGAATTTTTATTTGTCCCAAAACCAAAGGAAAAAATCCTTTGTTTTTGCGGCACTTTCCTTTGAAATAAAAAATCTTTTCGCTGCGTGTAGTTATTGAAAATAATGATTCGTTTTATTAGCCGTTTAACATGCATAATAAGAATTTATAAAGTCTTGAATTCTAGATAACTTCGTTTTGGTGAAACATTCAGTAACTTGAAATTATGTTTAAAGATTTATTAACATCAACATCATTTCAACGATAAACCTTCTATTATGCATTTATTTGGCAACTTATTAAGGCCTTGTCAAACTCCTTTATCTCTATGTTCAGTGTAGCATTACACAGCTTTATTATTGCTGGAATTATTACTTATTAACAATAAAAGCTCCTGTTCTTGAACACAATTTACGACAACTCGGATGGAACCGGTTATCATTTGCATTCTGTTTAAGTAAAAAATGAACCATCGGCGCGGGGGAAGGATATGTCTGCACATCATTTATTGAATAGTTTTTAAATGGGGTCTTGCCTGGTCCGTTTTGTTGCAAGTTTTAACACCCAGCAACAATCAGCTGGGTGTTATTTTAGCCCCCTTTGTTTTATATAAGAGTAGATATACAGGTAGAACAATTTAAATCTGTCTTTAGGAGTATTTGATCTGGTTAGGAACTAAATGATAACCAACACTAGCTGTACACAATAGTCCATTACGAATAGGCCTAGCAGCGAAAAGATTATTTATCAGAGAGCCCAAACAATTACTGCCTTGCTCGAGACCTTGTCCATGAAATGTACGCGATATTGATAAACTATTATCACGTTTGTCTTGTAATAGCTACCCTTCCTGTTGAGCACTGACCACCGAGAATGGGTCTGTCAATCGATGTTGGAGGGATTGTAGCAGCTAAAGATAGCGTTGCTTGCTGCCTAATCGTTCGTGTCTCCTTGTGCGAGTATTAAATCGGTGCGCGGCCAGCTGTACTACAAGGGATAAATGCCCAGATGACCATCCCTTAACGTGTAGGAACAGTACAAAGCATGACGCGTTTCGCGATCGTTAATCAAACCTTTGCACCTTGCACCCGTGAGCATACTTAGTATACATATTGGAAATCGAACCTCAGTAGGGTGACCAAGTGCTGACCTGTCTAAAACTACCATAAATTGCCTAATGTCCCTTGCCGTCACTTCAAGATAAGCCGTTCGATGCCCTGAAATCCGAGCATAAATTAATTCACCGCTCCGAGCAATCGATTCAAATGATTCCATACAAGTATAAAATACCGAATGGTGTAGGTATCGCTGAATAAATTAGTCCAGTCAGACTCCTCACTGTTCAGATGCGATAATTCAAAAATCTGTTCACTTGTAGAAACTGTCAGGGACAAATTACGAGTTTTATTAAAATAAACACTAATGGTTCAAAACGAGAAAAACTTATATCCTAGTTTACTTTTTTGTTGCAAAATTTCAACATCGGGAAGAATCAGCATTAAGTATCGTTATCCACAACGCGGAATTGATACTGCTAAATGGCTATACAAGTCAAGAACGTGCCAGGCATGTCTGTCAAAGTGCCTTCAGATGTCAGCATAGAGCACCATATTTCGCTACCGTTTGAAACAAGAATAAAAAATCGTGTATATGCTCATATTGTGACATTGCAATCATCGGCGACAGGATCATGGGAAATAATCGTCGTGAGAGATTAAAGAGCATATTGACAAGCATCCACGATTAACTAAAGTAAAAGTAAAAGTAAAGATATTTTAAGTGTGAGCTGTCCCGCCCCCAGTTTGCCTACGAAAGAAAAGCAATAAATTTTCAATCTGTGCATATCATCACATCCATGTTATGACGTTTATTACACACGGTGGTGTATCATTAGATCTCATGACAGACCGTTTGCTGTTCACTAGGAGGTGGTCTTCGATAAGTTAATGTTAATCGTGTAGATAATATAATTATAGTATGTTCAGAACCACGCGACTAAACGCAGGCCACAGTTTGCATTGATCTTACCGTTTTGCGATAAGCTGCTTCAGAGTTGACTTTATGTAGCGACGACGTGGGGTACGCTGGCCCCATCTAGTTTAACCGGATCGCGTCTGAGTGAGTGATCGTGCGCCGATTAATCGTCCGCGCAATTCCGCACACCGCACGCTGTCGTTGGCATTTACTTTGGTACATACCTATCAATATTCTGTCTGGTGGGTTGGCAAAAAAGGTGTTTGGGAATGAATGCCCATACCTCAATGCTTGCAGCAGGACTTAATCCAGTCGGTTCGCACGCTCGTCGAACCAGATCTGACTGGTGGCACGCGCCTGTGATCCATTAGCTTTTGATGATGATATACCTCTCTTGAAGCCGATGGGAAAATTATTTTGGTCAATTGGACATCAGTAGCACAATTAGTAGGTAGAGTCGGTTTTTCAAACGCCAAACTAAGAGACTGAAAGTTTTCAATTCCAATATGATCAATCCAATAAACTAGTAATCTCGAATTTGAAGTTTTAGTTAAGAATTTATTAAAAATTTCAATTTTTTTTTCTGGGATACATTTATAGCTATGTATGTATGTATGTAGGCAATTCACCTTGGGTGCACGGATTCACCGCAGTTTTACCAAAGTATTAACTCTCCCCTGCATTTTTTAAATTATTGATTCGTTGCATCTCTAATGCAGAATTTTCCATACCCGGCACCATGGCTTCGTATTATCTGTTGTGAAAGTGTGGGGACTACTTTTTATAAACTCTACAAATAGTAGCCCAAAATGGTCTCTTTCGATGGTTCATATCTTCCTTTATTCTTTTAGCGACTGATCCATCTACAACACCACGCTTCCTATAGGAACACCACCACCTATTTCCCTCGTCTGGCACTTTTCACATTCCCTTCAAACCCATAGTTTTTTTTATCACGATTCAACGTCCAACGCTTAAAAGATAGTGGTTTAAATGAAATTTGATAATTTTTAGTCATTGCTGTGGTAAAACTCTAGAAGACAACCGAATGGGAGTGATATAGAATTGTACCACATCAGTTCGAACAAAAAAAGATTAAACTATTTTTAAATCGTAGATAAGCGTTTGATTCGATTTGCGTTAAAAACGGTATTCAACTCTAAATTTTTAACAAAATAACGTATAAATTTTATTTGTTGTTTTATATTATTAAATAATCTCCATTTAGATTGCCTATAAAAATTTACCTTCGATCGAAAATTCAGAATTTAATAATTAGCAGAGGAGAAGTAGGCGTTGCCTTGCAAGGACGTCAAAACTATACTTCCGTGAAAACGTTTTACAGCAGTAAGAAAATAGTTTAAAAACATTAATCGAACATCGAAGCCACCTTATAAATGGGGAATAATGCCACCAAATGGTAAATTCCTTACTAAAAATCGAATCCAGCTGAAAATAACAGCGGAGGTGAACATAATTGTGAAGTGCGTTGTAGCAAATGGAAAAATCCCGTGAATATTTCATACACTGGAAAAATGTGAGAAAACACAAATTGGTTTCAGAAGTTTTTGTTGCAATATATTTCAGTTTTAAAGCACCATTTCAGTCCCGCCAACTAAAGACGCACGAATTCGACTCAGTTAAAAATGTATCTTCCCGATGCCGACTAGTTTGGTAAGATCCAACGTTTATAAGACTTTTACACTACATAATTTTTATAAAACCTATTTAAGGCGTTTGGTAGGGAACAGTATCTTTTGCGGAATTTACCACACGATTGGTCTGGCCGTAGTAATACTTGCAATATTTACATGCAACAGAGTGATTACCTTGAAAAGAGAAATGAAGGACGCAAGTCTTTAATTTTCCGGGACGCTGATATTTGAATTCTGTCTCAGCATGAATGGTACAAATTATAAAATAAAATAAGAAACAATATTTATCTTAATATCTTAATATGCGAAATATCATTAAATATTGGTAATTATAAAATTAAATGAAGAATTGAATATTTTTGCCGTTTGAATTTAAAGGACCGATTTTTAAGACCGGGCATTTAAGTGTTATACGCACTCATCTAAGAAAACTAATAAGCTTAGTTTAAATACAATCTCATAACTTAAAATAACTCTACAACGCTTCACCATAGGAATCACCACCCGAGGAGGGCGTTATCATTATCTTTTCATAGCTGTCCCAATGCTCTTGTATGTAGGTACAATAGGTATGATTTAGCTAATTGATGAATAATTAACCATTCACCTACCCTCTGATCGCCCACAGGTGTTTCACGAAGTGGAAACCGGATAAGCGCTTACATTCGGATCGATAAGTCGTGCAATAATCAAAACGATTGTGCTCTCAACATGGCGGCAGTTCATCAGAATTTCCATAAAACATATCCAGCGCTTACCAAAACCATCCTGCTGTTCGATAAATTGGCAATCAGTTTTACCTACCAGACAAACTGTTGGCTGGTGTGTACTACTAATTCATATTACCAATATGGTTAAAGCAAAAACAAAAACAGTACGTCATTAATTTGGACATGTGTCCCCTTTTCGATAAGAAACCGACAATGCCGCATGACCTTCAGCCGCAGTGTCAAATTATACTCATTCATCGAAAGAACCGGAAATCTGGCGAAACGTGATCCTGTCTTCAAGTGAAATATTATCTTGAAATATGTAGTACCGATCTATAAGGTCAGATTGTCAGGGTTTGGAGTTTTGTTTCCAATGAACTGTGCTCTTAATTAGCGCTTTAAATTAAGCGCTTAAAATTAATACCATAATAGTGCAGAATTTTTCGAATTGTCATCGATTTTGAGAAGCTTGAAGGTACATTATTGCTTCCAAACTTGATTTTTTACTTGAGGACCCCTAAATAAATAATAGTTTAATAAGTTAAGGTTTAGTATAGTAGGTTCTTGTGAAATAGAATTCAAATCGGATAAAAAAAACTCGAAATTGATTCGAATGATAAAGGAAAAACTTTGAACGGAAGAAAATATAAAAAGCTCATTAAAACGGTAATCTTGTGCATTGGAAGGAATAAAAACAACTCTCAGTCAATTTTACTCGTTTTTACCTTGCTTCTATCAGCAACTTCTTCACTTCTTCTACGGACACTGCTGATGGAAAAGGCAGAGCGCATGGTGAATCTAAAAACAGCACTTGTTCCTCGCTAAAGGATCGTTAATAGCTTAAGTCGGCATGACAAACTCCCTGTATGGAACAGACTGATGGGTGGGGTCTAACAATTTGCTGAGCAATCCAAATAAAGCATTTCTAAAGAAATCGTAATAAACAAATAATAAAGAAATGAGAAGGCTAACAGAAGGCTTTTTATGATGCTAAGAAATATAAATAAGATAATGTATCTATTTAACAAAATATAGGATCACTGAAATTTGTTATTGGGATTTTCGTAGATTCTTCATCCTTTCAGATTACAACTCTTTTCATCAACCCAAAGTACAAGAAAACGTTGCATGGCCTCAAGCCTTTACCTCTTGTGCTTAAGCCGGATTTTAGTGCGTGTGTAAGGCTGCATTTAATGGCAATTATATCATTATTGAACCTGTTATTACGATACTTCTCCCAACGACTCGAACTGTCAAATTTGATGCTGTTTTATTCTATTTCAGTTTGCTTCTCTTCTGCATCCTTGAGTGCTGTCTCCGGCAGCACAGAATTATGTTGATAACAAGTAAGATTTTATTGCTTAGATTGTTCAGCTGGTTCTGATGCTAGTAAGAAGCACATACGTGTACGCGCAAACGCGAGCAGTGGGATGTTGAAATGCTCAAGAAATACCAAGCTTGAGTGGTTGAGATCAGATTTCAGTTCTTGCAGGTATTCTATTCTGACGAAGCCTTAGAGTTCAAACAACGATTAAGGTGGAACTGAATCTTTTCAAGTTCTTCTACTCCCTGTTGTTGTTGTCCATCATAATACAACACCAATATGGCAGGGATAATAATGGGAAGTCTCGTCTAAGTTACAGAGAACGATGTTGAGTCTTACCTTAACCATCACACCTTTTTTGCTATTCTTGTTGAGCCGATTTTTCCCCTCTGGATTTCACTTACTGCCTGCGAATGACGCTCAGCTGCAAACATTTTCACTGTCACTTATAGTAAAATGAGTCAACATTCGACACTTCTCCGCGAATCATTTTTTTAGAGTTATAACAGAATCCAACACACTCTCGACAATTTTTTTAACGCATTCAAAATCGTAAAGAAAAATTACAAAATATCAGAGATACATGTTTTATACTTTTTCAATGTCAGATATTTTGTTGTCGAAAACAATAAATTTTCTCAAAATTAAATCAGTTGAAACTTTTAAATTGCATTTTATAAGTTGCCGCCATTAGAAATTTGTTTCTTACACCCTAATTTATCACTTTGAAGTTTAGTTTCCAGAATCCCGGGTTTAAATTTCAGTAGAACTTTGCTTAACTGTGCTTCCGCGTTATCCGAGCTACCAAGTTTATACCTACAAGATTCCTAAATTAGTCGAGCTATGCGCCCTTGTGATATGTAAAACAGAAGGGAAAAGATAGTGTTTTCAATGTACAGTGAATCCCCGATTTTGCCACGCACCGATTCTGTCTGCCCCCGATTTTGTCACCTTTTTTGACCCGATTTTATCATCATATTTTTTGATTCAATGTGAAAATACTCAGATTAAAACCTTTTCTTTTTGGGTTGATTTTAATTGATATCGCGTTAATTGACATTATTCCTAAGGAATATTGCTATAGATGATGAATTCGAGAGTGATAGTAAAGATGACTTATGAATGACACAAAGAAAAGATGTCCGACAAGTGTTTTTTTTTAATATAAATTGAGCTTTCTTCAAAGCAATTTCGCATAATACGCCGCAAGAGGATGACATCATTTATCGAGGGATCTGAAACGGCCCAATCAACTATTTTGTCCAACAGCCGTACACCTTCAATAGCATTTATAATTTCTGGAGAATCACACGTAGATATTATTTGTGGTCGATGCTGCTGATTCTGCATCTATGTAATGTTACTTCCGAAAGGTTTAATGGCTCCAATGCATCGAGGTCCTCGTCCAATTCTGACTGATCATCCAACGTTATACTCAAAATTTCTTCATCCGTAAACGCTTTGCTAGCATATCTCTCCTCAATGACATGTGACATTGACATTATTCCTATTGAAAAATAGAAAACTGTACGAGAGGAAACGTTATTCCGTCTTATAAATATGTTGAAAATTTAAGAAAAAGTGCTAAAATTAGCAGTTAAAAACAGTTTTAAACTTTCTTATTTAATTTTTGGCATTTCGGCGAGTTGTGAAAATTCAAGGTAGAATGTTTAGAAAGAATATGAAAGTATTATAGGTGGAAAGATCAAAGCTAGAGCGCTTTGGGTAGAAGAAATTGAATAGTTGGTGAAAATGTGAGCAGGGCTACTTGCGTGATTCTTTGCCGCGCGCCGTTTCAATGTTGATAGGAAGCGATGAAGAAACCCATCGCATTCCTACCCACATTGAAACACGGACGGGTCGAACACATGAGATTGTGTCCGACCGGGCAAAAAATCACCCAAGCAGCGCTCACATGTGCTGTTCTATTGCTAAGCCAATTCTATCGATGCGTGCTACTTTTTTAGGTACATCGGATGGTTGCTACTTTTTGTTTCGCATATTATCCATCCGATGCCTTACTTTTGGGAAATGGGATAACAAAAATTACAACACAATTCATCACGATGCATTTGGCATACAGTCGTCTTAAACTATTTGCGGATGATTCAGTCTCCTACTGGAGTGGAAATGACTTAGAGCTTGTTATTCAAAAAGCAAATTCTGATTTGAAAAATATTGCAGATTTCCTAGAACATTGTGTCCTAATTGTGTCTCAATCTCAATAAAACCAACTGGATGATCATTGGCAGTAAAATCCATCCAAATAAAAAAAAAGAATTGGCAACCGCAAAATCGGAGAGTGTTCAAACTTGTTGATTGATGGTTGTACAGTACATCAGGTTAAATACCTAGGAGTACAAATAGATAAAAAGTTAAATTTCATAGTTCACATCGACTACGCTATTAAGAAGATTGCCATGAAATGTGGAGTACTTTGTCGGATAAGCAGATATATGACTTTCTGGTCAAAAATTATCTACGTGAAATCTGTTATTATGCCACACTTTGAATATTGCGCTACAATATTGCTTCATGCATCAGACACGCAGGCAACCGAAATACTCCTAGTGCTCTTATGCTTGATATGTTGCAATGGTTGTCAGTAAAGCAGAGGATTGCGTATAACAGTATGATTTCTATCTATAAAATTTAAAAGGAATGTTACCATCTTATTTATTGGACGGTCTGTAGTGCGGAATTGTCATACACGGATACAATACAAGGAGAGCCCAAGATTTCAGATTATCAAATACGAAAAAAGAGATGACCAAACGATATGTGTTCTACAATGGACTGAAAATGTATAATAGCCTACCACGAAGTATCAAAAACAGTTCAAACTTGAATATTTTTTAGAAGCTGACAATAGATTATATAAAACATACAATTTGAAAAAGGACTAATCCTAAAAAGGATCATACAATAGTGATGAAGATCTGGCGGATCATCAGATAGAAATTTGTACGGTGATGGACATACGCGGGAGTAAGACAAACAGCCGTACAGCAATTGACAACATAAGTAAACAATACATATTATCCTGAGGACAAACTGTCCCTCCTTTTTCAAAAGATGCGTATGGGGTGCAGGAAGGACCCAAATGGGCCTGTAGGACCATCACTAAAAAAAATGTGACAAAATTGTATCATCGCTACTTTTTCCATTAAACAAATGAGCCAAGAGAACTTCGCCTTCGTAAACAAGTTTGTCTTCGAAAATTACTCCAATACATTCAAAAACATGCGTCCTTCAACAAAGTTATCTTCTTCGTTTTCGAAAGCCATCATATGCAGTAAAAGTTTTTCACGATGTTTTAGTTTACAGTTCTGTTTACAGAAGACTGTTCTGTCCATTGGTTTAATCATAGCTGTCACATTTGGAGGCATGAATAAAACAGTGATCAAGTCATCATCGCTTTTGAGCTCATCATGTGCAGAGCAATTATTAAGCAACATTATAGCTTTCGGAGGACAATACCTTTTGATTTATCTTCAAAACCACAAAGTTGTTGGAAGTTTCTTCGGAGGAAATAATAGAAAGCGTGTTGCTTCGGTGCCAGCCAAAATAGAAGAGACTGTATTTCTCCTGTTTATTACAATTCTCCGTCCCTGCAGTAGAATAGCTTTCGTGTTGAGATCGGCTTGAAGAGACGATCTCTTTTTCTCTCAAGGGTTTTACCCAACATGTCGAAAGTCGACAAAACACGCTTAATGCAGACACATCAAGTTCTCCTCCCTTTCAGTAACTAACTACAGAAGCTTTCGAAACCTCTTTTAAAAATTCGATATTTAAATGTATAAACTTCAACTGCTTTTAATAACTAAACTTTGAACTCAATCCGCTTAATATTTGAAAATTCCAATGAATGAAATCGATTACTGCTGCTACTTTCTAATAATACAAATAATCATCCTTTTTTCGTTTCTTGGACCTTCTACTCGATCTTCGTAATACTGTTTCTTCTTCTTGTGGTAAAAAATCTGCTCTTTCCGCTTCCACCTCTCCTTCTCTGATATTCTGAGGATAATCTTCCCCAAAAATGAAAGAGTCAGCCGGAAAACCATAAAACTCCGATCCGGAATCCGAAAAACCATCCATATCCTCTTCTTCGTTACGCTTCCTTTTCCCGATGATGCGGTCCTGTCGCTCAGGTAAAACATCACTTTCTCCAAAAACAAAGTTTACAGTTGCGCCTTGTCGGGTAGATGGAGCTGACTTCAATTGGCGTCTATGCGCTAAAATTATCCTTCCTCCAAGCAGCACCTTAAAAACAGTCGTAGAAACTTTATTAATAAACTTAGCTAAAACCCATTCTGAATACTTCTATTATTATTATTCTTGTAGTAAATTAAGTCTCCTCTTTTCAGATCTTCAAAAGCGTTATCAACTAAGAGATTTTCAGGTTTAGTCACCTGACTATCTGTTTCGTCATGCCTTGATTGTATACATTTTTCATCATAGGGAATTGCTAAATTAGCTTTAAAGTTTTGTTTAGGATTTATTAGATCAATCAAACCCTTGGGCCTATATGAAAGTATATTCTCTGAAGGAAATTTATTATCTGTTCCAACACAAGTGTTTCTGTAGTTAAATAAAAATAAGGCAATTTGTTCTTCAGTGTCTAATTTTCTTACACTGTGGTCCAAAATAAACTTCTTCAAAACATCCTTAACCAAACGTACGATTCGTTCCGCCTGTCCATTACTTTCGGGATGGTAAGGCGGACTCTTCATTACCACAATTCCCTGATTTTAAAAAAAAATTGATGAAATGCTCAGAATTGAACGGGGGTCCACCGTCTGTAACCAAAACATCAGGTAAACCAAAACGTGCGAAAATGGCTATAAATTTCTTTATTACTTTACTACTTTCTGTTCCATGCTGCATGTATTCTAATTCTATCCATTTACTAAAACTGTCCACTATAACCAAAAAAGTCTTTTTATTTAAATGAAAGAAATCGGCGTGAATTCTACTAAATGGTTTTTTTGTGGGAATCCAGTTTGAATAATTTAATGGTTTTGAAATCGAATTCATTTGATTACAAATTTCACAGGATTTTATATAATTTTCGATGTCTTTGTTCATGCCGAACCAATATACTGTTTTTCTCGCTAACTGTTTAAGTTTAGTTATGCCCGAATGATTAGCATGGAGCATCTTCAAAATAGCATATTTCATTTTAGATGGTATTATAACCCGATCTTGGAAAAGTAAACAACCTTCAATTACCTCCAATTCTTGGTGAGCAGAGTAAACATCCTTAAATTCTTTACTTAATCTTTCCGGCCAACCCTTTGAAATATAATTTAAAATCCTCGATGTGAAAATATCCATTTTCGTTTCAAAAGCAATCTCTTTGTAATTGAGCGGAAATTCTGATGTAAAATTTAAGCTTTTCACGTATTCTCTGTCTAATTCTTTTGGAACAGGTTGATCTAGAGGGTATCGAGAGCAGAAATCTGCGTTACCCATTCTTGACGATTGTCTATAAAATATATCATAATCATAAATTGAAAGTTCTAGAAGATATCTTTGTAACCTGGTTACCGAAATAGCATTTTTACCATGTTTACCAAAAATCCCAATCAGCGGCTTATGATCGGTGAATATTGTAAAATGTTTACCATATAGAAACTTATGAAATTTTTTTATCGTTGTTACTATCGCTAATGCCTCTAAATGTAAAATGGGGTAATTCTTTTGAGCATGATTTAGAGAAAATGAAGTAAATGCAATAGGTTTTTCCACCCCATTTACTAAATGAGCAATGACTCCTCCCAAACCATATGAACTAGCATCAGTTACCACAACAACCGGTTTTGATGGATCAAAATATTCTAAAATTTTGGGTTTTAACAAATATCTTTTGCAATCATTGAAAACTTTTTCACAATTATCTGTCCAAATATATTTCGTGTCTTTTTTTAACAAAGCGTACAAGCCACTAAGACGAGAAGACAAATTGGGAATAAATTTGGAATAAAATGTGATTAACCCTAAAAACGCTTTTAATTCCGTCACATTTTTCGGTGATTTAGCTTCACTGATTGTTTTAGTCTTTTCTGGACAAGGCAACAATCCCTGGTCCGTCAATATGTGTCCTATTAATAGGGTAGCTGATTAACAAAAAATTTGCATTTCTTTAAATTCACCTTAAAGCTTTAGCTAACTTATCTAAAACCAAATAAAGTTTGTCTTTACAGGAAACTAAATTCTTCCCAGCAATTAAAACATCGTCTAAATAGCAGCAAACTCCTTCAATTCCGTGTAGTATTTTTTCCATTATTCTTTGAAAAATTGAGGCACTTGATGCCGCCCCTTGAGGCAAACGATTATAAGAGTAAAGTCCTTTAATAGTGTTAATTATCATAAACTTTTTAGACCTTTCTGATAGAAGCAACTGAGTGTACGCTCCAGCCAGATCTAAAGAACAAAAAAATTTTGAATTAGACAGTTTCGAGAAAATATCCTGTGCTAGAGGCAGTGGGTAGGTGTTCGGTACTATAACCTTGTTTATGGAAACCTTACAATCAATGACTAGCCTGATACTTTGATCTTTCTTAATGACTACCACCACTGGCGAAGCCCATTCGTTCACTTCAATAGGTGTTATTATATTGTCGTTTTCAAGCTCTTGCAAATGATCAAGTACCTTATCCCGCAACCGCAATGGAACCTCGTACGCCCTTTTGAAAATTGGAGTGTTATCTTTCAACACTAAGTCACCTTCGAACCCAACTATCGGTTTCGATCTATCTCTATCAAAAACGCTCGGAAACTTACTCGTAATATCTTGAACTATATGCTCCTCTTTAAGTAAAGAATGGTTTCCTCCGGATCAGCCACCTTAGTAAACGATTTTCGCCAACCAACGCAGAAAATATTTAACCATCTCCGGCCCATCAAAGGTATGAATTCGTTGCCACATTGAAGCACCACCACATGTACCAAAGCCTCTACTCCATTCAGCTGCGCGCACACATTGAATTTGCCCAAAACCTTTAATCGTTTCCCATCAATCACCAATGGTTGGAAAATCGCTCAAGAAAAGCAATCAGGAATGGTTTCTAGCTAGAATGATGCTTCCTCCGAGTGCTGTGATACGCACGTGGTAAAAGTACCCATTGAACATATGTCGAAAATCAACACTAACTTGATACAAGAAGATATACCATGCCCCATCGGAGGCTACCGTTGCTATTCGTCACGTGGCTTATCGACGGTGATCTACATACTTGGTGATACATTTTGAACGTCGCTCCCTCAATCATTCCCGAACGTCTATCCTCGCATCATTGTTGATAATGCTCGTTATTGATAGACGATCATTAATGTTTCAAAAGGAAAAATCTGAATAAATACCAGGATCACATGTTCAAAAAAGCTGTAGCACATGCTGGACAGTTCATTGCGGTTACTTAGTCATGATTTTGTCCTTCTAGGCAAAGCGAAAAATAAAAAATCATCTGATAGCCTACATAGATCGCTCAGAACGGATACATATCAGTTATGATCCTAAAGGTTGAACGTCGTCAAGGGAAAGAAATCAGCATAGAGACGTTCGTTGCTGATAGTCTGCGTCCTTTTTTACCTCATCATGTATCGCAAAAGTGTTTCAAATACGGAAGCATCGTTGTCATGCATGATTGTTTGTATGATTTGGTTGAAGAAGGAAAATTTGACTGCTTTGATTTTTTGGCTCTGAATGTAGTCAAGCATGACTCGGTGAAAATGATTGATTTTGGGAAGACTATCAATCACCATCAAACGCTTGTTACAGTTGTATAGCTCAAAATTATTAAAAGCCCTTTTGAAAAACTCTTCAGAAATAACCGTTTCCGCCGACCCAGAATCTATTTCCATTGTAAAATTTCGTTTGTCAATAACAATCTTCACGTAACATGGCTCATTGATTTTCTTGATTGAAGAAATCATCAAACAAGACTCCTCTGTCTCAGAATCAGAAGTCATATCAAGTTTTAACCTTTTGAATAAAGCTGATGTGGACCCACTTGGTTTCGGAGAATCAACAAATCTAACCGCTGATTATTGTCTGGAATTATAGTTCCTGGATGTATTGTTGTAACGTTTACGCAAATAGCAGTAATCCTTAGTATGGCCCTTCTTATCACAATAAGTGCACACATAAACTCTCTTGTAGGGCCTCCTTCTCTCCCTGCTATTATTTCTATCTCTGTATCTTGGCGATCTATCTCCACTATTACTACGCTGCCTGAAATTCGATCTTACTGGAGGTCTTTCCTCCCGTCTACCCAAACGAGCTACAACACCTCCACGATTCTCCTCCCCATTCAAACGACGCGATTTCTCCAAAGCCAATTCATTACTTAGTAACATTTTTTCTGCTTTCGCCGCAGTCAAATTATCCTCATTGAACATTCTGCTTTGCAATTGTTTATCATAAGTTCCAATTACTAATAAATCTCTTATGAACCTTTCTTTAATGTACCGAAATTGCATTCTTCCGCCGCTAATTTCACTGCCAAAATGAAATCAATCGCTTTCTCATCGCATCTCTGTCTTCTGGTCCAAAATTCATTACTTATTATGACTTCAGAATCAGTTTTATCATAATATTTCTTAAGAGCGTCTATAATATCTTTGTAGGAAATGTCTTTAACATCCCTACCCGGAAAAAGCAACTTTACCCTAGAATACACCTCTGTTCCACACACAGCCAAAAAGGAAGATTTGTACTTGGCCTCCGCGTAGTTATTATGGATAAATATCCATTCCAATTGTTCCACGTATTGACAAAAGGATATTGACTCCGGAATGAAATGCTCGGTCGTAGTAGAAAGAGCCATACTTTAATCAAAATTTAAAAAATTAATAAATTTAGATTTCGAATTCAATAGATAAGTTTAATAAATGATTTTTGTTTAAAAAAACACAAAAGACGTCCACAAAATGAAAAAAAATAAAAAAATGAAAAGAAATAAAAAATAATTAATATAAATCCAATCACTAAAATTTAAAAAAATAAATAAATAAATGTAAATAAAATATTTAGTCAATGTCGAGAATATATTTAAAAAAATCACAGTAAAAATAATGCTTCGTCAAAAATCACATACCTGAAAACAGCAGCACCAATCACCTGTTTCACAAGCAATTAGCTTGAAAAAAACAAACCAACGCAAACTTGAAAAAAAAAACTTCAGCAATAGCAACCGAACGCAATATCCGCCAACCAGCAGACAGCAGCAAAAAGCACTTCCGAGCAACAGCAACAAAAAATTCTTCTCCAACGCTTTTGTTGAACCGCCCTAACAAAACGGAACACGTTTTTCTTGGTTCTACAAAATGGCGATTTACCCAATCACCAGCCGACAATGAAAGAGCCAAATGCTTAAAATGGCCTCCTCTCTAGAAAATTACTCTGTGACCGACGCCAACTTGCGATCAACTTTCCGGAAATTGTTCCACAGCTTTAGCATAAACGGTGCGTTAAGAAAAGTACTTTTAAATCACTGTTAATGTCCAATAAATTTTACCACGTCAAACCAAACTCACAAAACTTTTTTACTTTCCCTCGTCGCCATTGATTTATCTTCAAAACCACAAAGTTGTAGGAAGTTTCTTCGGAGGAAATAATAAAAAGCGTGTTGCTTCGGTGCCAGCCAAAATAGAAGAGACTGTATTTCTCCTGTTTATTACAATTCTCCGTCCCTGCAGTAGAATAGCTTTCGTGTTGAGATCGGCTTGAAGAGACGATCTCTTTTTCTCTCGAGGGTTTTACCCAACATGTCGAAAGTCGACAAAACACGCTTAATGCAGACACATCACCTTTGAGCTGCAAATTTACGTAGGGGAGAGGCGGGCTATATGCGCATATTAGGGAAAACACTCATTTTCTCCCATATTCCAATAGATAGGAGTCTGAAAACTATATACACATGAGCGGACATCTGTTTTATATACGTTAGAGCAATTTTTCTGTGAAAATCTCTTACAGTTTTTGTGAAAATAATTTTATAATAGAAGAAGTCAAAATAGCCGATTTCCGAAACTGGCGGGCTAAATGCGCATATTTATGTTTTCAGCTATATTTCATTAACACTTGCAATATTTTGATATTATTCAATTGAACAGAAACGGTAGAAACGGATGTTAAGCATACGTCAAGGCTGAAATTTTGGAGAAATTTTTTACATCACTTGTTCTTTTGCATAAAACATAGTTAGGTATGCCATAAGGCCATATTTCATGGTAATATTTTGTTCATATCATATTTTTATCGGATCAGTATGAAGTTCTCCTTTTTTGGCTGTAAGATCGTGATTTGAGTGTAGATTTAATGTTTCAATGATAAAAAGTAAAAAATTTATAAGACTAATCTATTTTTCTTAATATAGGCATTTAACCTGCCTTGATATGGGCATTCAGAACCCGTCTCTTATTCCAATATCTTATCATTTACAACCTTGCCAAAAGCTTCAATTTGTTGAATTCCCAATTTCCAGATGAATAAAAAAGAAATATCATTAAAACTTTCATTCACAGAATCTGTACGTACGATAATTAAAGTTCAATATATTATAACAAAACTGACAAAAATCTTGTTTGAATTTTTAAATTTTTTCGGCTTTATATAACAATCAAATTTCTTCATGCCATGTTTCGATAGCGTATTACCCTCAAAATGCACTGATTAGATACGTTGAATCTCCAGCCATATCGCCAATCAGCTGTATGCGCATATTACCTAACATGCGCATTTAGGAACACTTCCCCCTACTGCTGGTACTAAGTTCTGATTGAAATAGCTTTGGAAAAACACTCGAGTCATCGGGGCATTTTCAGAGGCGAAATATGTCGTGTGGCTTCCTGTTACATTACTACAAGCCAAGAAAGTTTTAAATGACGCAGATATTATGTTTTCTGATTGATTTCATCAGGATAATTGAAAAATAATGCTTTTGAGAAACTACCCGATTTTGTTACTGTCCCCAATTTGTCACCCTAAAATGCATCATGGGCGTGATCGGGGATTCACTGTATTTCGTTTTCAGTAGTTGCTTAGTTACGCGTGGCACTCCCGATTGCTTTGGTACTTTCATATCACGCGCTTGTTTAGCCAACCATGTGAGATCGGCCCGATCGTCGTAGCTGAGTACCATTAGCATTTCAATAGCCAACACGCTTGGTTAGTGGGAGTATTCCCGATTGCTTTGATATTTTTTTTCTATTTTTCCGCGCGCCTGTTGAGTCGATCATGTTTAATGTCTCACATTTGGTCCGACGATTACGGTTCCGTAGCGACATTTTATATAGGGCTGCGCTTGATGGCCATATTACTTTCCCGCGCGGCCACCACCCGATCAGGAGAGCATATCAAAATAATAACTCAAACGTATCTCACCAAGATATTTACATCTGATTCAGTTATAATTAAGTACTGAAAAAATTAGATTGAAAGTTTCTCCAATCTGAATTATATCTTATTCTGATTGACAGACTTGAATGGGGTTGAGCTCATTTTTAATGATAAAGAGTTTTTTCGGGTTGTCCCAAAATAAAATGATTATATCTTATTTTGATATATGTACAACTTTTTCTGAAACACGGACATCGATGTCAACGGCCCAAACCGTACATTCATGAGTTTCGCCCAACAGATCCTTAAAATTGAATCCAATTTTTGGGAAACCAAAAATGGAACATGGTTTTAGCAAATAATGTGGTTTATTGACATTCCACTAGAAATTTTTCTCGAAGCACTCATATCTTGATAAGTTATAATTTTGATAGGTTTTGTTCTGCCCAATATCAAACTATGCTATCTGAACGAGATATAATCTTGAAAGGAGCATATCTAAAATTGATTTAATCGTATAGATTTTTTTATATAATTTGAGATATTTTAACATCCTACGAGTACTGAAGAATAACTCATTTAGATATAAAAAAAATTAGTATCAAAATATCTCATATTGATATAATTTAGTTTTTCCCTCCTGATCGGGCATGCTTACAGCGACACAATCCTCACGGACGACTAATCGTATGAACCAAAACAGATAGATTTTTGAGTTGTTTTCTGGTCAATATTTCAATTAAGTTCTGGTCTTCGGCAAGTTCAAATTCATTTTTTGCGGATGAATGTACAAGAAAGATACGGTCTGGTAAGATATAGGCAACTGCAAACACAGCACCAGAATTTGGGTCTGGCTTTTGGGGCTTATTTTTGTGAGAAATTTAACCCAGAACTACATGGAAATGATTAGAATTGCGTTGGAATTGAAAATTAAGAATCAAAAAGGCCACTCATGTCATCAGAGTGTACGTACCACTAAAAACTACAGAACTTTTAATTTCAATGGTTCACTAATGTTGATTTTTTCTACCCAATACGCATAATTTTGTTGTCTAATTTATCAGAGTTTGATACAAATTTGCCTGAAATTTAAGCTTTTGGGAGTTAAGAATTGAACATGCAGTAGAACTCCGCTAATTCGAACTCCGGTTATCAGAGCTTCCGCGTAATTCGAGCCACCATGTTCATACAAACTCCATGTAGTTACCGAGCTATGTGCCTGGATGATATGCAAAACCTGAGCAAACGGAAAGGGGTTTCAATGCTATTCTTGTAATCCGAGGTTGTCCTGTCCCCGACGACCTCGGATTAGTGGGGTATACACAAAAAAAAAAAATGATCGAGTACTTGAAGGCTCACTGTAGAGTGCACTCCTAAGAATTTTATCGTACCCTGATCGTTCTTAAGCATTGTAACAAAACACACTTTCTCGACTTCTACTAAGTTGAGACAAACAAGCTTCGCTTTTTTGCAAAACGTGTTTGACAATGGTTTAAATGATTTGAAAAATAACTCCCCCAACCAACGAACAATTCCTTCTCAAGAGCATTCAAGGAAATATAGAAGATCATGATATGAATATGATTATTTTTCTTTGCTGCATTCCACATTTTTCCATTTTTTTTTAAACTTAATCCAAAAACATAAAAGGCATATTTTAGAGGAATGCAATTATCATAGCAACTAATTTGTGTTAACTGCACCTAATCTGATGCAAATTTGTGCCCGACAAGTATTGAAAAATAATTTGCCCTAACGACATGGACATTTTATGGGCAGTCTATTACTCGCAACACTTTCATATATGCATAAGATTTGTGGATTTAGCCCTCCGCCCCTGCTGTTCGCTACTAAAGCACAATTAACCGATCATTGTTCTTTTTCCCGCCTAAACGGTGTCGGTTGCAAGGAAACTCGACTGAACGGTAGTTGATCGCCTAACCAGTGTCATATGAAGCTGTCCCACATCTGAGACGTGCGATTTCATCTGTTCTTATGCGTCCAGGTTGGTCGTTATCAGCGCAAGTGACCCAGCCAGCCGACCAGCTTCATTCGATCCATGTTTTACACAACCTGGTTCTAAGTCGTATCTGTACGATGCGATGGTAGAATGTGAGAACACACCAGTTAATTGTATTCACGAGGTGGGATAGACCGTGTCTACGGTAGTAAACCTGCGTCTTGGACAAGGCACTTTTGAGGTGCACAAAGTCGGATTTATTCTGAAAGACTTTCGAAAAAATATTGATAGATTTTTATGGCCGAATTGAAACAATGATCAAAATGTTAGGTATTCGACTATAAATTCCAAATAAAAATAAACATTTCTGGAGTGTTTTCAATATATATTTTTTAACATTAGGTTGACAGTTTTGAATAATGGTTATAATACACCAGAAATCCAAGTTTCATACACCAAGTTTCAAGTCACCTAAGGGAAATTTAAAAAAAATAACACTCAACATTATTCCTGACACTACTGATTTGATTTGATTTAAAAAAGCGTTTTTGTGGAGTACTACTACATTTTTGAATCATTAGAAATTTACTTTCATAATTAACATTCTCATATTTCACTTCTAAATTTCCATATTTTCCCTAACGTTATACGTTAAACGTTATAAAATAATAACTTCTGTTACATTTAAAATGGCACCTGTTTTTGATCAATTCTAATGTCAGTTGTATAAATAATAGATCCATTTATGAAATAAAATAAAAACTAGAGCACAGGTGCTCGATATTTGGTCTAAGTTGGAATCTAAACCAACAACGATTTGATCCACGAATATAGTTGCCCTAAAGTTTTGTATTCCATCATTTTCTGCTAAAATATCTTGAATATAATGAACAATGGAACTTTTTTCAAAATTTTTCACTAATTAAAGTACCTTATGTAATTTGAATCAATGAACTTTTTGGCCAAGTTGGAATTACTAAACACTTATAAATAACAAAAAAAGATTGGTTGTGTTTTCAAGTTGCATTTGTGGAGTATGAATTTTAATCCACTCAAACGATATTTCCTATAAGTTATTTTTAAAGGAAGGTGAATATTGCAATTTTATTTAAAATAACGTTTTTATGATTTCAAAATTGAAATTAAAATTTTGTTCAAATAAATAAGAGTTAAATAACAAGGTACCATAAATTTCAATAATTTTTGGAAGATGTAGCGAAGCACACCGGGTCAGCTAGTAACCCATAAAAATGCGAAAATATTTAAGATATATTATTTAGAATATATTTATCTACATGCGTGAATGAGTAAAAAGTTTATAAATCGCGTTAACGTCGAGAGAAGTGTTTTTGAACCTTGATGATTTTCGCATTTCTTATGATTCTATATGATCCGAACTGTAACTTCTCGTTGTAATTTCTCAGGAACGGTTGAATCTAGATACACGAAATTTTCTGACATTTGTAAAGCTCTAAAATTTCTCATTTTTGAATAGGGTAACCTGAATCATCCAGCAAAAAATAACGTTAGGGGCATATAGATCCGGATTATTGTTTTGTATGTTGTATATTGTATGTTGGTTATCCACCATGGGTGCACGGATTCACCGCAGTTTCTGCCTAAGTATGTGCTCACATGCATTCTTTAGATTATTAAGTTCGACAAATCTCCAATGCACCGCGTTAATCATACCCGGACCCCATGGCTTCGTGTGAACTGTTATGGAGTGAGTGTATTGTGTTGATGTATGTTTATTTTGGAAGAACGAGTCAATCAGGTTTGCTAGTTTACCTACAGGAATTCCGGCATCCGTGTATATACCTGGCCAGCTGGCAACTGATTGAACATTCTTATTATATAGTCAGTTATATGAGGAAACACATCTTACCTGTCGGCAACTCATGGGATTCGAACCCAAAAGTTTTCTTGCCGATACCGGGAATCGAACCAAGTACGCCTGGCATACTAAAACCAGACTCGCGCTTGCCTATCCACTAGACCACATCGGCGCTTATAGATCCGGATAATTGTTTTGGATATAAAACCCAAATTACTGAACCGATTTTCATAAACTGTACCATTTTGAAATCGTCCAAATGTCTGCTGTTAGAAGTCTTGGAATGTTTTGATTATGATTTTTGTGGTCTTCAGGAACCTAAAGTAAAAGAGTCCTTAAAAAAGGGGTGTTTTGCAACAAAAATAACGCGTTTTGCTGAAGTCGTATTGAATAACTTTTGGTCGATATTACTTCAGATAGATAAAGAGCTCATATTTAAACAATAAAAGTGATTGGTTTTACAGATCACAGCTGGTTATTGAAATGTTCCTCGAAAGTTAAGCTATGGTTTTATAACTATAATTTCAAGAGAATTATGAAATTCTGATTTAAAAAAAAACTTTTTTATTATTTCTAATCTAAAGTGATAAATTTATTTTAAAGAGACTGATGAATTGGTCACCCTATCAGTGTCTACAATCAGAGTACTACAACATAGAATTTCAACATATTGAGGTCCAAATGTGAGGCGTATCGATTTTTGCTTTACGTTTTTCGTTACACTGAGTTCAACCAGTCTAAAACTTTAAATTTATTTATCAAATGATGTATAAGAAGTGAAAAACAACCCTTGAATAAACGCAAGAATATGAAATATGCATATTTACTTCATTATATGTCCAAATGAGGCACGGCATACTTCGGAAAGCTTTCATTGTGTGTTTTATATGTGATAAAAATTACAGATTTTCTTTTTTTTAAATTTTTTCATTGATTTTGATGTTTTTACAACATTAATCATTTATCAGCCCAGTTTTATGAATATTAGCTGATTTTTCCGTTAAGAAGAAAGTCACTGATTTTTCAGAATTTCTTTAATTTATATTTATGGCATACGATATTGGAAATACAAAACTTTTTTTCACTTCAAATGCTGAATCAAAGCAAAGCAAATCTACTGAATCAAAGCAATCTAAAGGTTCCCTTTAATTCAAACACGGGATGAAAAAAGTTCACCGGTATTTCGATAGACAAACATCAATCAAAAACGCTCACTGAAGATGATAGTATAAACTGCTATCGAAATACCGGTACCTGATATTTTCTGGTCGAATTAAAGGGAATTTTTCGATTGCTTTGATTCAGTTCTTTGAATGAATCTTTTATTCAGCCAAAATGTAGATGACATATCAATATTTCACTACTCGAACCGAGATGATCACAATCGTTGTTCAAAAACGCCAACTTTTCTTGGCAATTTTTTTTGGACGCCTTCAAAATTTTATTAATTTTTTTTCTGCTGTTAATAGTGAATATGTAGACGATTCCAAAATGGTATAATTTATGAGAATCAGTTTAGTGGTTTCGAAGATACAGCCAAAAAAGTAATCTTTTTGAACCTAACGGGCTAATTGTCGTTTTTTAACTGTCAAAAAAGGTTCATGTTGTTTTTGTGTATGCATGCTATTATCCGTAGCATTCAGTTATTCAAAAAAACTTGTCAGAACACGGATAAAAACTACTCCAAATTGGATTGCATTTGAACTTGAAGTTACGTTTTCGGGCCGGGCAAATCCGTGCTATTTTTTTCTAAAAACCCGGAAAAATCTGGGCAAATTTGGTCATTTGGTTATTTAACAATAATCGAGAAGAAAAACTTTTTGCTTTCATCGAAACACATCAGCAAATTTCAAATCGTGTTTTAGGCTTTCGAAAATCCAGTTATAATTATTTTAATAAGATTTGTTTTCAAATGGCAAAAATAAAAAAAAATTAAAAACTCATTTTTAGTAGGTGCTTGATTTTGCAAAAAAATATGTATACGCCAAAAACCGGGCAACCGGGCCGATCTGAACTTTTCCCGAGTTTTGTTTCAAATTTTCGGGCAAGTCCGGGTAAAACCGGAAAATCTTTCAAGCTTTCTTTAGAAGGCTTTTAAGATGTGCAACCATTGAAAAAATTGGACAACATAAGGCACGACATCGAATTTGTCTGTGCAACTATTGACACAGACAACATATTTTAAATAATTTTTAAATAATTTCCAAACATTTAAATTTTCGGATTTTGTTGTCTAATCCTGTTTGAGTACAATCGACAAAAAAATGGTCAAACTAGATAAGACTCAGGCTACCTTATTTCCAGAATATTTAAGGACATTTTTCGGCTGTTTCAAGACTCTTGAAGCGCCTTTCGACAGACTTCACCATTTACTTACTTAATGATTCGTTTAAATTAACTAAACTGAATACTTTTGAATAATATTAGATAATAGTCTGAAACAAAAGCAATTATTTTTTATTGGCCACATTTGAAATTAAATTAAGATAATGTAGAATATTTAAATTTTCTTAGTGCATGGTTTGGTTTGTGGAATTGTAAATCGTGTTATGCTAATATGTTCAAATGAAAATTTCGAGGCAGATTTACAGTTCGAGTGACAAATCTGTTCACTGCGTGTGCAAAAAATATTTGAAAACACATCGATGTGAAAATTTGTGCACAGTAGACCGCTGCAAAAATGACTTTTTGCTCCCACATGTTATTCCGATGTCTTTTGGGTCACCAAGAAGCATCAGTGTAAAATTTGCGATGATTTGGTCAATTTTGTATGGAAGAAGAATTTTTTGCGTATTAAATCATCCAGAAAATTCAATAAAAATTCAATAAATTTAAATAAAGTGTCTTGAACAATTGCTTTTGTCTTTCCTTAAGCTTCATTTTTTGGGAACATTAGAAAAAGTTAAATCTTTCGTAAAAAAAGTTATAACCAATACATCTACCAAATCTAAATTTAATGAAAATAATTTATTATTATTCAAATCTATTATTATTGAATGTATCTCGTTTTACACGAGTCGAATTGGATTATTTTTAAAAGCAAACAAAGCTGAAAAATTCACCTTTCAACTTGTGTATATGAATTTAAACGAAAAAGAATATTAGAACATGGCTTGTGATGGAAAGACGCGTGGAATTGGTCAGATGGGCGCTTTAGTGTGAAGAAGTCTTTCATGTAAGTTACGAAATTTTTCCCAATAGAGCGTTGATTAATAGTTTTAAATTAGTCTGTGATTTTAATATCCAAAAATATATTGAGAATATTGCTAATTTACTTAAATTCCAATATCAAGTATTTTAAAGTATAAATTTAGGATTTGCATTTCATTAATTTGATCTTTGTGTTTGGAACATTTGAAATTCTACTATAACTTCAAAGAAATTTCAAAGTATCAGCCAAAACTTGATTTCAAACTAGGTACCTACATGAAGCTTGCGCACATTTCTGATATAAATGATTCCAGCTTTAACATAGACATCAAAGACAATTTTTCTGTCTTCGGGGAGAAGAAAATTGCACCATCTCGATCCGAGCCCTGAAGTCGACACGTTCCCCTCAATATACTCCGATTGTAGCCCGTCGTCCGGCCATTCATTCGTAGGTTTCGGTTTTATAGGTAGGTACCTATAGAGTGACGACTGATGGCTGGAAGAAACCGAAAGCGCGGCTCACGATCGGGGCGATTGGCTTGATCCCAGCTGATGCGAACCCGAACAGGCGGCAGGCAACCCATTTTCTGTATAAATATAAGCGAATTTCCTATCGAAAGCTTATTGCAAGTCTTCTATCGTCGCGAATTTCCGCAGCTCTGCCATTTCCTGTGCGGGACTGTTGAGTAGTCGTGATTCCTAGCCTCTAGCCTCTCCGGAAGGACGTGTCTCTGGTGTACAAGATTGCATTTGAATTTCGCGCATTTGCAGCTTCAGCAAATTTATGTGATAACCGTGAAAATCTGTGTAATGTGTGGGTATCATCATTCGTGATAATGTTTTTGATAAACGCAACTCGTTATCAATAGGAACATGTTTAAAGAAAAAACAATAACAGTGCACAAGTGTTTCCTGCAGTTCACAAGTGTTTATCAGACGTGGAATTGCACAAATTGATGATTTGAATGTCACACTTGAGCTTTCAACAATGAGTCTATAGAAAACGGCACAACTAGATGAATAAATTCCAGGTCACGTAAACCAATTGTTGGTCTCACGAACTGTTTTTTCTTATTATCTGAGACAAATTGAAAGATAAGGTGGCAAATTCTTAAAGTGCTCAGACAAGAGGAAACGTGATACATATGCTCATTCACCAGTATGGGAACAAGTTTAAAAAACAAAGACTTCGTTGTAAAAACCCGAAGAAAAAATCATTAAAAAATTATTCAGAGTTTAGAATTCGAAATGTAGGACATTGACTCAAGAAACCAATAACCAACTTTAATATTCAACTTCTTTCTCACAATGAAATTAAAAAAACTATTAGTGTACCGAACTTTGGTGTTTCTTCTGTATTTAATATTTTACCGATGTATCAATAAAGCAACAAATTTCAATTCATTTTGTTAACTCGACAATGCTCAAGATTGTACGGGAATAGGAAACTATTTGTTCTGACAAAATAAAGAAAAACCTTTTTTATGCTATAATTTTTATGTGTTTGAGTAAATTGTTCTACAAATTCGATTTTTTGAAATAAGACGTAATTACAAAAAAATCCTTCGAGGACTATAAGAAAATACGAGTCAAGATGAAGGAACGCATTCTGCGAGTCACGTAATGCAGATTGTAGAAATTTAATTCGAGTATTTTTGTAATGAAAATTAAGACTTAAGCATCATGGTTCGGAAATCGTCCAAAAAGTATGAAATCGTCTGTTGGGCGATCATGAACCTCATTTTCTACCCGGCACCATTTTTGATTGCGTTGATAGATTTTGACGAAACTTGGCCTGGTACTTGATCAAACATTTGTACATCTTTAGACCAAATTTCAAGATTTTTCAATGAAAATTGTCATACATACAGAAAATTTATTGATGCATTTCCAAATTTCCTTTTTTTACGGGAATAGTTGTATCTTTGTTTCCAGTGATTGTAGAGACTACAAATTTTGTAGAGCGTTAGTTGGATAGTTGAACTTAATTGTGTGAAAATTTCAAGAAAAATATCACCCGAGATAGAAATGGCAGCTTGTCAAATTGGATGTGAGTGCGCAGCGATTTCATACTTTTTTAAAAACAACTGTATTGTATATCCCTCTTTGCACCTTCTATAACTAAAAAACTATATAAAGTTCACTCCAGTCCCCTTGACATCCTGAAAGGGAAGAATGCGACAGTCTGGTAAATTTCTGGAAACAAATACCATGACATCTTGAAACAGTAGAAACAGCTACAAATAATTCAAATAATCATCAAAAACTACTCTATTATGTGTTGTGAGCCTACTTGGTTGAATAATTCTCCTGAATCAAAGCAATCGAAAGATTTCCGTGGTTAAATTGAAGGAAATCTTTCGACTGTATTGATTCAGCGAAAACTACATTTTTATTATTAAAAATTATCAATTTGAATTGTATGCATCACGTTATTTATAAATCTAATTTATTTTTGTTAACTAAAATCATAGCTGTATAATAGACTGCCTCAAATTTGTATGGGAAATTTAAAACCTGTGAAATGTCATACGCTTCAGGCTTAAATTGATCCTGGGCCTAGTACAAGATCTCATGCCAAATTTGGGCCAGATCGGACCACGGGAAGGGGTCGCTCAACGAGCCTGAAGTTTGTATGGGATTTTGAGACATTTTGTTCGAGAGGAACATGAAAAACCAGTTTTTCATCAATAACTTTTGTCTCCTTCGACCGATTTCTTTCAAAAACGGGTTTTCTTAAAGCCTAAATTATGACAAATATTTCATCTGAAGGTTTCATTTCAATTAAAGTTAAGATAAAAAAGTTATTAAGCTTCAAAAATTAACTAACTTTTTTAAGGGTGACATTCACCACTGTTTTAATGAGGCGGCTAAATGTCCGACCAGAACACTCAATGTGAAATACATGCCGTTTCGTCAAATAATGACCGATTTTAACCATTGATGATGCGCTCGATTGCAATTTTTGATGTTTTTCTAATATTTGAGTTTGGATGATATTCACTTGATAGTTCGAAAAGAAATAAGGGCGGAAAAATGCCTGACGATTTAAAAGAAAAATTGCATAACCACAGTGGCTTAGGAACAAGACTAGACGATTTGTGATACCAATAAAAAGTTTCACTTTCAATCTTTATCAAAAGAAAGCTACAGCTTATATAATAAAAACGTGAGAAGAATGTAAAATGACCTCTGTTCGAAAAATTATCATTTTATTGGCATCATAAAGCCTTGGTCCATGTGTTTTTCGATCTAAAAAAAATTGTTGGCGGTTGAGTCGCCCAAAGGTGGAAATATGTACAAAAGACTGCCCCAAATTTGTATGGGAAATTCAAAACCTGTGAAATGTTATGCGCTGCAGGCTAAAATTGATTCTAGTCCTAGTACAAGATCTCATGCCAAATTTGGGCCAGATCGGATCACGGGAAGGGGTCGCTCAACGAGCTTGAAGTTTGTATGGGATTTCGAGACATTTGGCTCGGAAGGAACATGAAAAACCTGTTTTCATCAATAACTTTGGTTCTCGTTGGCCGATTTCTTTTAAAAATGGTTTTTCTCAAAGGATGATATTCATCACTGTCAATGAGTCGGGGCGGTCGAACATATTGACGCCTCATTAACAGTGATGAATACTCCCGTAAAAAAGTTAGCCCATTTTTGAAGCCTAATAACTTTTTTATCTTAACTCTTATCGGAATGCAGTCCTCGGATGAAATATTTGTCATAATTTAGGCTATTAGAAAAATTGTTTTTGAAAGAAATTGGCCGACGGGAACCAAAGTTATTGGAGTTATTGGTTTTTTTTTATTGGCATCACAAATCGTCCTGTCATGTTCCTAAGCCACTGTGGTTATGCAATTTTTCTTTTAAATTGTCAAGTATTTTTCCGCCCTTACTTCTTCCGAACTATCAAGTGAATATCATCCACACTCAAATATTAGAAAAACATCAAAAATTGCAATCGAGCGCATCATCAATGGATAAAATCGGTCATTATTTGACGAAACGGCATGTATTTCACATTGAGTGTTCTGGTCGGACATTTAGCCGCCTCATTAAAACAGTGATGAATGTCACCCTTAAAAAAGTTAGTTAATTTTTGAAGCTTAATAACTTTTTTATCTTAACTTTAATTGAAATGAAACCTTCAGATGAAATATTTGTCATAATTTAGGCTTTAAGAAAACCCGTTTTTGAAAGAAATCGGTCGAAGGAGACAAAAGTTACTGACGAAAAACTGGTTTTTCATGTTCCTCTCGAACAAAATGTCTCAAAATCCCATACAAACTTCAGGCTCGTTGAGCGACCCCTTCCCGTGGTCCGATCTGGCCCAAATTTGGCATGAGATCTTATACTAGACCCAGGATCAATTTTAGCCTGCAGCGTATAACTTTTTCAAAAGTCGGGTCATTTGGGGCAGTCTACTGTATAATCTACCTTTCAAATGGTGTATATAAACTTCAACGAATATGAAAAATAAAAAATAACTTTGTCGTGGACAGGCGCGTGGAGTGGGTAAAATTCATTCGGAATTAGTTGATGATAAGACGCCAAGAGATTGGCTCAGATAAGTAAAATCACAGTTTAATGATTTTTGTGTGGTTAGGAGAATTGAGCTTTCAAGTTAACAATTTTTGTTTACCTTTTTTCTGTTTTTGGGGATGAATAAACTAGCCAGTTTAAAACCAAAAGAAACGAAAATTGAGAAAGAAACGAGAATGGAGAAAAATATCAGAGTATTTTTTGAAAAGATTCGAATTGAGTAGGCAGAATATTGTTTGGTGTCAGCATGTCGATATTGAATTTTAATTGCACAAAGAACGGCGTTTTATGGCCAGGCTTCAAACCGACCGAACTGTGAAAAATAAGAAACAACAGAAATTGAATCTCGTGAAATGCATATTCAAGATCGAACAAAAATCGAATATGATTGACTGGAATGAATTCCTTTTTTTTTAATAAACTATCAATTCTGTTTCGTAAGCATCAAAGATTTGGTCTCGAGATTAAAAATATTTGCACATAAAATTCAAGTGTTTCAAAAAAAATGCTGATGGTGCACTCAGGAGTATGTAGAACAAAAATTTGACCAAAAGTGTTTTTTTTATGTTTGTACTCAGTCATACGTTTGAATATTTTAGAATAAGCCTATTGAAATCTTATATATAAAAATGGAGGCGTTTTCTTTGTAACACCATGGACTCACTCTTTATTATACCATAGCGCTCCTAGTTGTTGGATCTGGAATGTTTTGACAGTAATTTGTTCGGAAATGTTTCCTCTATCAGTGCTAAAAATTTCATGACGATTCGTTTTGTTCCAATAAAATTACACGTAATGGAAGCCGCAAGAAAATTAATTTTGGACACCCACGTCAAAAACTCGACGTGGTCTGGTTCAAAAATCGTGAAATTTGATTCTTGGCGGCTTCGTGGCCAAAAAATTTACAAAGCCACTGGTCGGGGTGATGTCCCCGCCAAGTTCAAATTAGTTTTTGCCGATAAGTTGGCAAGAAAGTGTTTGATCTGGCAAGGTATTTGCAGCTGCGGACGAAAAACCCCGATTTTTGCGAAAAACAAGACTATGGACTCCGAAATGTACAAGGAGGAGTGCCCTTTAAAAACGCTTTGTTTTTCGTACATTATATCTCACAAAGGACCAGTAAAGTTTTCGCCAAATTTGGCATGCTGCCACTACAGTTAGGAGGTACTACAGTGGTATTGGGCCATCGGGTGGATTTTGTCGAAAAGGACATCAACCCACCCAACTGCCCTCAATTCCGCTCTATCGAAAAAATTTGGGCAAGTGTCAAGCAGAAGATGAAGAAGAATGGTAGGACGACTTGGGATGCAACAGAGATGAAGAGATTGTGGAACAAAATGGCTGCTGAGGTCAGTGAATAGAGTGTCCAAACTAAAAAATGGCTGCTGAGGTGTCCAAACTATGATGAGTGGTACTCGACGAAAAGTTCGAAATTTCATAAAACAACATCGAAATAATTTTTTTCTTATTTTTCCTTTGAGGTGCAATAAAACCCTTCATTTTGATTACAACACATTTTTAGTTCGTTTACATAGTTCCGAGATAGACCCTTTTTAACGCTTTTTGAAGCGGATCGTAGTGGTTAACAGAAGAAACTTCTTTGAGGGAAAAAATGTTGTCAAGTAATACTTTCGGAAAGGAAAAAGTCTTAGCTAATAACATACAGACTCCTCTTCGCGTCACACAATCTTACAAACAGTCACTCTCAGCTTTGTATACAGATCTAGGTCGGAGGAACATAAAACCTTAGAGTTATATAACTGGAAAACGGCATGGGGAATCGACGAAAAAGAAAACACTTGGAGAAGGTTCTGGCTGCGAGTATCACTTTCTATCTATCTATCTACCTATCTATCGATCTATCATTGTAACGGAGTAAAATGTTGGTGTCTTTACTTCACGTTTCTTCAAGCACTTTTGCACCTTAGGGTACTTCCGTGGTTTCTTTTCCGAGTTTGTCGTCCGTCTTACGGGAGTAGCTTGTTCTTCTCCACTGTCAGCAGCTGTGGTTTGGAGTTGTTGTTCAGCTGACCGGTTACGGCCTCAACCTGTTTGGACTTCTTCAGCGATTTAATGCGACCGGTGAAATAATCTTCGATTTCTTGCAGAAAATTGCCCTTAGTCTACGGTAGACATAGATAGAAGAATACCGTTCCTAAGAACGATATGCACCCGTACAGGATGAAGGCTCCATGCCTCCGTAGCACGTGAGCATACAACGGATAGGTTTTGACGACGATGAACACAAACGAATGGGCCATGCAGGTGGTCATTCCACCGACCAGTCCTCGGACCTTCATGGGGTACAGCTCACCGATCATCACCCCTGGGCTGGGACTACCAGGAAACCCAGGGTACAGGTGATCATGAAGATGAAGATACACGACACAGGGAACCAGGTAGCGGTCGGAGCAATCGGAGGATCTGCTTCTTCCCAAGCTTTCTTGAAGTACAGGTACGTGCCCAGACCGATCATGGTAACGCCACAACCGATTTCGGATATGAAAGTCAACGGACGGCGGCCGCACCTTCGTAACAAAACCGCTGCCAAAATCGTAAACACGAATCGGATCACACCCAACATTATCGTACAAGTGTATTTGTCAATGGTAGTACCCGAGTCACGGAAGATCTCCACAGCGTAGAAGGTGATCGTGTTAACTCCACTGAACTGATACATCAAGTCAAAATCCCGAACGGCTTCAAACAGGACGGATGCAGCAGAGCTTAGATGGTTTCCCTTGGGGACATCTTTTTCTTTTGATTGCTTCTGTGTGCGAAAGTCTGCAGCTGATTTACTTCCCGTTCAAGGTTATAGGTCGATCTTCGCAATTTGGCCAAACTCTTCAGGGCCTGATCCGGCTTGTTTTTAGTTACCAAATAATTAGGCGTCTCCGACATGAACAGCATCAATACGAATGCCAACACCGGGACACAGGCAGAAATTTCAATGAGCCTTTTCTCTAAAAGTTTAAGATTCGCTTATATAGAGCGATCTCTATATTGCATGATTATTTTTAGCAACTGTGCTCTGGAAAATGAACGTTCATTCTGCAAACAAGAATTTTTAAGTTAATTTGAATGAATGCTTGACTTAAAACCCGTTTAAAAATAAAAAAGTTTCCATTCTTAAAATTAGAAAAAAGAATTGTGTATAAATAAAATAACTTTGACAGATGTTTCAGGAGATTAACATTAAGGAAAATGTATCATTGGGTAAATAAATTGTTTACAATAAGTTCTCAAAAAACTTTGAAAAACTTTCATTTTCTTGAGCAACTGATTAAAATAAATATGGCGCTTTTAAAGGATTTTACAAAAAAAGGAGTCAAATTTTTCAATTTTAATTTTGAAACTATCACAAGTGCGGAATTATGGAGAAATTTTTTTTCTGTTACACTAAGTTATTAATTCCTAAAAGATGGTAAATTGGTTGCTGGAACTTGCTGGGAATGTTTATGTTCACACTTATTTAGCAAAAAAGGTTTCAAAACTGCAATCAAAATAAGCGGTTTTTAAAAGCTCCATTCACAGTATCTGAGTAACTTTTTTGCAACCACTTATCCTCAAATATAACATTCAAAGTCAAGTGACTTCTAAATCCTGTAATCACTTGTTGTATTGTAACGCAATTTTACGTATTGTGCAATACAGTGTGTTGTAAATTTCCAATTGATAAAAATATTGAAGTTCCGACAGCTGAAAAAATATAGAAAAAGTTACTGGTAGATGGTGTCGAATGTATTCAAGAAGCAAATTAACATTCAAATCATAGTAATAGCTTATTTTTGAATTTTGACTTTTGGTCAGGTTTTTGGGTGAATTACTCCTCTGTGCGGCGTCCAGTTCGGTCTGATTGAATTTCGACCATAACTTAAATATTGTTTTGCGCCTTTTGTTACGCAATTTTGTTAAAAAAAATTATCGAAAAGTTTTATCTGTTTGTTCAAGGGTGATCATTTGAAAGGTTTTCAATAATCCAATTCAGCCCAATCCAAAAAATCACTTTTTGTATTAATCCTTTGAAAATATATGCCTGAATGGTTCAATACAAGAGTTATCTAGAGTTATTTTCAGGTGTTTCATCATAAATATTCAGGCGTGTTAATTAAAAGAATCGCAAGTCATTTTTCGCACAAGTTTTCATAATAGTTTATTTGAGCTTTTATTAGCAAAACATGATTTTTAAATCATTTTATTCCAAGACTCAGTTAATCTCCCTGATTTATATTTTTTCAATATTTGGTTGACAACAACTGCTAACGATATTTTTTTTCTTAAATTTATTTTCAGGTAAAACGAGACGTTCAACAAATCCAAAGTTTGTAGATTGATTTGTCGCTTAGTCGGATTTTGTTAGACGTTGGAGTTTGAGCTGCTAGTGTTGCCACCGAACATCAGTTGCATTCCTTTCTTAAAATTTCATATTGTGCTTATTTGTGTTCTTTTTTTTGTGATTTCATATTACTTTTACTCATTTTTTGTGATATCATTCTAATTCACCCTTGACTTATTCATAAACCGACTTTCATCATGGAGGTTGAGATCCAGAGCCATATTGTTCATTTGGGCAAGTTCAATGTCAAGCAAAGTGAAAATGATCGTCTTCTGGATGAAGCGTGCACGATGGCAAGTATCTGAAATTTGATCCCTAAAAGATTGATCCGGTGGCGGTTTAGAATGGCGTTGTGCGGTTTATGGTTTTTAATTCACTCCTTAGCACTGCAAATGGTCCGTGGTGTGGTAGG
Source organism: Uranotaenia lowii (assembly GCF_029784155.1). Classification (NCBI taxonomy): domain Eukaryota; kingdom Metazoa; phylum Arthropoda; class Insecta; order Diptera; family Culicidae; genus Uranotaenia; species Uranotaenia lowii. The sequence continues at coordinate 247,248,006 of NC_073692.1, read as the reverse complement.
TTTTGTTTTACATATAATAGTATAAGAACGTAGAATTTCAACATCCCAAACGTAGAATTACAATTTTAGAGGTACAAAACGATTGATTTATTTTTTCAATATTTAAACATACAATTATGAATTTAATCTATCAAGTTTTCCCTCAACCTTGATACATTAATATTGCACTAATAATTGCGTGTGAAACCTTGTTTACCGAACGTAAATGACGTCTAGAGCAAGCATTATCTTGTCGAGAATAACGAGAACGAACTCGAAATGTAGATATCCGACATTCAACAGTTTAAAGAAAGGAAGCCGAATTGATTGCTAAGTATACAAGCGAAAAAAGGACAAGAAACACGAAAATACCCACCGGTTTACAGCAACCTTCACTTGCAGCCAATAGGTGGCAAAATTTTAATAGTGTACCTAGTTGTAGGTGTAGTTTTATCACCAGACGTGTATGAAATTGGACACTTTGTCATATTTGCATCTATCCTCTATAGTGATTTGTGGTCTTACACTATCCGGAAATCGTCATCCCATTAATTTACTCACATACGACTGGGTTAACTCACATAGCTGGGTTCAATGACAATTTTAGTTAATACATAAATGTCTTTGATTGAAAAAAAAACTACTTGAATAGTAATTTTGAAATGAGATCGGAGATCTACGTATGAAAAATGAAATTAGCAAAATATTTTTTTTATTTGACTAGACATAATCGAGTCAAATTCCAACATTTCAACCTTTCAATAAATCAATTGCTCCAGTTTGAGAAAAATTTATAGCAGTTTCTACAAATATCACTAGTACATTAGAATGACTCGATTTTCAATCGTTTTTGAATTTATCAGGTTCGGGTTAAACTGTTTCGATTTGGTTCAAAACTTCTGATTTTTAGAAGGATTTTTAAAATACCGTGTTTCCAATAAATCTTAACGTTTAGGTTCAGGAAAATTTATAATTTCGTTTGAAAAATGATATTTTTTCCACTCTGGAACTGTGCAATCTTATCTTTTTTTACCAATTTAATTTTTTTTTTTAATAATATTTAGTGGTATGAATAAGATTTAGCAATTGCTTCGGTAGCTTTTACTTTGCTCGAAATCAAGCAAAGCAAAAGCCCAAAGCATTTGCTTAGTTTGGTATGAATAAACGTTTGCTTAGCAGATGTGTACTAAAGTCTTAGAACATAGCTTTTGCTTCGAAAAAAAGAGCTATCCAACCAGCAGAATCTGAAATTTTCTAAAGTAAAATGAAAGAAGAGTATCAAAAAATTGAAAAGTACGGCTAAAATAGCCATGAAATCGACGGTGCGGGTGGTGGGTGTAAGAACGATTGGAAAAATTTAAGTCAATACATGCTCGCATGTTGATGTTTAAAGAAAATTGAATATTGTCAAACAAAAATTGGCTTAGCTTTTTAACATTTATCATAAGCTCTCCCACACGTTTTCGGATCGGGATAATCCGATATATAAAAAAATAGGCAATAGGCGCGCATCTTAACTTAGATGTTTTTTTTAATCTTTGAATTATAAAAAAATCATATAAATTTGGGAGATCTGAATTATGTTTAAAATTATTACAACTTTCTTCCAACTTCAAGCCGATTGGGACTTCTTCCACTGTAGCCGGATTTTTTTAATTTGAAATATTTACTAATTGATTTGTTTTGTTTCATCTTAGACGAATCATTTCATACAACAACAGGAATATGAAAAAAGTTGGGTTATCACTTCGACTGTTCTTTATCTTTGTTGAAAATGCCTTTTTAAATTGTTTTGAAGTGTAATATTGCTAATTTTATAAATTCATGACGTTGTTGAAGAATTTGTTTATTGGAAAAGTCTGCTACCAAGCATGCTTAGAAAATAAAGTAATTGCTAGGAGATTTCTCGAGCGATTGCTTCAGATTTGGGCTTTATTCATACCGAACTAGCTTGTTCTAAAAGTAAAAGCTCCTGACTGAGAAAACAGCTGTCAGAAAAAACTTTATTCATATCAACCGAAGCAATTGCTTTCTGCGACTGCTCGAATGCTCGATTTAGTTTAGCAAAAGCAATTGCTAGGGGTTTTTCATACCACCTATTATCTGCTGAACATCTTTGCCCGGGACCGTTACTTTCTATCTATGTAATTCAAAAGCTTGTAACTAGTTAGAATAAAAATATACGAAGCTACGTTCCTGGATAAAGCTGTTCAGCAGAAACTTTATTTAGAGAAATTTTGAAAGGCACAGAAAAGAAATATGACTAAAGTAGATAGAAAAGTAATGTTCGTTTTTCAGAACGAAATTTTAAATTTTTCTACATGAGTTTTTTTTTTGTTTCGATTATAGTCGTTTTACCATCTTTATGGCATTCGCGACTTTATCAACGTAACAGTTGACGGATCGTTATTGAGAAACTATCCGGTACAACTGTGTCCGATGTTTACTCTTGGGCTCGAACTCGCGAACAACATGAGTTTAAAAGTTGAGATTTACACGTGGAAATGTTACGTTGGCTCGGTTTCTGAAAGAAAAGAAAAGCCATTTGTTTTTTTTTTGCCGAAAAAAATATTCAGTTTTCCTATACAAACATAAAACTTAAAATTTACTCATGTAAACGTACTTAATAATTCTGCAAAAAATTGTGGAGTAGTTTTGACGAAGCTTTTTAGAAATCAAGGTTGGAGAAATTCAAAAATGACCTCAAATCGACTCAGTCTACTGAACAAGCTTCTCAGATTATGAACAGAGGTTTTGGTGTAAGTCTTTTCGAATCTAGTTGATGCATCGAAGAAAACTATCCCAACGTAACGGTTTTACTTTTCACTTTAGGTAGTGTTCTTCAATCAATTAGAAATTGGGTTATGGCTAGCAACATGCCTCAGTAACGTTTTATTACTTTCCATCAGTCAAACCTAAGTACTTCAATTTTTTTTAATTTTTTTTTTAATCTTTTCATCAATATCTCTAAGTTCGTGCTATCCCAAATCAGGAATAACCCGCATGGCTTCTTTTATTTTTGGCTAACCTGCTTCTATTTATTCCATAGACTTAACCTTCCGGGTGCAAAAGGAAAAACACAACTAAAAAAATCAGGACAGTTCCTCAACCATCATCCATGCCTTTACTAATTCGATTTTTCTTCACACACATATTTACCAAACAGCTTTCGGGTTTACTCCCGCCGCTTGGTTGTAAGACTTCGAGGATGTCAACGGCCAGCAGTGGCGCTGCGGGCATTGGCGGAACAGTCAAGGCGGCCCCCGCAGAACCCACTCCACACCCCGATGAGATTGACACGAACATTTCGATTGAGTTAATTACGGAGGACGATTCAGAGGAAGTTCTGAAGTTACTGAAAAAGTTCTTTTTCAAGGTGAGATAAGAGACAGATTTTCCATTTGTAGCAAGACATCCGTTTCCAGTGCGCTTTCCTTGGGAGATGGGAATAGGGAAAATTGAAGGCACAGCTCGTTAGTATAATATTATCGAAAACGCCTGTCTATATGTATAGCTATAGCAGCTATTTTCCTACAGATACCTGTTCAGTAGACGAAGCGTGGCTGAAAGTTTGCAAAAGGCACAGATAGGTAGGTGGTATACACCATGTGCTAGGAAGGAAATCTTTTCGATTTTCACGAGAGACACCGCAAGTGAGATGCTGGATGAATATTTCATGAGCATGTATCAAATTATGCATGCTGAGGAGATTAAGTCTGGAATAAATTTAACGCTTTGATGGTAAATCTCGGCGAACGGCACTTTCAAGTGGCTGGTGTTATGTGAAGATTTATTCCAAGTCAGCTTTTCTGACGGCGTGGCACCATGGGAGGAGGTATGGTGTACCACAGGAATAAAATGTAATTAAATTGTGGTCGCATTAGCGTAAAATTGTTGCTGGGTATTTGGGAAACGGAACGAAAGCTCAGCATGAAACAATCAATATATCTCGTAAATAATTCTCAAGAAGATTGATCCGAAAAATGAATAATTGTTAAATAAAGTCACTTTCAATATTTAAATTCAAATTCATAAGCCTTTTCTTAGATATGAGGCCCTTTAGAACCAAAGGGGTATGAGTGACAAAATGGTCGATTTTGAGATAATGATGCCAAACAATTATTCATAATTCAAACTTTATTGGCTGATTTTTTCAGATTTTTTAAATGTTATTTACGTACTTCAACATTCGAAAGAAAAATACAAATTTTCGAAAAATATATGGAAAGTGACCAAACACAACAAATTAATAGCGTGTTTTCTCAAAATGAGCTTTTATGCACTTATACCCCTTTGGCTCCAAGAGTCTCATATGTTATTCATAATATTGAACTTATATTTTTCTTCTTAGAATCAAATCATTTTGTTGTTGAAAGAAAATTCAAAATTTAGATTTGTGCAGAGCAAAAAGAAGGTTCCTTAACTTGAAACAAAATTTCTCTTCAACTTATTGTATAAATAAGACCCATTCCTAGCACCCCTCAGCTGGAGAACCTATTTTTATTTTTCATTATTCAAAAATAAACTGCACAGTACTAGAAAGGTTATTTCTTGAGCTTTATTTTCCATCAGAAGATTTTCAGTTACCTTTTTTAGAATAGAGAATGTTATCGTTGAAATTTAAAAAAAAAATTGTATTAAAATATATTGATTCAAATATCAAATCATATCAAATTTTTAACGAAACTAAGAAATTTATATTTTTTCGCATACATTTTCGTAGGAAATAAATTTCTAATAAAAATATTCTAAAAAAAACTGTCTTTATTGAAATTTCCACCTCAATGAATGTGATTAGGAAATCCAAATCGAATTCCGCGTTCACGTAAAATCTTACAAAAGAGACTTTTAACTGAATTATAAAATTAAACAAATTAAAATACGTTCTAGCACAAGGTCCGATGCAAAATTTCGACCAGATTATACTATACGGAAAGGGGTTGCGCAACAAACCTGAAGTTTGTATGGAATTATGCAGATTTTTTTGGGCATAAACAAAAAAAACAGTTTTTCACCAATAATTATGGTCTTTATCAGTCGATTTTTCTTTTAAAGTGTTTTAAAGTTTTAATTATGATAATATTTCATCTGAAGACACATTTCGATTGAAGTGCGCAGTGTTGCAAACCTTATTTATCTGCTTATATGGACCTTTTTGAATTCAATAAACTCAATTTTTTGGGAATGAATGGATCTGTTTTATCAAAAAATCACATTATTTATTGAGTTTCAAAGAATTTTTAGTAAATTAAGCATTAATTTTAATACTATACCTTGATTCATTTCATGTAGGTGACCATAAAATTTCGTGGCATCACAACGCTTTGCAAAACCGTGTTTTAAAAAACGGCGCGTTGTGACGTCACGAAACTTAATCGCTCTAAAATAAATTGAAATCAAAATAAAAAAAACAGCGTTTTGTTGGTTGTAATGAAATGATAATTTTTTGAATTTTTCATAAAATTTGATCGAATAGAAGAGAAGAAAAATATGGTTTTATAGAAAAAATTAGAAAAGTGGAGAAATTCGCGTGTTGTGACGCCACGATTTTAATTGCTTATATTTTGATAACTATTCGTTCAATAAAAAAAATTTTGAATCCAAATCGTAGCGATTTAAATTCTGAACTTAGATGTAAATATTTGAAAATTTTGAAACAACGTTAAAATCTATGAGCAAAATAGTATATCAAAACAAAAAAATCTAAATTATCGATAGTAAGACTTTTAAAAAAATAGTGATTCCACGAACAATCATTGAACTACGAGGGTTTTAATTGTAAACTAGAAATGAGAAAAGAGTTTAACCTAAGGACTCAAAATCAAAATACATATTCAGAATTCTTAACATAAAACTTGATAAATCATTTCAACACTTTTCTATACCGGTGGATCTCTCTTGATAAGTTTTTTCTTGAGGGTTGGTTTCTTATTTATATACTATTCTAACCTAAACAATATAGCATCGCCAACAAAAAGACGAATACATAATAAGGATTCACTTGATTCAACAGCCAATTAGCTAATTTTGATGAACTTTTTATATTGCATTTGACTGGGTCGATTTGAGGTCGTTTTTGAATTTTCCAAACTCACCCATGATTTTTTGCAGAATATTTAAGTAACTTTTACATCTGGGTGAGGCAAATAGAAATTCACTGCAGCATTTTTTAACCTTTCGACATGCTCAGGCATGCTCAGTTTGATGAAATTTGCAAACCTGTTCAACTCAAAACTTTCTTTAAGACTTAAAACAAGTTTTTAAAATGGTTATTTTCAAGCAACAAAACGGTGATTAAACCATACCAATTTGACATTTCAGCGATTTTTTTTTTCTGTTTTCCAGCCCTGGATTTACATGAGTAAATTTCAGCTTTTTTGTTTGTATTGGAAAATTTAATATCTATTTTGTTCTGAAACATCAACATCAAATTTCCGGTTTCACATTTGAAAATTCAAAATTAAACGGCTGGATTGTTAGCAGAAACACTCGCGGTTTATATTATGGAATTTATACCTTTCAAATTTTTTTTATAGATTGGGAATCCATAATTGTAAATACTTAGAATTTAGATTTTGGAACGACAATCCTAATAATCGGTTTTCAATCTTTTTGTCGAATTTTATCGTGGTTCATAAGAAACTGGAATTTATTAAAAACTTTGTTCTATGAATGAGTTCTTTAGAGCAAGGTTGTCGAAATCACAGAAAATTCTGTAATTTTAAAAAAATTTGAGCAAAGTTTTATGACAGAATCTGTGTCACAGAACACATAATTTTAAAATATTCACAGATTTCACAGAATTATTGAATTTTGAATGGATTTCCATTTGGATTTTTTGTCAATATAAAATTTTGGTTTCTTTCTTTGAATTGGAAAAGTATCATAGATAAGATTTTCAATATGAACTGATTTTTCCCAACAAAAATATTAAAAATTAAAGGAATTAGCATCACAGAAATCCATCACAAAATTTTTGGATGAAATTACAAAAAAACAGATTTTTTAAAAAACACCTAGATTTAGTGCAATGCACAGTTTTTTTTGCAAAATCTGTAATTCAAGGCATCTTCTTTTGGATTAATGACTTTGTCGTTATCAAATATACAAACCGATTAAATTATTGAGATAAAAAAACTAATATTTGAGTTAAGAGAATCGATTCTTTCAAAATAAGATACAGTAAATCAAAGTTCTATTCTATTCTATTTTCTTTATTTATAGAGGATTTTAACCAACATGGTCATTCGTCCTCTATATATCAAAGTTAAAATGGGATATCTTTTTTGAAGTAAGAAACAAATTTGAACGGATATTTTGAGAACAACTTTGGAAGGCTAAGTTTCTGTTATTTAAGTAGAAACATTCATTTTTCAACTTTTAAATCTTTAAAGATAAAATTTAATTGAAATTTTCACAGTTACACAAAGATTAGGAATGATAGGTATGTTTACAGTTCAAAATGGTTCCTCTCAAGATCATATTTTAGTTCAGCTCAAGATCAGAATTCTTTCTTCAGTAAAACAGCTCTAGAGAGAACATTTACTCTATAATATTCTACAAATCATCATTAGAAAGCAGAAACCAAGATATATCCGCTGAACTAAAAAAATCGTTCGGATATAACCCCTATCTATGCCGCTTGATCAGGCGCGGATCCAGAGATTGCTCTTAGGGGGGGTGATTTAATAAATTTTCAAAAAATATGGCCAACATTTTTTGAGTAATTGGGAAAAATAAAAACTGTGGCAGGAAAAATGTTGATGATAAAGATGAAGAGAATTCAGCAGCATGTAAATAATGTTAAAGAAATTTAAAAAAAATTGTTCAAAGAATTCTGTACATCTGTTTGTGGATGGCTTAGGCTTAGGCAAAACGCTGACAAATGTTTTTTTCACTGGTAGGTATAAAATTTAATTTACGTTTATTTATCTAGTTGGGGATATGGAATGACCAATTGTTTATTTTTATCAAATTAGAAATCCATAAGCAATTAAATTTTGGAAATCGTACTTTATTTATTTTCAGTCAAAAATAAATCTGTTGGTATGATTTCAACTTACTCAAATGAGCATCTCTGGTTTTATGGTTATAACTACGTCTTATTAATTTTGAAACTATTACAATATTTGGGCAAATCGCCATTTACGCGAGTTTCAAATATATTTAATCGATATATTTTCTCTTTTGAGTTCCAATTTTAAACCGTATTCTGCTTCATTACTTATCGAAACTCGTCAATGTATATATTCAATAATTTCACATATTTTTCTCTTTAAATTCCATTAATATATCAATTTAAAGAAGTGAATCAAAAAACAATCTAAAAAAAATAAACATTTAAAACACAAATAAGCAAGTATCTAAACAAATAAAATATAGATTGGTAATCATTATATTTAATTTTTTTAAAGAGGTTTGCTGAATAGATTCGTCTCTCTGCTTGCTGTGAGTTTTGAAAATCAAGTCAGTGGCTTAGTAACAAGATTTAACAATTTAACAGTTTTACTGCACCAGTGAGGTTGACTACAAAAAGCGGTCAGACTTTACAAAAATAACCTAGCTCAGTTTGGAAAAAACTGGCCAACTTTTAATGTTTCCAAATGCATTGCACTTGCGTATCGTTTTTCTTTTTCAGCACTTCGACTTTTCAAATGCTCGGAGTATGGAAACGAAAAATTTGGTGGAGGTACCCAGTGTCTAGTTAAAATGTAAAGCTTTGTGATATCATAAATAGTTGAGTAAGGTTTAGGATGAGCCTTTAAAACAGCACCTATATCTATTTCATAAACTAATGGGTCTGCAGCAGATGCGAACGTCTGATCATTCTGGAGGTCAGATTTGCTAGTAAAACTTGAAAACATTTCGAGGCTTTTATGGTTCCTCTTATAATCTTCGGTGGCATGCATGATCCTGAAAGCAAAGACTAACGGTAGCAGATCCGGATGTCTGCAAAGTTCAAACAGATTTTCGGTTGCTACATCTGGAAATAATATCAACTATAGAGTTGTTTTTGACAGTTCTTACGCACACTTGCCTACGTATATGGATAAGAAAGGAAAAATAACTTCCAAAATTTTAGTTAACAAAACTTTGATGTCCGTTCAAACACATGGTCGCTTTTGAGGTTATTTTCCCACAGTTAAAAAGTGTTACTCAAAAGGTCAGAATTATGTCACGAATATTTCTAGCCGAAAGTAGAACAATTATTGAAAATTTTCATCTGTGGACCCGATTAATTTTTTTTTAGAAAATCATCAAGTATGGTAAACATGCATAAATAAGAAATCTCTTTATGATCAACTTGAAAATAAATGTTGGCTTCTTTCAGGCCTTTTCAAGAAATCATTTAGAATAAGTCACTATCAACCGACGTTACTGGTACTGTCACTTACAATAACTCTGGATATCCGTTATTAAAGAAAACAAATCTGCTGTCATGCTCAAGGAAATTCCTTAAAGAGTGAGGTTCAAGTTTTATCCATTTTACACGCCCGAAGCCAACACGAAGTTATACATGAGCATTAGACTGGCCCAACTTTGTATGGGATGATTTTTACAACATTTTTTTCAACGCGGCACCCCCTAGATTGGTGCATTTAGGTGAAAAAATGACTTTCTGAAAGTTTCAGGTCATTTGGAAGAAGCACGAGCTGGCGCAAAAGACTTGAAATTTGTATGGAGATTTCCGGAAAAATGTATGACAAATCGACACACTTTCACTCTTGGCGTTCTAAAATATGTTTCCACTATGCTAGAAAGCTCAGAATTTCAGAAATTGTAGTTCAAACAATGACAAACAAATTTGTAGAAGATTGTGACGCGATACGAGTTGACTGTGATGAGTTATTTATTCGCAATTGAATGTGTGATTTTTTTTCGCATTTCATTGATATATCGTAAACGGTGTATGGGCTAATAATCGCACTAACTTTATCGCGTCGTCGCACAATGCAGCAGTTTATAGTTTTTCAAACCTTTCTTTCAACTTTTTGCAAAGATATTTGTTATAAAATAAGCTACAACTTTGCCGAAGACACAAATTTTCTATCTGTAATTCTCAATGCGATCAAGTTAGTATTATTAATAATCCACCTACGCACCGTTCACGATATATCGATGAAATGCGAAAAAATCACACATTCAATTGCAGATAACTCATCACAGTAAACTCGTATCGCGTCACAATCTTCTACAAACTTGTTTGTCATTGTTTGAACTACAATTCCTGAAATTCTGAGCTTTCTAGCATACTGGAAACATATTTTAGAATACAAAAAGTGAAAGTATGTGGATTTTTCATACATTTTGCCGAAAATCTCCATTCAAATTTTAATTCCTTTGCGCCAGCTCGTGCTTCTTCCAAATGACCTGAAACTTTTAGAAAGTCATTTTTTCACCTATATACACCAACCTAGGGGGTGCCGCGTGGAATATAAAGTTTTTTTTTGTTATGGGCCAATCTAATGAGCATACGCATACGCATAAATTCAAGCATATTTTTAAGGAGCTATTGAATTCTCATGCACGAGTAAAAATGGTAAGATATTCTAACACATGAAAAAGTTTTATTTCATCTAAATTGAGTTAAAAAAAACTTGCGCATGCGCTTGATAAACTTTTCCGAGTTGCGTCGAATTGAGCAATTGATGTAAGCTCAAGATCATTTACTCTATTATGAAGTTTAAAGGAAATTTGATCCTTTATTAAAGGAGACTTGATCCTTTAATAATGATGCCCTAAGCTTGGACAAAAATCATGCAAAATTTAGAGGTAAAAGTTTCATTAACTTTTTTGGCCATATTTGTTTTCACAGTTTATAAGTGTCAGGCAAAAAGAATTCTAAAAGTTTGTTTACTACCCTAAGTTTATAGCATACTTAAAGGCGCAATTTTCTCATTTTTAGATGAAATCACTTCTTAAGTCCTTTTCATTATAAGTCATTGGATAAATATTAATAATTTTATGCTAAGCAATGATCAACATCCATTCAGAAGCAAAATATATCTTTTTGGATTCGAAGCATCAAGTGAACCCAAAACATACGTTATGGAAAACTTTTTCTTAAAAAAAATTGAGAGTTTACTATTGCTTTGAAAATATGGCATTATGAAGTTCATATTATACTCAATCAATAGACATATTGGAATATACATTTTTGTTTTTATTTTTTGCGTTTGGGAAACATTTTAAAGTTATAAAAAATATCAAGCATAGTGCAGTAACTCAAACTGTTGAGATAACAGGTATGCTATTTTGTTTTATTTGGCAGTTGTTCTAGAACATTTGAACTGGAATGTCTTACTTTCAGTTCCGAGATATAGCTAAGGAATCGAGTATCCTCAATCTTTCCTAATAATTTATTTGAAATTGAATCACAATTCGGGATCAGAAATAAGTTTTAAATTTGTTGAGCTTAGTCTTAAGTCTTAAAATTTCAACATTTAATACACTTTAGTTATTAAAAAAAATGTTGGAAATTTGAAATCTATAGATTAATATATTAAACGTTTAAAAACCAAAAATCGGTTGATATTTTACTAAATTTCACATAATTGAAATAGAAATATTTTCTGTTAAACTTTCCCTCTGTACACTATAGCTTTAATATTCTATTCGAGAAGCAGTCTAAGGAAACAATGTTTGTTAAAGTTTAAAAATATCAATCGATCAGGCTTAAATTTGCACATGATCTTCAGATAGAGCTATACTTCCCTTCAATACGCTATAACAGGGTTATTCGAAGAGATACTAAGTTACGGTCTTCGACAATGTTGTTTAGCAGAAAATCTCGTAACGCTATTTCAGATCTTTTTCGGCCTCTCTACTCCCTTCTCCGTACATACCATATTTGTGTCTGTTTTTCTAACCAAGATTTACCAAACGTAATCAGCTGTCATACCCCCTCCCCCTAAATGCGTATAGGTAATATCTGAATGGTCCCTTGGAGATTTGGCACAATAACGTTACATGGTTCCGATCCGGATTAATAGAAAAATCATGTTCATTTTTCCAGAAAAAAAGTTAAATTTTCTCATACAAACATAAAACTTAAAGTTTACTTATGTAAACGATCTTCAAAATTCTACAAAAATCATGGAAGGGTTCTGAACTAAAATTAAGCTTTTGAGATATCAGGGGTTGAAAAATTCGAAAATGGCCCTTAATCGACTCAGTTCAATACTTTGCCGACATTCCGGCGAATTCATCACACCCATGGTTCCACGGGAAATTATTAATCATTATTATTTTTATTTTACAAATTATATAAAAAATACAATCTCCGTTTTTGAATTTTATTTTCAGGATGAGCCATTAAATACTTTCGTCCAGTTGGGTGAATGCAAGGAGCTAGAAAAATATGCCACCAAAAGTATTTCCGAGCACTGTTCGTACAAAGCAGTTAATGGACGTGGTGAGATAGTCGGTGTCAACATGAATGGATTGATAAGCAAACCTGTAATAATGAATATTTTTTTGCAAATTAATAGGAACCAATCAATGAAACGTTTTTGTTTTTTTTGCAGAAAGAGACTGATGATCCACCAGCAAAACTAGCTGATGGGTGTGAACATCCAAAGTTCAAAAAGATCATGGCTTTGATGGATTACGTCGATGAGAACTTTGACATTTTTGCTCTCTATCCCGACGTGGATCAGTTATTGGATATCAAAATTATGTCCGTAGATTCTCGCTACCGCGGTTTAGGAATTGCGGGTAAACTGACTGATCGTACTATGCAGTATGTTCGTGACAACAACATCAAATTGGTGCATGTCCTCTGCTCAAGTCACTTTTCTGCGCGGGTCATGGAAAAGATGGACTTCAAGCAAGTGTACCAGCTGATGTATTGCGATTATCTGGTCAATGGTGAACAAGTCCTGCAACCGGAAAAACCCCATACTGGTGTTCGAATTTTGGTTAAAGAGATCAACTAAGTCATTGAGTGTTCCGAATGTGTCAACGTTTACTTCCGTTAGTAGAATTTTTGTCGCAATATTGCACTAATCGATCTATAAAACTTTTCGTTTGAAAACCTTTCCTAAAAGTGCACAAAGGCTAGCCGTTAGAAGAAGTTGCTAAACGCGTTCATATCCGTACTATTTTGCACGTATGTTACAGACATTCATTTGTACATTAGCGTTCAAAAATTGTCAATTAAGGACAGATCATACAAATATAAAGCTGGAATTTTTTTATTTATTTTAAATATATTGCAGTTTGTTGTGATAATGCCTACAGCTCGGAAGAGTGGAGCAATAGTTTTGCATTTTAAACGAGTGATACTGTGTATATTGATAATATGTCTGACGATATTATGTGATGTACGAAGTATATTCAAAGAATATAATTTGTCGCTGTGAGCACAAACAATAAATGTTCTTGTAAAGTTCAATCACCGTATTCTTATTTTCTATAATAGTATCACAATCCGAATTACTCAAAATTGTGGAAACAAGATCCGAAAATAATCAGTGACAATCAAATATTTTAGCTTCTTGTGAATCTGAAATCAAGATTCGAAATATGATTCTGAAATCGGGCCCGGAGCGTCAAAAGATCACTTTGTGCCGTACTAGGCCATTTGTCTCGCATCGGAGTACAGAACACATGTTGAAATCTATTTATGGTTGATTGTTTGCATTTTAGTGATGTCGTAGCTCCTTCTACGACTAGAAGTTTTATTGAAAACTATAGTAACAAATTGTATGCTGTGTTCAAAAATTCTTATCTAGGTCTACGAGATTTAGTATTGTTTGTAGTTCCTAATATTATCTCCGAAAAAAAAAAAACTGCTAGAAGACCTGAGTTGGAAGTCAATCTAACTAATTAAGGAATTAAAAAAAACTTATCTGAATTGACGAATTGAAGAACAATATAATGTCTCACATGTTCCGAAATGCGCATGATGGTACCCTAAACGAATCATTTTAACAGCCTTATACGAAGCTTTGTATTTTTGTAGCTCACTATCCAAACTTGGAGTTCATACCTATTTGATTCTGATTGAAAATTAAAAAAAAATATTTGAATCCACATAACGTTCAATAAAAGTATCGATAGCTGAGCGTTTGTTTTGTTTGTAATTAGTTTTTTACAGGAAAACTAACTCTCTATATGGACAGCCAACTTGTACCGTTCAGTCTGATAAGAAAAGGATTATGGTTCACAATTTAGACGGCTGTATGTTTAGGAAGTAAGCAATTTTCCCAGGTCAAAGCGCTATCTGATTAAAAAAAAAATAATTCAGAGCAATTAAATCTAGCAATAAATTATGGGGTTTGCGACCATCATGATTGTGTTGCGGAGGTTTGCCTTCATTTTTTTTTTCATCATATTTCAACATCAATTTCGTACTTACTTTCGACAAGCGACAGCCGTCTGCAGCTGTTTACATGTGCTGAGTTCGAGAGAATGTAGGTACATTCACAACTTACAGCTCGCAGTGCCCTAGCCCTTTAATTAATTTTAGTTATCTTGTCGATAAGCATTTTTCGGTCACTTAACAAAACATTTAAATACAATGTACTTTGTATATGGCAACGGATGTTTGGGAATAAAAATTCATTATCGAATTAAAAAAAATTCAACCACATAAATTTTGTTGATTAATCAAATAACTGGCTTATGCAAAAAATCAGCTCAATAGGAATTAAGGTCGAAAATCCGCTATTAGGGACTTACCCGCTTTTCAAAAAACCGGTGGATATCATTCTGTACACTGTTTAAGAATTGCCATGTAAAATAAATCATAACCCTCTTCAACCTTTATGTACACGACACCATTTCAATGTTTATTATGCATCAAAGACTTTTTCACTAGGGAGGTCAATTTTTTAGATGTTTGGCATGTATGACATTAAATTGCCGTAGACAGTGACCAATAAATATCAAATAAAATATATTAAGTACAGCTCATTTTCTGGTCAATAATCAGAATGTACATGATCAGATTTTTAAATTCGCTGACATCTTAACCCTGTAGAACCCATTTTTTCACTGAAAAATTCACAGAAGCTTAGTTTTATGAACAACTATTGTTCTACGAATTTTTTTTTATAGATGAGAAAATTTTTCCAAAAATTGCATATCCACTGGTGCTAAGGAACTTGATTTTCAGCCTCTCGATTGTAGTTTCTAAAACCTTTCCTTCCAAATATTTCCTAAATTTCGAATCAAATTAACATGAACCCATAGCTATATTTTGATGTAGTTTTTGATTGAATTGTTCCACAAATAATTGAGATATTTCATTTTACAAATTGTACATATTTTTCGAAATTTTGTCGTACTTTCCCAATCCCGCCTTTCCCGGGGCTTTCTCTCTCCTACCTAACTTAGAATTTTTCTCGTAAAAAAGTCAATCCAGAATAGGGGTAGCCCTTTGACCTTTTAGATCGAAAAACCTATTGACCAAGGATTTCTGAGGCTAATAAAAATAGTTCTATCTCGAAAAATAGTTCTATTTATAGTTTTTTCATGTTTTTTTAACTACTTTTAACTGGTAGCTTTTGACTACTGATTTTGTAACAGTTTAAATTAGTATTGATTGTTAGATTAGCTTATTTGAAAAATTTTGCGCAAAATGTGAATAAAAATAGTCATTGGCTTTTGTTTTATGCCGATTTTAGTAGACTCCATCCGAAGGCGTATGTTCATGTCGAACCATAACCAAACATGAATTTTCAAAAGCTCTGAAATAATTTTAAAATGAGAAATATTCATCAAAACTAATTAAAATACAATGAAAACCTGATTTTATCCCCCCATGATTCATTCCAGGGTGTCAAATTGGAAAGAGTGACAACGTCGGGAGATTATGTAAAGACGATTTTTTTATGGAATAATTAAATGAACATAAATGCCGAAGGGTTTTTGGTTCTATTACTTGATTATTCAATAATGGATTAGCTATCCATTCTACATTCAAACCTAATCGAAGACTATTCACATATTATTTTCAACATTCTGTTAACTGAACACATATTTTTGTTATTTCGATATAGAAGTGTGTGTAATATTTCTTTTTAATTAATTTTTTCGTACTTTTTTACGTTACAATAAGAATAAAATCATCAATAAAAAAATGAACAACTGAATTGTTCAACATAAATCATCTTTATATCTATCACTACTTATTCCTTCAGAATGATTTCCATCAGCACGATTTCAATTGATGAGTATTTTTAATTTGAAAAAAAAAATATGTTGACAGAATCGGGTCAAACAAGGTGGTAGAATTTGGGATAGACAAAATAAGGAGCAGATTAAATCGGTGTGTGACAGAATTGGGTATTCACTGTACTTTCAAATTAGACACAATAATATAACATACAATTTCAGATTAATCAGGTTAGATTAGGCAGGTCAAATAAGAAGGATTAGTTTCGAACTCACTGAACTTCCTTTGTCCCGAGATTGTCTTTCGAAATCATCTCTTCGAAATTTTAAGGAATAGATGACCGGTCTTTCAATAAGTTAAGTGCATTCATAATATTTATCCTGTTAGACAAGAGAGCTCAATTTGTAATAATATATCTTGCTAACTAAAAATACACAATATCTGTGGACCGACTTACGAATGATTAATTTGATATGAAGAAGGTCATCAATATCCTGAAAAAAGTAATAAAGCTCGACAGAATGAATCTATGATTATTTCGAGGTAGTTAATGAAATCATAATCACATTTAAAATTTATTTACAGCTACATGTATTTACAACTGCGGCTTCACTACTACCGCATGGCTTCTTTATTCAATTTTGCTTTCATTTTGGCGATTTGGCCTTCATTGCCAAGACTTTCGGCTTCCGCCCGAGCTTCCGCATGAGCGAGAGCACTTTTTCGAGATGCTTCATCGAGCTGTTGGCGCTTAAATGTGAACGAATTACTGAAATTTGAATTGAATAATGATATGTTGTTAACGACTGTATCTAATCTAAGAAATTTGACATCTTACTTTATTGCAATCACTTGTACAATTACTCCAATGACCATGAAAACTCCGCAGCATATCACAATCGTCCAATTGCTGACCCGCTTGACTCCCTTTATTCCATAGTAGAAATCCGGATCTGGTGTGGTGTGCTCTTCCACATTCGGTTTCCATGTTCTGGGGAAATAATTTAACAGTTAGCAAAAAAAAGTTCCTGCTACAGGATAATCGACTCAAAACTTTGTGGGTGGATGACAAAAAAAGAGGTGGGAACAACGTGAGAAAATCGAATAATCGTTGATCTGGAAGTAATTGCAATTAGTGTGTTCGGTGATCCGTTAGGTTGAAGTATTTTAAAATGAAATTGGCTCTTGTTTATAGGGAGGCAATACGTCGTTGATATGTGCAATTTAAAGGTAAAATTTCAATTGTCAATAATTTTTGCCTTTTTCTGAATTTTTAAGGAAGATTTTGTTGTGTATTTAAGATGATGATTTGTGATTCTCGAGCCTGGTTGTGGATTCTGTTCCTGAATTATGCTGCTTTGATTTATTGCTTTGAATCATTCAAAAAAGATTCAACTCACTTGATGTCGAATTATGCACATTAGTTTTCGAAGGCAGGCCAGTAAGAAGGAAGGAATGTCTTCCTGAGCGAAAAACTATCAGATGCAATCAAAAATCGTAAATAGATTCAACTTACAATGTGGAATTCACGATATTTTTCCAAAAGTATGTTTCTTTTTCTGACAACTGCATTTAGAAGTTCAAAAATGATCAAATTTAAGTCTTAGAAAGTAGCTTGGTTAGCATAACATATTCTGTATGGGACTATTATGCGAGTATATTTGAAAAAGGTGTCAAATGTGCTCGCATAACAGTCCAACAACGAATAAAAATTGTGCTCCCGACCATGATGGAATCTAGATATGGTGGTCTCACTTTGGCAAAAAGTAGACGAGGGTTGGATGCGGAGGAGGGGGCGAAACGCCGAAATTTGACAGCTGGCTGTTTGGCTGGCTGCTGGCTGGCTGGGATGCCAGGTGGTCTGATTTTTTTGTAAAACACGAAGTTTTGTCAATCATCAAGATATTGCTTAGATAAAGATTTCGCCTTGATTTTTGCAAATATAATTCACAGAATCGAAACGAAATCTTCCGGCTGAGCTCCGGGCTGGTAAGCAAAGCTGGAAGAGGTTTGACCTATAAACGACGGTGCCAGCTTTGTCGGTAGCGGTGAGTAACATTAATTTTGCATTACTTATGACAAAATTATGCTTATTCAAAACTTTTTTTCTTTCAAGAGCTATCTAGAAACAGCAGAAAGTCATCGAATCGGATGGTAACATGGCGAGGCGTTACATTACATCGTCCGAGAAGCGGCTGGCCCTCCTTCAGGGACATCCGATCTTCATCGAGATGAAGAAGCTGCTTCAGGAGGACCCCCGTCTGTTGCCATCGCTGCTCCAGAAGATCCAATCGAGTAATCCGGATCTGATGGGTAGCATTTGGGAAAACCAGATGAAGTTTTTGGCACTTTTGAACGAGGGAACCGATGAGCTGAAATAGGAAAATAGGCGCAACGTTAGGCGCCTGAGCAGCATGACGATTAGACCGATGAGTGGGCTGGGAATCAGTTCGATCCACTGCCGACTGTTGATTGTCCGGAATGGATTGAGCCCCTGAAGGATTCCTGCAGGTGACGCTGTCCAATTGCTAGTCATCCTCGAGTGCAGCAAAGCTCCAGCTCGCTCTGCTCGTGGGTGGTGGTGAAGGTAGATTAACTGAATATGTTAATATTAAAAAATGCTTAACCAGTTTTTACATGGTGCAACAGTTATTGGAAAATAAAATTTCGTATCATAAAATCGTTTATCATTTAATCATGAAAATTATCAATAGCAGAATTTAAAGCATTCTTTAAGCAGAACCGATTTACTTCTATTTTCATCCAACACTTTTCGATTGGAGGGAAACAAAATAGCTCTTTGGATAAGGTAACATCCCACCCCTTTTTTCGTAAACACTACAGCCAGCTGTCAAAACTTTTTTCAATATGGCTGAATGGCGATTTGGCATATGAGATCACCATCCTAGATGCATCATGCTCCCGACCTTACTGCCGCTGCTGGCAAGGTTGTCCCATAAAACAACGAAACGGGAAAACGGCTTAAAAGATTTTTATAAACTTTCGTGGATTTCTCGGTTGAAATTTTACTTTTTCTATTTCTTTCTTCACATATATTAAGATAATTGCTGTAAAATTTCGTCCATTGTTTTTTGCTTTGGAATTTGCTGATGCAGAGAAGAAAATAATGAAGGGACAGCCTTGCGAGTATATTTCGCATGCGTATTAAATATATCCGCAAAGCTGTCCCATATTTGGCTATTTTTTTGTGTGATCATTTGAGTCCCTCTATCTGCGCAATGTTATTCACTTTACTGGCTGTTTACTGATGAAAATAAGTTTGAAATGATGTTTAGGACGCATTTCGATAAAGTTTATCATAAGAATTGAGTAGGTCTTAAATAAAGCAAATATCAACGTTCCATGAATTTTACAACCTGTACCTTCATCTTTTTGAAAGTTTTTAGGTCGATGATGTTTTAAGAAAAACTACAAATACAAATTAAATTAAAGCTGAATCAGAAACAGCAAAGCATCTGGACTGCAAATATATAATAGGAAAAACAATTCAATATGACTTACGAGTGTACGCGTATTTTGGTTCATAGATTTTATGAAAGTCCAAGCAGCAACTAACAGCATGACGAAAACTAAAAAAAATATGTCTTTGTAGCTGACTATTTTCCATGTTTTACAACGAACAATTCAATAAAACTCATACGAAATTAAAAAAAAACAGTTTGGTGGAATTTACCCATATTGCTAAACTTAGCTTGTAAAAATTATGAAAATGGTTATTTTTGACATTACTGTACTGTTTTTTTTTTCTAGTCTAACTTTCGTAATTTCAATGAATGCTTATTTTGTCGCACACATTGTATGATTATTTGTAGAATAAACGTAAATAAGAGGAGCAATTTTAAAGCATTCTGTAAAAAGAGATATATGGGACAGCTTTGCGGATATATTTCATATGGGACAGACATGACTTGGTATTTTTCTCATATATGTTATGAACAAAGTTATGAAAAATTTTAGTCTACATTGAAGAACTAACTGTATTAGAACGATTTTTGTGATAAACTGAAAAATGATGAAAATGCATATGGGACAGTCTTGCGAATAGCGGCAGCTTACTAATGGCCCAATTTCGAAAATTTCAGGTCTTACGATTTATTTTGACAATCTGGAACACATTCCATCAAACGATTTTCGTGTACGCTGAAAGTTGTGGTAACAAATTGAAAATACAGTACCTTTCATAATTGTATAGAAATTGAAAGCACGCGCACTGTCGACTTTGAACTTCCATAACTTTTTACTCTGATGATATTTTTTGACCAAATTTTCTGCGTTCGATAGATCAATTTTCACACTAATATACCACAAAATTTAAGCTTTCTGGAGTTTGTGTGGTCAGGAAGTGATAGATCCTGATTTCTTTTGTTTTTTTAAATGTTGAGTAATATTTTTAATTTGGATGGTGAAAAATCATAAATTATGCAAAACTTGAATCCACAATATTAGAATAAATCTGGAAAAAATAAAACCATGACGGATCGGGGCTTAACTTTTTTTTCAAACCCAAGCAATCTGAAATGTTTATGTCATATAGACTTGGATTATTAGTTTTGGCTGTATCATCAAAACTATTGAACCAATTTTCATATATTTGACCATTTTGGAAATATCTTCATGTTCACTATCTTTTTTTATGATTATTATACTTTTGGTGGCGTCTGTAAAGCTTACCAGAACACAATGTAATCGAAAAAGATGGCTTTTTTAAACAAAGATCGTGACCATGTTCAAATAACGAAATCGAACTATTTAAGCCGTTAAAAAGATTGATTGTAAGAACAAAACACAGTTTTTAGATCATATACCGTAAACAGGATCATAAAAAAACTGAAAAAGCAGTCTTTTATGATGGAATATAAATTGTTAAATTTAATTTATAGTTTACCTACATAATATATCGACAATACATGCCAGGCAAATAAATGATTTTTTTTAATTTAAAATTTATGTAAATTAAAAAAAGTACATTTTTTACATTTTTTTTTCATTCGTCACATTAAGAACGACGAACAAAACAATTATTTAAAAAATGACTGGTGATAGAATTTCTCGTTCAAGTGAAATCAAAAAATTTCATGGTTCTTGCTCTAACAATTTGAGTAATATTGCATCGAGAAGGTAGAGTTTGAGTCTTATAGACTCTAACCGAGAAGGAAGGTTAATAATCTCTGTTGATAATTTGCCGATTCTTCATATTTTAAACTATATTTGTTGCAACTTTTAGATTTTCTAATTTTACTTTCATTATTTTGTGTTCGAAAGAAAAAATTCTTGAAAGTAGCTTCTGTGCCATAGTGTATGCAGTAAGTATACCCCTTTGGGTTCTGAGAGCATACAATATGATTATCTATTTCTCATATACTTACATAATCAAATTCTGAACTTATACAGAAGCATACTACTTACTGATAACCGCTATATCGAATTGATTGTTGTCCTTGAGTATTTTTGTTTAAAAACAGGTCATAATCGTGATCAGCACGGCTGTCTGGTTTGCTTAATACTTTGTAAGCTTCCAGAAGTTGTACAAAAGACTTTTCGTTTGATTTATGACTCAATGTTGCGTCCGGATGGAGCTAAAAAATATAAATCATCATTAACGAATACATTACTTACAGTGTGTAGTATTCACTTCTTTTGATAGTTTAATGAATGATTCTCTTATTTCCTTCGTTGAACTGCTCGGCTTAACTTTCAGCACGTCGTAATAGTTGATTTGATGCGCATATCTTAAACATATTATATTAGTTAATGTTTCATAATACAATAATCCTAATATTAATTCACCTCATGCCTTGCACTGGAGTAAATAAAGTGTAGAACGAATGACGGGTAAGTTTAAACATTCCGAAACAAACGGTATTAACAAATGCCTACTAGTCAAAATCAAAACAAAGTACTTTCTACGATTTTTACCGTTATCACAGCTGATTATGAATGACAGCAATATGTTTTGCATGTGTGTGTGCTCAGTGTTGAATTCAAGAATGTTAACCACAATTGGGCATAAACGGCTTAAACCAAACGAACCAAATTACCCACTTGACTAGTTTTGGATGAGTAGTTTCAACGCAGAGAAGTGATTGAAAATCACTATCACTTTTTAAATTCTGATATTTTAAGAAATTTTGTACTGTGTATGTGGTGGTAGGTATATCTAAAGACACTATAGTAGTAGTCTCTTTATAGTAAACTAGTAAAAAAGTAAACTTGCACCCGGAGTGTTTCACTCAAAAGTTGAACTCGGTTTTTGTAATCAACAAAATTTAGAGCGTTTCACTTGTTTTTTAAAGGTAGCACAGTGTGCTGGGGCGCCATGGCCTAGGACAGATGAGCGAAAACGGAGAGCTGTTTGTAGAATTTTGTGGCAACAACAACATGGTGATCGGTGGATCGCTCTTCCCCCATCGACCAGCACATAAGGTCACTTGGGTATCCCGAGATGGCCGAACAGAAAATCAAATTGACCACATCTGCATCAGCCGAAAATGGAGAAGGAGCCTTCTTGATGTCCGCAACAAGCGAAGCGCAGACATTGCATCTGACCATCACCTCGTCCTTGGCGAGATACGACTGAGAGTTGCGCGTGTCCAACGGCGCGAGGAGAAGGTTGGGTGTCGATACGACGTCCGCCGGTTGGAGAATCCAGAGGTGAAAAGGGCATACGTTGAACAGCTAGAATCCCGAGCCTCGGAGTTGCCGACAGACGGAACAGTCGAAGAACAGTGGTGTGGAATCAAGAATGCCTTTATCACGACGAGCCATGGTACTCTCGGTAAAGTTTGTGGAAGACGAAGTGAATGGATGTCGGATGAAACCTGGAGGATGATCGATGATCGGAGAAAGGCGAAAGTCGGAATTGAGCAGGCATGTACCGGGTCAGCCAAAGCAGCCGCCCGCTTACGATATGCGGAGCTGGAAAAGGCAGTTAAACGAGCTTGTAGACGAGACAAGAGAGCCTGGACAAACTCCCTAGCCGAAGAGGGAGAAAGAGCCGCCGCCATTGGAGATATCCGATTATTATATGATATTTCTCGCCGCCTTAGTGGTGCAAGGACTAATGCAAGAATGCCGCTGAAAAACCGAGCAGGTCAGCTGCTGACAGATCAAACAGATCAGCTCAAGCGTTGGACTGAGCATTTTGATCAACTTTTCCGAGTTACAAATAGCAATGGCCAACAGAACCCGCAGCTCGAGGCGCCCACAGTAAGTCGCATTAATGGCGTCAACTCGGAAGCGCCCTCGCTGGCTGAAATAGAAGCGGCAATCAAGAACATGAAATCCAACAAAGCGCCTGGAATCGATTGCATTCCTGCTGAAATGCTCAAAGCCGACCCTGCCTTGTCAGCACAAATGTTGCACCGTCTTTTCGCTGACATTTGGGATACTGCAACATTCCCGGCCGACTGGATGCAGGGTATCCTCGTAAAGGTCCCAAAGAAAGGAGACCTAACAGAGTGCGGTAACTGGCGTGGCATAACTTTGATCTGTACAACCCTCAAAGTACTCTGCAAAGTGATCCTGAACAGGATCCAGGAGAAAATCGACGCTACACTCCGACGGCAACAAGCTGGATTCCGATCCGGACGATCATGTGTGGACCACATCACAACGCTACGAATAATACTGGAACAAATCAACGAATTCCAGGACTCTCTTCTGCTGGTGTTCATTGATTTCGAAAAAGCATTTGACCGACTGAACCACGAAAACATCTGGGCTGCTCTTAGACGAAGAGGGGTCCCAGAGAAACTAGTCCATCTCATCGAAGCACAGTACGAGGCATTTTCGTGCAAGGTCTTGCACGACGGTGTCTTGTCCGAACCAATCCCGGTAACTGCTGGAGTGAGACAAGGATGTATTTTATCACCGCTACTTTTTCTCATCGTAATGGATGAGATCTTGACTGGATCGATTGACTGTAGACCAAACCGAGGATTGCCGTGGAATCCTTCAACCATGGAGCAACTGAACGACCTTGACCTGGCAGACGATATTGTTTTGCTCGCCCAAACACAACAAGACATGCAGAGCAAACTCGATGACCTCACCGAAAGCTCCAAGGCAGCAGGTCTCAAAATCAATGTCGGAAAGACCAAGTCGATGGAAATCAATACAGGAAATCGTTCCAATTTCGTGGTAGCTGGACAACAGGCTGAGACAGTGGAGTGCTTCCAGTATCTTGGTAGCCAGATTACGCCTGATGGTGGTACTAAGAAGGACATCGAAACCCGGATCAGAAAAGCCCGATTTGCGTTTGCGAGTCTCCGAAACATCTGGCGGTCACGCCAGATCTCTCTACGAACTAAGATCCGAATCTTCAACTCAAACGTTAAATCCGTATTGCTGTACGGGTGTGAGACTTGGTGCACATATGCGGTGACGACGCGAAAACTGCAAGTTTTTGTGAATCGGTGCCTGCGGAACATCATCCGCGCTTGGTGGCCTGGCAACTGGATCTCAAACGTTGAACTTCATCGCCGGTGTCATCAAAAGGCGCTAGAAATCGAGATTCGAGAACGTAAGTGGAGATGGATTGGGCACACGCTGCGAAGAGATGAAAACGAGATTTGCAGAGAGGCGCTTGACTGGAATCCAGATGGGCATCGAAGAAGAGGCAGGCCCAAAAGCTCGTGGCGGCGAAGTCTAGCCGCTGAAATCCGCACAGTTGACGAGAACCTTGGCTGGAAGCAAGTGAAGACGCTGGCTCCGGATCGCCAGCAGTGGAGATCTTTTATCTCAGCCCTATGCGCCGGTCAATCGGCGCTGGACCCTTAGGTAAGTAGGTAGTGTGCTAACTGCTTTAAAATTTACGTCTTTAAAGTTTTCAACACAAGCGTGTGTACTGTGTGAACGCACTCCAATTTGTTTACCCGTTCTTCTGACTGTCAGTGAAACATTAATCATCAGCTGAGATCTGAAGAAAAACGATATGGGAAAAGTTGCAAACGGCCCCAAACTTTTAGCATAAAAATGCTTGCTATTTATAGGTTATCGACCAAGCTGCGAAAACATTCGTTTGTTCTGTGTACAAAATTATCAAAATTAGTAATGTCGCGGGAAACTCACGTGAACGGTGTCGATTCGATGCTGCAGCAGCAACAGCAAACAGAACAAGGGACGCCCAGTGGCCAAACCCAACCATCTGGAACAGTGGCCCAGGATCAATCTGGTCAGCAGAAAAAGTTCAGTGATTATGTGAGATTTTTGGAATTGGTTGGAAATCTGAAGGTAATGGCATAATTTACTTCAGGAATATTACTGTTTTATTAGTACCAAAAGATTTGTTTAGTAATTTTTGCTAGTTACGTAATTTTGATTTTACAAATATGTTATGGAGGTAAAGTAATTGTGACCATGATCAGTTTGGATGTGTACATTATGACTGAGAAATACGTCACAAGCAGCAGTTGTCAATCATATGATCAACCTTGATTTTTGGTGTTAACTAAATTTTTTTTCTCATTTCAGCATACAAAACGAACTGGTTGGGTTTTGCGGAATGTGAAAGATTGCGAAAGTATATCTGGTCATATGTACCGTATGGGGATGATGTCATTCCTGTTGGATGGTAGTCAAGGTCTGGATCGTATAAAGGTCATGGAAATGGGTAAGACAGCTTTTCCGTACGTTGTTGGATGTTTTATCGATAAAGCTGACGTTTGGATTTATTTTTAGCATTAGTGCATGACCTTGCCGAAAGCATTGTGGGCGACATTACACCTTACTGCGGCATCTCGAGAGAAGAAAAACTATTGCGCGAGTTTTCTGCAATGTCAGAGATAGCCGATCTGTTGGGACCCACAAAAGAAAGACTGTTAGCACTATTCAATGTAAGTACAATAAGTTTGTTGATATTATCATATTATTCTATTATTTGTGTGGAAGACACATCTCGGTTACTTGCCTGAAAAAATCTGAATTATTTTTATATTGTACAAAAACACTGCAAATCATTAAAAATACGTAAATCAGATAAATCTAAGTACGTTGACAAACATCTCAACCAAGTTCCTGTCCAAAATTCTTTTGGGGTTTGCGTTTGAAATTATAATATATGAAAAATTCTACACCACATAATTTTTAAACACGCCTATAGAATTATTTTCCGACAGTCTTTTCTGTACCTATAATATTTGCAACATTTTTTATATCATATGTAAAATATTGAATTTTTGTTGAATTGTATTTCAAGGATAATATCTATTTAAGAAACGTCAAATATTATCAAATAGTAATAAAATAGTTGCTCTGCATCTAATAGAAATTTTAAGGACAAATCTGAGCAGGGTTGGCATCAGTCATCGTCATTAGTCATATGACTGTGACTGTTCCTTATACGCCAGTCACTTCGTTCTCCAGTCACTCAACCCCCAGTCGTTTGAAGCTAAAACAATTTTATAGTCAAGTTTTCACCAATCGCATTCGAACGAGTCTACGACCGAACCGAAGACGAAAAAGAAACGCATTTATTATTATTGTTACTCCTACCAGCAAGCCCGTTTTCAGTTTTTATGGCTATTGTTGGTCTCTATCACAATTAGCCGTCATAAAGTGATACTTTTCAATAGGGCATAATATGTTTGGTAAGATAGTTAGCTAGTTTAGTTTCATAGAATTAGGATGTTTCAAGTATTGCTAGGTTAGGTATAGGCGGTGGTATTTGCCTCCCCAATGCTCTAGAATGAATGCACTTGAATATATCTTTTTCATACTTATTTTTAAATCACACTAGCAAGAATCCAAATTTATGGAAACGAGTAAGGTTAGGTGACAGGTATTGAAAATTCAACTACGGTAAGATAGTGAACTCTTCTGATAATGCATAAAGCATATGATATCATATTATTTGATACCATACTGCTATTGCTCGGTTAACTCGAAGTTCATATGAGGCCCATAAAAAGATATTCGTTACGTGAAAAATGATACAGTGATTTGAAAATTTTGATAATTTCTAAAAAAAAGTTATTTTTACTTTTCATAACATACATAGATCAAGTTTTTGAAAGGTTTAGTAGATAAATGGTCAACAAATTTGAAATCAGCACTCCAAACTGGCCCCAGGTACCTATGTAATTCCAAGTTACAGCTGTTTGAATTTTGAGGACCGACTTTTTTCGAGACTGGGCCTTTATTTGTTAACTACTTGATGTTCAGTAGATAATGATTTGATAAGTGCTGAACAAATTTTTGAGCAACATAAAATGTAATGTTTATTTTACAGAAAAATGCACTGCTATAAGATTCTGAATTTGATAAAGGCAAAATATGTTTTTTCCTCGTGGGGCCTTTGAGTTGGACTCCAATTGTGCTCAAACCCGGAGTAATAAAACCCTTTCACCCAAATGTGTTGTTTGTAATCAAGCTTGCTTTAGATAGAATTAGAACAAAACAATTGCCTGTATTTCAGCCATTTATTATTGAATTCAAGATCTTTTTTATAAAAATGTAGCGTTTTCTTCATATTTTAGAGAAAATTCGGATACAATTATTCGTCACGGTTTCGAAGAAATTCTCCAATTTTTTCTGTAACACGGCTCATTAGGCGGCGCAAACCTTTTTTTTGTTTTTCTGGGATTTTCATCGGCGCAAACTTTCTTCATCCATCGTTTTAGCTATCTTCTTCCACCAGGTCTTCATCTGATTGATGGCTTTGACAAGCTTTCCCTTTCTTTGCCTTGAGTCTCCTTTTCATGATTGCCTAGTATTTCTCAATTGGGCGGAACTGGGGGCAACTTGGTGGTTTAAGATTTTTCGGAATAAACTGGACCCCTTTCTCTGCATACCATTCTTGAACGACTTTGCTGTAATGACAGCTTGCCAAATCTGGCCAAAACATTATGGGATGGTCGTGGAATCGAATGAACCGCAAAATTCGTTTTTAGAGACACTCTTTTTGGTATAGTTCCGACGTCATTGTCTTTTTTGTAACAAGAACTTTCGTTTTTTGCCTGCCAAATCCAAAATTTTCGTGCAAATTTGTCGCCAAAATCAATTTAAATTTGACTGAAACATCCCCCCGAGCCGTTGCCAAGTAAAATTTTTGACCTGGGATTTGCCCGAAGTATGCCTTGAGTCAAGGCCCTTGAAGGTTTCCATCAGAAGACACCCGTTGAACTTGGTCAGCACCTGGTCATATAGCTTCTAAGCCAAAGACAATATATGACCTTCACGAATTGGAACTGGTTTTTTATTGTAAGTTTAGAGTTGCAATTCAATCAACCTCTTGTATTGAAACTCAAATCTAGACACACAAAAACCCTAGCTTAAGAATGGGTTTTTATTAAGAAATGTAACAAAATAAGTTCAGAATTTGAAACCAACCATTTTAAATTCAAAATTCATGCATCGAATTATAATTTTACAAACCAACAAGTTATAAGCCATGTGACAGGTGCTCAATGGCCAGTAGAATTAGATAAAAAAAATCTAAAACCTAGTATCCATTACTTTATTAATAATCTCTTTGATTATTAAAAAATCGTTTATGCCATTACAAATTTTATGCTTAAATGAAATATTATTCAAGAAACTATTTTATCTTCACAATTGGGGTTCAAGGAAAAGGGGTTTCTTCGGAGATGTAAATAAGTACGTCCTTGCTGGTTGCTGGTCAAAATCCAAGAGACTGTATTAAACCTTTTCATAACTTTTCTAGGTTCCCTTATGTCACAAAGCCTTTTGTTTTCGAGATCTCCTGGGAGAAGAACTCTCCTACTCTCGAGAGGGTTTGGCCCATTTGACTGAAAGTCGAAAACACTTTTATTGTAAACACAACAGAAACCAATTTCAGGCTCTAGTAAGGTTTTCGTTTTTGTTCTTCTCAATTCTTCAATTCTTCTCAAACGTCATATTCAAAAGTGTTTTGATAAATTACACAAGACCACAAAATTCATATTTTTCCAAGGTGCAAAGAATTTTAGAACTTATTCATTTGGGTGCCTAGAATTCAAATATTCAAATGGTTTTTTATCAGCTTCTATTTCTGCAAAAAGGTTAAACAAATTTGTCGAATGATTTGTTTTCAAACTTTCTTCAGTTATGCCAGTTATACTGGTAATGATAGTTTTAATTTTTTTCAAATCTGTAGAATTTAAGTAGTTAAGATCTTTTTTCATTATATTCATCAAATAAATATTATTCGAGATCAGTTTTTTTTTATTTCATGTAGATTTGTTAGTTCATCAGTTCTCAATGATTTATCTCAGTCAAAATTCAACACAACTTAATTTTAAAAACCATAAACATCATACCATCAAAACTAGAGGTGACACTGGTGACAGACAAATCGGACCAAAGATAAGAGTTCAGAACAGTGAACTCAAAAAAAAAAAATCAAATGCTCCAGAATGCTGTTTATCAATTAATTTCTTAAAAACAGTTTTTAGTATGCCATGATGATTTATTGAAAAAATTCCTTCTGAATTGTTAATAAACTTATCTTTTTAATTTACATAGGTTGTTTTTAATTTCCAAATAGATTTACTGAATTTTACAGAATCGTTTTTTAGTTTTACCGATATTCTTCAAGTCAGACTTTTCAACTTTTTTGTAATATTTTCGATAAGTTAGTCTTTGTGTTTAAATCCTGAATTTTCGTGTTTTGCAAAAATAATCTTCTCTGAAGCCTATAAATCTAAATTTTTGATAAGAAAAACATCATATCTACATTTGTCCTATATTCTGAAGACAATGTCAAAATATACAGAGGTTAAAATTTTAAACTAAAAAACTAAGCTCGTTATATTTTTTAGCTGACTTTTAATTTCGAAAACCACCACTGAATTTTACAGAATCGTTTTTTAGTTTTACCGATATTCTTCAAGTCAGACTTTTCAATTTTTTTGTAATATTTTCGATAAGTTAGTCTTTGTGTTTAAATCCTGAATTTTCGTGTTTTGCAAAAATAATCTTCTCTGAAGCCTATAAATCTAAATTTTTGATAAGAAAAACATCATATCTACATTTGTCCTATATTCTGAAGACAATGTCAAAATATACAGAGGTTAAAATTTTAAACTAAAAAACTAAGCTCGTTATATTTTTTAGCTGACTTTTAATTTCGAAAACAACCCCCCCCCCCCCCCCCCTTAGACGGGCCCTTCGAACGGGCCTGGCTTTTGTCCACACTATTCTGTCTTATGGTCCGATTTGACTGTTAGATAGCTCGATACGACCTCATTCCGAATTCTCCTCACGGTACTATGGACAGTACCGAATTTTCTGGCCAAATCACAATCCGACAGATTGAAATTCCTCTCAATCGTCTTCAAAATCCTTCCATGCAGGTTGCGGTCGACAGTTCCACTCCGACGATTGGCTTGAAGCTCACGAATCATCGGTAATGTTTCCTTATACCGTTTGATAACGCGCTATACGATATTTCTGGGCAATTTCAGTTGGTTGGCTAGCCTTGATGCAGACCGCAATGGATTTTCCAAAAAACTGTTCACAATTTTTCCCTTCTTTCGGCTTTCATGTTGTTTGTTTACAAAGTACAGTCGATTTGCGAAATGTTGAAAATAAATACGTAAAGCTGACAAAACTCCCGACACGTGTGTACCAAGAACTTCCCAATCCGTCCACCAGGAGCGTCATAATATGAGCAAAAGTTTGTTCCAATTCTAAATGAGGCAAAGTTTATGGAAGCTCATATGGAAAGGGTGGGAACCAGCACAGAAACATGTGTCGTACTCAAATACCCTCACATGTCGAATTTGAATTTCCATATGTCCAGCATCGCTCACGTAGAAACTAGCAGCGCTTATTAAATCGCTGATTCGGTCAAAGTTAGAGATCGCTAATGGAAAACGCTAAATGAGTGAAGTATAAAAAAGGATGAATAAGGGCCGATTTTAGTTCGTATTTTTAAATTTTCTGTTTTATTCAACTTCATCACTGCCCCTACTCGCACTACAAAAAAATATCAACTCGTGGCTGTCCCATATAAACTATACCCGCATAACAGTCCCATATGTGAAATACCACAGATTTAGTTGCTATTCAATGTTTCTTTCGGCGAAATAGTCTTTGATTTATTACTTTGAATCATTAAAGAAAGATTCAACTCACTTGATGTCGAATCATGCACATTAGTTTTCGAAGGCAGGCCAGTAAGAAGGAAGGAATGTCTTCCTGAGCGAAAAACTATCAGATGCAATCAGAAATCGTAAAAAGATTCAACTTTCAATGTGGAATTCACGATATGTTTCCAAACGTATGTTTCTTTTTCTGATAACTGCATTTAGTAGTTTAAAAATGATCAAATTTAAGCAGTCTTTCTGTACGCGCGCTGCTTATCCGTGTGACGAGAAAATGTTCGCTCTCGCTCACAGCTTTTTTATTCGCAAGCGTTGCGACTGTGCATGTCACATGAGATTTGTTGCTTGCTTGTTTACTTCTCATTTGGAAAATATTGCGATGCGTTCGGGGATATATCGTCTTTTTCTGACACGAGCGAGCTCTGTGTACTGGATGTACCTACGCGAGAAAGCTCGCGAGACAATGCTCGTGAGACGTCTCGTGTACGATGGTTTGCTGCGCAGCCGGTTTTTTAAACACGTTTAGGGGAACATGCCCTATTATGCGCCACCTAAGCGAATCGCTGATTTTCTATGTATTCCACGTACAAATTGTGTTAAAAATGGATGCAATCGTTGAAGAAAATTGTTTTCTACAAATGCCTATGATTTTTTATTACTCAAATTGCTATAGTTGCTTCAAAAACTTGATTTTTAAAAACCTTATTCAAAGCCACAGAACAAAACTGTATTGCAAATACGCGCCGCCGTGTATTCAATACGCGCCTAGCAGCCGAACACACCCGAAAGCAGCCGAAGACCGAAAACACACCAATACTTACAGACACTTTGACTGAAAAGAAAATCAAAATGGACTAATCAAAATTTAAAAAAAAAATAAAAATTGATTTTTTGGGCTGAATTAACGCTTAAAATAAGGTTTTAGACTTTTTGTTCATTTTCAATGAAATTTGGCCTTTTTGAAAAATTAATGCTATTTTCAGCCTACTACGATTGGCGCGTTATAACGAGCGCATGGGCCGTGATAAAACATACCCATAAAAAGCATACCATAGCGAGTTCGGTATAATTTTTTAGCATTAAATCGTAGTTTAGATTCTCCTCTATCGATGTGTCAGAAAATATTGTCTTATTCGTTTTTCTCTGCTTGGTGACACCTTATTGAAAGTGTTTTAAAATTTAGATCGAAATGAAGAAAAACCTAAATTGTGAAATTATCACGACATAGGAGCATTTTAAGATAAAATTCATACTTGCCATGACCAATCACAGCATTTAGAACAAATTGGTAATATTTTATAGGCTTAAAATGCTTCAGATTCTTCAAAACAAGGGTGGCGCGTATTAGCCACATGGGGCGTTATATGAACTTTTCCCCTAATGACTTATTTCTTATGCTGTGTGAGAAGAATTGAATGAATGAATAGAAGGCCAGAGAAAACAATTAGCGCTAAGTTGTTATTTAAATTAAAAGTCGATCCAGGATCGTGGCTCTTTTTGTCATTGCTGATAAATATTTACAACTGCATTTCTACACCTTGCAAAAATAAGTGTTATTTTTAAAAATTTATTCAAATTTAGATTTTTGTAAGCTTTTTTTTTAAATAAATCCTCATCATGGTTTAGAACCAACAACTTTGAAATGAGAGCTGCAGCTGGAGTTCCGAATTGTAATTCAAAGATGGTATATATTATTTACTGGAACTTGATCTCTGAACTTGTTTTTCAAGATCTGAAATTTGAACTCTGTTTTTAAAGCTTCATAATGACTCAAATAATGTCAATATTTAAGGATTATCCACCTTTTTCCCAAAAAGGGAAGTTACGAACTTCCACAAAAAACATTTGTCACATCTATTTTTGAGTTATGCCAAATATCCGTACGCAAAAAAAACCCTCTTTTCAAATATGGCCCCTTCTTTGAAAAGCTCTTTATCTTAAACTTACATGGGAGCTCCCCCATCTTTTCCAATTTTGTCCCCCACTGCTTGAAGCAGGTAGGCTGATTAACCTGGCTCGAGTTTACATAAATTTCTAATTGAAAGAAAAATATTCGCATATTGGAATTGTACTTTATTCAAATAGAATTTAGAAAACTGATCAATAGCGTGAAACGGGACAGTTTTTTTTAGTGTATCCCTTAAATTCTGTATTATGAGCACTTCCAGCCCCTGATTAGCTTTAGATGATGTATTTTTTGGATTTAAAAAAATAAGCTATCGAAATTAAAAAAAAAAACGATGAAAAGGATTTTTAATAAACATTTTCAAACAGCTTTTTTCACCATCCTCGCCCTTCGAAGCAGTTTGAATATCTATCCTTCTAGCGCCAAAATTATGTTAAAAAAATGTTTCACCATATGCCAAACTCGTGGACATGAGACATTATAGCTTGAAGTTTTCCCAAACAACACCTATCATGGTATGAAAATTATCGATTTTATGCAGTGCAAATTTCTTTTTTTTAATAAATTTATTAAAGCAGAAGATATCAGTTGCATCACAAAATAATTTCTCCGCGTTTTCTTATTTTTCTTTGAAAGTGAAATATTCAAAAATGTTGGCAAAAACAAATTTCTAAGAAAACATTTCTCCCGTATATTGGGGCAAGTGTGAATGCAAAGCTTATTTTCATATGCGTCAGAGTTATGGCTTCAAAATGGATTTAATACGTATATCTGTTTGTTTGTTTTATCTAGTTTCATTGATATATCTGCAGTATTCCAGCAGTATAAATGTATGTTTGTTATTCCACTTTTAACGAATGCTTTTCAAAGCAAATGACCTTCATTTACAAAGACATTTAAGAATTTTAAATATCCGCTTCAGATTTAACATTCAGAATACCCCTTCTGGTCTTTCCAACATATTGAATCATTTTGAAGACGAATTTCTTAAAAGTTCGACGTTTGCCCTTGTCCCAGCGTGTAAGTTGACAGGAGGAAATATTGTTTTGAACACTTTAAAAGTATACTAAAAATTTCTAATAAAAATATAGCTTACAGTTGAATATCAGTTCTAAAGTCTCACTTTTCAAAAAAGAAGCGGATCCAAAGTCTCTTTTATGCACAGCAACACAACACAAAAACACAGCAAAAAGTACGATGTTTTTTTTCAGAATTATTAAAAATAAAAAGCTTCCATTTTCATTTCTAAATTCGTTTCAGTTGTGTATTTGGGCTAAAGTAACAATTTTTAGTAGAAAATAATTTTTTTATTTTTTTTGTAAAAGAGAAAAGTTGAACGATTGAACATGCTCTAGTGTTGCTTGAATGAAAATTATTCCGGAAAATGAATTCCCTCACTTTTGGTCAATAAAAATCAATTTATTTCACTGATACCTTTCACTTATGAACACGTCAGCCCTATCTTATCTAATTTAAAGAAAAGGCTCTTGATCAGTTAATGTGTCAGATCGGATTTTTTAATCTTCTTTTTCAGTTAAGTACATTTTTACATGTTCGACAAAATGTTTCCGATCTACCTCTGTAGATAACATCTTATTCATATTTCTGTTATCAATATGATTCAAAAATAAGCTTGTAGGCAAAATGGGTTAAAAATTTGTATGTTAATTCTTTCCTTTCAGTATTTTTTTTTTCAATTGTCCGCAAAGTGTCATACCATTATTTCATTAGCATCAGAACTAAATTTATATTTTTTAGACATTAAATCAATTGGTTTTGATTCGATTGATAAAATACCAATCCGTGTCACATCTAAGCGTTATTTATTTCCACGTGCTGCATACAATAAGCAAGAAAAAACATATCTCGGTTGCATATCGCCCCCACGTGCATAAGAAATTGTTAAATTTTTCCAGCGATCAATGAACAGTATGCTTTGGTTACTATCCACTTGCGACGACGTTTGCTTGATCATAGAGACGAAAAACAAACCCCTAAAAGAAAAGAAAATCTCTAAAAATGGATGCCATGACTTTCAATTTCAGATTTTGGCAAAAATAATGTATATGTTTTATTCGATCGGCAAAATGTCAATTTGGATCTCATCTAGGCGTCATTCATAACCATGTGCTGTACAAATGAGCTAGGAATCAAGTAGAAAAAAAAATCACATCAAGGCTTCATATCGCCACCCCTTGCATTGAAAATATGCTTGGTTGAGAAATACGCGCCAAAATATTCCCACTGATCAGTATGCTATGCCATGGTTACTATCCTCTCGCGTCGTTAGCTCGCGACCGACGCCTCGGCCATGGAGACGAAAAACAAACCGCCTAAAGGAAAAAAAAAATCTCGAGAAAATGGATGTCTTGACTTTAATTTGTTTCGAAAAACTACAAATTTTGTATGGAAGCCCCCACTCCCTTAAGTCGGATGGGGTTTTAACTATTATAGAAACCATCTCCGGCCCCAAAAACCCTCAGAGGCCAATTTTAACGATGATCGGTTCAGCAGCTTCCGAGTCTATGGGGAACAGACAGACAGACAAACATTCATTTTTATATATATATATATAGATAGATGCCACCAAGTGAAAGACGTTTTTATATGAGTGAACTTAAAACTATGTTGGATAATCAGATTAAAATACGCTACGTTTGCTTTGCTGCTGATTCATCCCATACTATAAAATTCTCTTTACTACCAGCGGCAGGGCAAGATCTGTTGGATGTCACCGTCAGATGCATTGATTGTTTGCCATGCGCCACACGACATCGACCTTTTGGTTTAACCAGTTTGACAAGCAAGCCGTGGCTTTAAACGCAGCGCCGCTAACAGAATCAAATTTTTGTACTGAACGAGAAAAGTACACGAGACGTCTCGCGAGAAAATGCGCACGAGCTGTCGCATGTACATGTATCTCATGTACCACGCACAACGTAACAAGAGCAGGGATGGAAAAAAATCTCTTCTAGCGACTTTTGAACAGGGAGCGACCAACCGTAGGACACATTCAAATCGCCCTAGCAAGCGATACTCTCTGCTCTGTTACAGTTATGTGGGGAGATCTCCGAGAGTGACGAGTTACCACAATCTTAAAAAAGCAAGATAAAAAGAAAGTCCTTGATGAGCGCACTCGCTATGCCTTCCAATATCGTACATACGGATTGTTGTGAGTGGTTGCAAAAAAATGCGAATCTCTAAACGTACAGATCCTGACTTAGCACAGATCGCGATATGTACAACATGCGATCGGATCCCATCATAGCGTTAAGATTGTGATTTTTTGGAAGATTCAAAGAGTAGCTCTTGCTCGCAACAACATTTGTGTGTTGCTTGGTCGTTTGTTTGGAATAGTACGCAACGGCAATTAATTAGATAAGCCTTGGAATGTAATATAGTAAAAGATGAAAAACAATTCAAACGATGAGGGGGGGGGGGGGGGGGGGGGGTTGGCGGAAGGTTGTGGGTGGAAAACTGGGGGAAAACTGTTGCAAGAAGTAAAAAAAATCCACAAAAATGAAAGAAATTTCGAAAAAATTTAAATAGATCTAAAAAAGATTACATTTAGAATCTATTGACTTTATTGACTTTTTTGATATTATGTGTTGAAACGGTGTGCTAAATTTCAGCACTGTTTTTAGACTTCCTTTCTGTTTGATGCCCGATGGTTACCGACGAAATTGCAAGAATAAAATTGCATACAACTCGTTGCCAAAATCGAATTTTTCACCACACGGTAACCCTCGTTAGATAAATCCTCGACTCGTGCTGGAAAATCTACTTTTCGCAACTTGTAGCATAAATAAAAAAAGATATATCTATTTGAAAAAATCATTGAGATTTCAATTTCTGAACTACATATTTACGTTGGCTTAGGTGCAGAATGTTAGTTGCATCATTCTGTTTAAAGATTTCAGAGGCATTTTTTAAATAGTAAAATTTAGCTAAAAACAGTGTTGAAAAGTGCTTATTTTCAACACTGCTTTTTCCATATCTAATCATTAGTATTGACTGGTTATATGTTATACGCTCCAGGATATTTTTAGTAATTGTAAAAAATTGTTGTTTGTAAATCTTTAAAACTGCAGTTTTTAATTTAAAAGTTCGATGCTTGATTTTTTTGTAAATGTATTAAATTCTGTTCCATTTAAATAATACATGGGAACAACATTATCAGTGTCTATGTGAAAAACCTGATAACCTGATTTATTTAGATAGAATTTTGCATCCTGAATCCAAATCATGTGTGTGGGATATTGATGAAATCAATCAATCATAACTTATAAAACAACAATCTTTAAAAAAACATGAAGTAAATTCAAACTAAGTAGTTGTACTTAAATTAAAATAGAATTTAAATTCTGCATAACTTTTAAATTTTCAGAACAAGTAAAGAACTACGAATATTTTGATTTATGCCTTAAAATAAGCGTGGTTGAACATTCTTTCAACATTAACATATAAACCCAACTAAGAAAAATCATGCAAGAGAGACCCTTTCCAATTTTTTCCAAGAAGTCAAAACTACCCGCGTTCTTAGAGAAATTTAATAATTCAATTAAAACCTAAAGTTTTCTTCGAATTATTCTATAGTTTTACCAAAAAGTCCAAATGAAATTTAAATAATTGTACTTGTTTTTTTTTCAAGTGTTTAACTTTGAATTCCAGTTTCCAGATCTAATAGAAAAAAACTAATTGTCCATTCAGCGCTTTTTAATTATTCTTGACACTTCGAAGGAAGGAGAATTTGGTAGCGTTGGGTATCTCATTTAATCTATATAATAACATATCAGGTTTGAGCTGATTTTTAGGTTTTATCAGTTAAAGGTAATTTCGATTGAATATTGTAAAATAAACGGAGATATTTCCACAAAAAGAGTTAAGAACCAATCAAGCAATTAAAATTGTGCCCTTATTTGTGTGAGGATTAAAAATCAATATGAAATATCTCAATTTAATTGTATAATTCATAATCTGACAAGATTTTGAATCTTTTATGCTAGAATAATGAATTAAAAATGCATATTTAAAAGAAATGAATAATAACTTAAAGGATTCTTCGAAATTGATGTGTTTGTATTTAAACAAAAAAAATCTAATTAAATTTTTCATTTGATAATTTTGGCTTTTGTTTATCAATTTTGTAAGACGAGTTCTCATACTCGAATATCCACTTGCAATATGAACTTCTGGATGTCATTGGAATTAAATTGTTTAAATTGAATCAAAATTTAACCTTTTATTGAATATAAAACAAAATAAACGACTTTTTGGCAATTTCAGATTATTTATAAACAAAATCTTATTTTTTATGTGGACATAGGTCCGTATTGGACCTTTCTTTAAAATCATATCTCGGAGAATCTTGAAAATCACGAAGTCTTGGCGAATGCACTAAGAAAGAAAATCAGATACAGGCATGTAGACATGATTGTAGCCCAAAAATCACTTCAATGTTAACTTTCAATATTGAAAATTTAAACATTTATTTGAATTTTAATTGATTTAAAATTTTGATGGACCAAAAATTTAAATCCTACATTAAAAGTAATTTGTTTCAGAAGAAAAAGTGTCGTGGTCGTAGAAAATTTGAAATGAAAATTAAAAAGAACATGCCATACTGAAAATATCAAAGTCAAACCGTTTTTTGCAAAATATTCACACATTCATATATTTGTAAAAAAAATCCATGTTCAGAATACAATGAACAATATACAATTTAAGATTTTAATTTATATTCGCATTAACATTACAAAAGTAAGCAGCAGCTTTCATTTTCAAAAGTGTGCTTCTGATTGATTATGTTATAAGAAGATGCAAATTTATTAAATCAAAATTATTTTAAAAAAATTTTAATTATTCCAAGAAAGTGTAGCAAAGCGCATCGGGTGTGCTACTATACAATAAACAAAAAACACAAAACATTTAACAAAAAAAAATTTTTTTTTCATAAGTATGTATTTTAATTGATAAGGGTTCCACGCCTCGAAAAAAAAACTGTGAAGTTTGGTGGTAAATTTTTATAAATATGGGAGTTTCATGAAAATGGTTTATGAAATCTAAACAGACTTGACATTTAAAATAATAGTATAGTAAAAAGGTATATTTGAGGTATCAAATCAAGGTTTTAATAAAGAAAAACTAAAAATATCAAACACAAACTGCGTTTAGAAAAAAACGAATATGTTCTTCAAGTTTAGACGTTTAATATCACTTCGTATCACGGAATCATTAAATCATCCTTATTTATTTCAGAAAAATTTAATTGAGTTTTCAAACTGTTAACAGTTTACAACAAAATGAGCAAAACTTTATCTTTATGTTCATATGTAGCGAACTGGTGGTGATACCTGTTCAAAGATTTAATGAAATATCATTAAATATCAATTAAATGAACATTAAAAAAAAAGAACACTTTCCCGGTGATTTGTGGAAACTTCCAGCTTCCTGGCAAAGCTTTGAAATTCCAAAAATTTTCCGGTTTTTTCCTTATTCCCAATCACCTCATTTTAGCCAACTTGATTTTATTCCAGTTTTATCAGGTTCTGCTTGGAGCTTTCAATACAAAAGTTAAAAAAAATCATATTAATACCAATTCAAACTAATTATTAATATAAGCGCTATGGTGATCTAAAACAAGGTAATAAATTTTGAATCAATCAGTTAAAAACTCCCATGCCCGTGCGCTAAGCCAAAAAAAATTCTTCAACATGTGCCGGCCGACAGTTGAACTTCCATCCACGTCGTCTGTCATATGTTGTTGCTTCGTTTGCGCCATCCGATTCGGATCCGCATGGATTTGTGTATGTAAGACACTCACTCTCAGCGAGCCAAGCGTACGTTGCGATTGGTTAAAGTTCGCTAGCAAAAAGGGTAGCTCTTCTCCCCGAGCTACACACAGTCTCAAAATGTGTTTGTCGGTATTCAACCATCATCGTTTCAATAAAGATATTCTATCGAGGGGATATGATTTTGCTCTCGGTTTGTACAGATCGCGACTTGTACACTTGACGACTAAACGTTTGTCGGATCAAAATCCTTTCGTTTCCATCCCTGAACAAGAGACGAGCAACCGATTTTCGCATCGCAACAGAAATCTTAATGCCTTGATACACGTCTCGCTCGGCACATTTTTTTTCTCGTCCGTGCACGGTACGCAGCTCGTCGCAGCTTGGAGAGAAAAGAGAACAAAGGCGCAATGCTCACTGTCTCTTGTGTGTGCTCGCGAGATTTCAGAAAGGCTGAATTTAAGCGCAGACACCAGATACCCAGACTGACCACTGAAGGCTGATTTTGGCGCTTGTTCCGCAGCGCTATCTACGGGTTATCGTGAAACTAACGGCCACATACACAAAAGAAAAAATCTCGAAATATCACACACACATTTGCATTGTGCTATTTGTTTTTTTACATCTAGCGATGAACACGGTCGTTTTTGATTACCTACATTTGATAAAAATTTGATTTAATTTGAAAAAAATAACACGATATATTTCGAAAAACCACTAAAGAACCGTTTTTGAATTGCAGCGTATTAACCAAATGTGGCTAGAATTCAACCATAAAGCTTATAAAAAATACATCGACTTCGACATAAATGAAAATGGAATGAAATTTTGAGATTTTCTGCACCACTTCCTTATTGCGTTGTGGTTGAAAAATAACCATTTTATGACATCTTTGGCTTCATTTGTGAAGATCACTTTCAAATGTAAGATTTCGTTAACCCCGAAACCTCCGTCAAGGGTAAGTTCAAGTTTTCCGAGTAGAAAAATATTGTGACAAACCCAATTATTTGTAAATAGTTATAAAACGATCTAGGACTTGTTGAGAAAACGACAAATGACATCGTAAAAACATTTCAATAATTGTATATTGCAAAACTACAGTATATTGAATGTGGCTTTAAATTATATTACTGTTTAGAACTGTTTAATCAGTTGAATGGACGAGATTCTTACAAAATTTTATTGAACAATCTGTTTCGGTTAGAGTTCCTCAAAACCCTTCACCTAGCCGAATTGCCGCATTTATAGAAGTTTACAAAAACTGAATAAAACAAAAGTAGAGGTGATATTTGCAAAATTTGTAAAGGAATGTTCTGTTAACAGAAGAAGCTTAATGAAAATCGCAACAACGAAATATACCATTAAGTCACCATCTACAACAAAAAACCAGTGTCAGATTTTGATTTACTTTTTTCTCCAATAAATCCTAAAACTTCCCTTTCTATGAAAAATTTAGTCACATTCAAGAAATGTCTTATTTCGAAATATCTAACTAAACTTGTATATCAAACTAGCCCTTTTACCGCCCACTGGATGAGGCAGTTGAGGAAAAAATATTTTTGGCTTCGAGATAATGCATTTTTCTGCAAATTTAGTACAATTTCTAACAAAGAGCGTTGGTTGATGACATAATGATGATTCTTGACAAACAAACTCAATTCGAGTCTGTTTAATAAGAATAGCATAGCTTTTCCTGTTCTGTTGTTAAGTTGTTCTTTTATTATTATTTTTTGATTATATTTCGAACTATTTTTTGAATATCGCACGTGTAATTGATTTATCCATGGGTAAAATAAAACAAACGTGAATTCGTCACATCAAAATCAAAACATTAGATGAATTCACTCACACAGACATACGCTATTTGACATTCCATAAAACGACAAGAAAATAAAAATGACTTTCGTTTGCCTCAAGATAGCACTGTTCTTTTACCGTTCAAAATTCGTTTTTTTTGGTGTGGAAAAGCATTGAAATCGATATATAAGTTTAGTTACTGCGAAATTATTTCTTATTTACTGGGCATCGGTTAAGGAACATTAAAATGACCCTTATTTAAAATTATAGTTTTTTGAAGAATGGATCCATTTAGTAAACTAATTACTTTCGAAATATGGTTTTAACAAAACTTTGAATCAAAGAATTTGGTTGAATGTCCAAGGTGAAAAAATTTCGGAAGCAAAGAGAAATGGATTTGAAACATACATTTTGAAATATTCCAAATTCAGTGCAATTTTTCAATAATTTTTTTTTTCGAATAAAAGATTTGTAGCCTGGACAACATATTCTATATGTGAAATACAAATTTCAAAGTTGTTTTGATAACTTTTGGAGCAATTTTCTGTGAATTTTCAAGATGTTTCATACGACGTAATGAAAGCTCACGCGAAATGGTCATTACCGTTGTTTTTTTTGACATTTCTCACGTACATTTGAGCAGGGAAAAATACCCGGTCGACAAACACGGTCGTTTCTGAGGTTATTTTTCCAAAAATTTATAAATTTTAGTGAAATTACCAGCATTATATCAGGAACACTTCCAGCGGCAAATAGGATTTAAGGACTTATCAATACATTTATCACATTTAAATATTATTCGATATTCAATATATGTCAATAACTAACTTATTTCACTTCCCAAACCTATCTAGGTACGAGCCAAGAAACAGTTAAGATAAATTATAATTCAAGTTTTATAAGGAGTTATATATAGTTTGCCTTTTTGGTCGCAGTCAACCTTTCAGATTAAGACGAACAATTCCGAACTCAATGAATTATTTATAACAGACATTATAATTTTCATACTGTTACTCAGCCGGATAAATTAATTTTGAAATCAAAACTGAATCTCAAAATTAATTGGCTCTGAACTAAGGACCGCTATAACGTTGCCTTTTTTTTCATCTCAATCGATCAACAGTCATAGTTTGTATAACATTCATCTCTTATTATGATACAGTAAATTAAAGTAAACAATTAACATTGAAGACAAAAACGATAATGAAAATATTTGAGATAGAATTTCAAATACTAATAGGTGATTCAATCAAGACGGTTTTCATTTGGCTTGTTAATTATCAAGTGTAATTTTTTTCTTGATGAAGCACAGTAGTTTCACGATGCCCCGACAGATGGCGTATGATTCTGGGCGACTTGTAGTTGTATGGATTCAAGCGCCACTGATCAGTCTGGGTATCTGGTGTCTGCGATTTAAGTCTTAGAAAGTAGTTTGGTTAGAAAAACATATTCTGTATGGGACTGTTATGCTAGTAGATTTGAAAAAGGTCTCAAATATGCTCGCATAACAGTCCCATAACGAATAGAAATTGTGCACCCGACCTTACCAATGGCCCAATTTCGAAAATTTCAGGTTTTACTATTTATAATGACAACCTAGAACACATTCTATCAAAC
Source organism: Uranotaenia lowii (assembly GCF_029784155.1). Lineage (NCBI taxonomy): Eukaryota > Metazoa > Arthropoda > Insecta > Diptera > Culicidae > Uranotaenia > Uranotaenia lowii. The sequence continues at coordinate 247,204,728 of NC_073692.1, read as the reverse complement.
GATTTTCATTTATGCTTAAAGTTGTGGTCACAATTTAAAAATATATTCCAAAACAGAAAAAGCTGATATTCTCGCTTGCTTGTTTTTGCATATGGGACTGTTATGAAAGTAGGGGCAGATCAGTCCACGATTAGATTTAATTTGTGTGGAAAGATATTTTAATAAATTTTAAACTCTTCTATCAATCAATTAAAACAAAATGTTGCTCCTGTTCTGTCCAATAATTTCTGGCAACCATGTTTGAGGAAGGCTTCAAAGTGGAAAATAAATTCAGGTGTAAAGACAATTTAAAAAAATCTACACTTTTTTTATCTGTAAAATATGAGATCAACTTTCTTCTGGATTCAAATCATTTTTTTTTTAAAACTAATCGGGTGTTCCGATTTTCTTGTTCTGTAAGAATATTTTTTTCCGACGATCAACACGGATTCATGCCCAAGCGCTACACGAGAACTAACCTTCTGACGTTTACTTCTTACTTGCATGAAAGTTTTGCTGCGAAGGCTCAACCCGACGCTATTCACACCGATTTGTCTGCGGCATTCGACAACGTCAACCACGATATTGCCATTGGAATGCTCGAACGCCTGGCTTTCTGTGAACCCTTTCTTGGCTGGTTCCGGAGCTACCTATCTGGTTGTAAATTAACAGTTCGCACGGGGGACTTTTTCTTCAGACTTCTGCTTCTTCTGGTGTGCCTCAGGGAAGCCATTTGGGGCCGATTATCTACTCAATCTACTTCAACGATGCGCTCTCACACCTCGACGGCCCGAAGCTATGCTATGCTGACGACCTGAAACTATTTTGCAACATCAAAGCCAGGATGATATTGATTTCCTACTAAATCAATTTAACCTCTTCGCATTCTGTTGTGACATAAACTGCCTGCTTTGAATCGCAGTAAATGTGCAGTCATGCCATGAGAGTCATGCAGATGAGCCAATCGCACGCGTAGAACACATCAATGATCTGGGCGTAATTCTAGAGCGGAAGCTAAATTCAGGACACACACAAACAACGTTCGAAAAAAAAGTGTTAAGAACCATCTTTGGCGGCATACAGGAGAACGGAGTGTGGAGGCGAAGGATGAACCACGAGCTCGCGCGACTCTACGGCGAACTCAGTATCCAGAAGGTGGTGAAAGCTGGCCGGATACGCTGGGCGGGACATGTTGCGATAATGCAGGACGGCTGTCCTGCAAAACAGGTGTTCGCTACGAATCCGGTAGGAACAAGACGAGCGGGGGCTCAACGAGCGAAGTGGTTAGACTAAGTGGAGCATGATCTGGCGAACGTGGGGTGCCCGAGAAATTGGAGAACGGTTGCCATGGACCGAATGAATTTTAGGAATTATGTTCGTCAAGTTATGTCGTGAGACGGAATACTATGTAAATAAAAAATAAAGAAATAACAAACTACGTTGTCGACAAAGCCTCGAGAAGTCTTGGATTCTTATTTCGAGTGTCCAAGGACTTCAAGGGTGTGTATTGCCTGAAAAGTTTGTATTGCAGTATTTCTCGCTCCTTCATTGAATATGCATCAGCTGTTTGGTGTCCCTACTACCAGAATGAAGCCGAACGGATTGAAGCTAAACAGCGACGTTTTCTGCGATTCGCCCTTAGACACCTACCTTCCGTTGATTCGTTATAAATTAATACATAAACAGGAATAATGATTTGTCTTTTTATCTATCAATGAACACATTGAAGATTCAGCGTTCTTCAGTTAGTGGAATTAAGAATAAGCGGAACTCTAGTACCCGCAATATTACTAAAAGATTAGCGCAGAGTTTAATCCGCCAACCAAAAATTAGCGGACTAATTGGTGATAGGTGGATTGGCGTATTGTGTCAGACAATGTTGATTATAGTTTTGGAAGCTGGGAGGGGTCTAGTTTCTCGAACTTCAATAACCACCCTTTCCAAATTTGGTTTTAATTTTTTTTTAGAAACATTTTGAAATTGTTATAAATAGTTATCAGTATCGTTTCAAAAGCCAGTGTCCATTCTTAATTCTTTATTAATTCTTTATATCCGTATTATTTCACAGGAATATGAAGAGGGTAAAACTGCAGAGGCAAAGTTTGTCAAGGATCTTGACCGTCTGGATATGGTGATGCAGGCGTTCGAGTACGAGAAACGAGACAACTGTCCAATGAAGCATCAAGAGTTTTTTGATTCGACAAAGGGTAAGTTTTCTCACCCGTTCGTGATCGACATGGTGAACGAGATCAATGCACAGCGTGAAAAGTTTGCCGAAAAATGTTCAGAAAATGGTTCCACGCCGTCCCGTGAGGTGGCCAGCAGCAGATGATTCTGGAGTTGGAAAATAATGCGTATTTTTCAATAACACAATGTAGCACAATTCTTTCCTCAATCGAGATTCAAAATATTTCTACTGTTTGTTTGTTCGGTGTGATTGCACCGAGTTTTATTAAACGTGATCTCATCTCTGCTTAAACTTGGTACGGGAAATTTGTGAGAACATATGTAATCGTTACATGTAGGTTAGTCAATGTGAAGAAAAACCGAAGGTATGCTTCATGGCAGTGGAACTTAAAGCTAGGCCTAGGCTTACTTTTTAGCTAATTTTAGGATTATACAAAGTTGTGATGTGTAGATATCATATGTAATGACAAGAAAAAAAAATAAAAGGTTTATATTTCAGGGATCTATGTCAGTAATCGATATATTAGATCACTTATTTTATATCTTTCGATGCTTGAAATACAACTAACTTAAAATTAATCAACAATACTACATATATAGCAAAAGAGAAAAAATAAATTAAAAGCGCTTGCTAAATCGTCTGTGAACTGTCTTTGGGCATTAAAATCCGAAACGAAAGGTCAAGAAGCGAAGCAAAGTTACAGGTAAGCGAATCGCATAAACGAAAAGCCGCCACTATCATCAATTTGGTTCGTGTCCACCCTACAGTCTGTGCCGAGTCGGGAGTGCGATCGAAATGGAAGAAAGGGAAACAGCGATCCGTTTAACTCCTTTTGATGCTGGTGCGCTGTCTGAATTCGTACAAACACACTGTGCCGAAAGGAAGAGTAATATTTATTGCATACAAGATACACGGTGGAATTCATTTAACGAATAAATTATTACACCGATCGGGTTAACGATTAGCTTGCCACGGGTATATAAAAGTCAATGGGAGAACAAGCGTAAGATGAATCGATAATAATGAATTAAATTTGTGGCATTAAGGAGCACGACCGAGCGGCTGTATTGTGAAGGTGTGGAAGATGCGGTTGTTTTGCCAATAAATTTTGCCGACTGATTAAATAATTATGATATAGCTTTGGCTTTATGATGAAGGCATGCAGACTTCGCTATGGTGGAGCGAATGCTATGGAAAATCGACATTTTATTGTTAATCATTCGTTTTCCGAGCTATTTGTTGTTGTAAGAATTTATTCTCTTTGGTGTACGCTTTAACCCTTCGTTTCATAAGGTAACAAATTTGCAACAATTAATGTATGGAAAAAGTGAAAAATCGTAATTTATTTTATTTTTTTTTCTCGATGTACTCATCATTTCCAACTGCTTAAAATGATTTTTAAGGAAAAATAAAAATCATGAAATGAAGGGTTAAACCATTCAAAAAGGATTTATTTGAATTTACCAGCTTAGGAATTTCTTGCATTGATCAATTTTCTTATCATGCACTAGGGTGGTCTAAAATAGGGCTATGCTTCGGTACCATTCCCTTGGTGCAGAAATCGTTCCTTTTTCTGCTATCTAAAAAGATCCATGCCAAATTTCATTTTACCTGATAAACTATAAGGGATCGCTCAACGAGCCTCAAGCTTGTATGGAAATTTGTCTTCATTCGTTATAAATAGCTATATTGCTACGTTTCATTTTTTTGTGGCATAACAAACCTTTCAAACATTTTTCACTCACAGCTTCCTTTTGTTGAATTTTCGAGCTCACAGCCATCTCTAAGCAAATAAAAAAAATCTAAACCTTTTATAACCTTTGGCACATTAGAAATGAATATAATTTTGTTTACGAATATGTATGTGAAAGTTTTTCGTGTTGCATTGTTGTCAACACATTGTGGACTGAATACGAGATATCTCGTTTTTTCGCTTGCCAACGGTGTGCCAATTTAAGAAGCATAACTCAAATGTATTGAATTTAATAACTAAACATTCAAACATACAAAATCTTTTTTTTTTTGTCTTAAGTTACCGTGATTCAGAAAAAAAATCACAGAAGCTTATTTTTGTAATTACAAACAATTTTTCTTCTACGCAAAACTTTATAGATAAGCTAATTTTTGTGATTTTCTGTGGAACTTGATTTTCAGTACATTTCCGGTTGTGATTTGTTCACACTTCTACATTTTTTTTCCTAAATTTTGAAATATATTACGACTGACTTATAGATATATCACAGGATATTTTATTATATGGTTTGTTTTAAAATTGTACCGTAAACTGGGGGAACATTGATCACTTTTTTAATTAATTTTCTAATATTTTGGAATGGGATGCTTTTTTGTAACACTAGTTTTTTTTTAAATATTTACTGAGGTAAGGAGTATAAAGCATGATCATTGATAGCAGAATATTCAGACGGCATTAGTGGCTATAACTAAATGTTTGTTACAAATTCAGATGTCATGTTTCTGGATAACTTTGATCACTATGGTTTCAACGTATCTCAACATCTTCAAAATTATTGTTTTGATGCCAATTAGCACAGAAGGCTTAAAACATCAATAACAGTGTTTGGACTCAATTGAATTTTCAAACGTTTGTTTTGTTGTTTGTTTTGTTGTTTTATTTGGGATTTTAAGCCTCCAGGGTTTATTCATCCCATTACAATTTTCAAACGTTTAAAAAAAAACAAAAAAAAAAAAACAAATTATACTCAAAAGATGGACAATTTTGATGCATACATTTAGGGTCATACATTATAAACATTTCTCAATATTTTTGTCCTCAAAACAAATAAAATTTTACCATCATGCAATTCCCTAAGGCCTCTCAGTGTTCCTATGTCATTTTCTTTAATTGAAACTTAACCATTAGATAAGGTTTTTTTTAGCCATTTGTTCTACAAGGCTTTCTCATAGAAAATGCCCGTTTTTTTAATATCCAAAATTGTCATACCTACAATGACCATAAAAATAACTCTTAAACTATACCAATACAAAGGAAAAAGTTAAACTTTCATATAAAACAACCCATTTGCTTCTAAATGCTATCATTTTATCAGGAGAGGTGTTTGTTTGTGAGTCTTCGAAAAAACAGATATTTTAAAACTTCAAATTTGCATTTTAAGTAATATAATAAAATCTCCAACTACAAACCAAATTTAGCCTATTTGAAACTCAATTTATAGGCTTTCAAACGTAAAACAAAGTTTTCAGATATTTTAACTTCAGACTTAGTTAGTGATTATTATCTGCAAAAATTTCATGTTGATCAAAATTACCCCGGTGATCAAAGTTCCTCCAGTTTACGGTACCACAAATAACTGAGATGTTTCAACTTACATATCAAAGAGTAAATATTAAACATATTTTTCGAATTGTTGTCGTTGTTTCCCAACCCAGCCTTTAGACGGGGCTTATGTTTCATCTCTTCTATCAGACTAATAATTTTTTTTCTTAAAAATTATTCCAGAATGGTGATAACTGATATACCTAACTGTCAATCATTTTTTTCAGATGAAAAACACAAAAAATGCATTGCTACCAAATTAATTTTTTTTTTCGAAAAATAGGTCTTTAGAATGTTTTAAGCTGTTATTAGCTGTAGTGAGTCAAACAGTTTTCATTTGTATGAATTGTTAGATTAACATATTTTGAATCATTCTGCGCAAAAAGTAAGTGAAAATAATGGCTGGGCTTTATTTTTATGCCGATTTTAGTAGACCCCGTCAATATATTCTTCACAAATGCAAGAAGTGAAGAACGGATAACATATTGAATGGTTGTGTTCAATACGATTACGCAAAATTAGCTATATTAAAAATAACTATAGACAATTATGAAAGAATGACACGTTCAAATTAAACATGTTCAAGAAAGGTAAAGCAACATTTTTCGCATCTTGTTACACACCATGCTTGGCTTCTAAATAATTTCTGATGATGTCGATGACAACCAACTCCTGAAGTTTTTCAACCTTTAACAAAAGGCTTGTGAATACATAGCACCATGTTCAGGAATTATAAATTACCTACGGTCCGGTAAACGCGTGCGTTGCTTTTGCGCACAGTGGGATTGGGACTCAAATTGTTTTGTTGATGATAATTGATTTAGATAGTGGTTTCTTCGTTATTCAAAACATAGATAGCTAGATCTCAATTTTTAGGCAATATGCTACCATTGAAAAGTGATATCACAGAAGGTAGATATTTTGAAACATGGTAACATTGTGCAGATTCCCTTGCTCAGGTATCATGAGGTATGTTCTGCTCTGGAAGGATGATAACGATGCACTCCGGTATTCTCTCATCAGAAGACCAGCAGCGAGAAATGATGAGACCCAGACATAGCGCGATAAAATTGACCGACAGCAAGGCATGCATCGGCCAGAAACCGCCAGAAGACACGGCTACGTCCATGAAAGAACGCAGATTAATTAAAACGTTAAAAAATTAAAGCCCATTATAAATTGCGACCACGAGGGTTGCTCACACTCGAGGCTCAATAAAACACACAACGTGCACAGCTCAGCCACGCACAGTGGAGTGGAGATTTCGCGTTATTATCTCAATTATTCTTGCGGTAATTTATGATACTTCATTAATTGTTGGAGAGGCATTAAATTCCAGGTATACCTGACTGTATACTGACTGCGATGTCAAGTAGGAAGGTAGAGAAGAAAATTGCTAAGACCAATTGATGATCCAAACTCCATCAGTAAAGTGAGTGATCCATCCTTTGTTGGTAATTTTTGACGTTACCCCGTTACGATCTTTTTGTCCATTGCTTTTACATCTTATTTGATTCTTACTTAACTTACTTAATCATCCCGCGCCGATCCACCGGTGCATAGGGCCGTGGTAAAAGACCTCCACTGTTGACGATCTGTAGCCATTGTCTCCACCTGGTCCCAGTCAAGATTCTCGTCGACAGTTCGGATTTCAGCGGCTAGGCTTCGCCGCCACGAGTTTCTGGGTCTGCCTCTTCTTCGATGACCTTCTGGATTCCAATCTAGCGCCTCTCTGCAAATCTCGTTTTCATCTTTCCGCAGCGTGTGCCCAATCCATCTCCACTTACGTTCCCGAATCTCGAGGTCGTTCAGTTGATCCATTGTTGAAGGATTCCACGGCAATCCTCGGTTCGGTGCACAGTCGATCGATCCAGTCTGAATCTCATACATTATGATGAGAAAAAGTAGCGGTGATAAGATACATCCTTGTCTCACTTCAGCAGTTACCGGGATTGGTTCGGACAAGACACCATCGTGCAAGACCTTGCACGAAAATGCCTCGTATTGTGCTTCGATGAGATGGACTAGTTTCTCTGGGACCCCTCGTCGCCTTAGAGCCGCCCAGATGTTTTCATGGTTAAGTCGGTCGAATGCTTTTTCGAAATCAACGAAAACAAGCACAAGAGAGTCCTGGAATTCGTTGATATGTTCAAGTATGATTCGTAGCGTTGTGATGTGGTCCACACATGATTGTCCGGATCGGAATCCAGGTTGTTGCCGTCGGAGTGTAGCGTCGATTTTCTACTGGATCCTGTTCAGGATCACTTTGCAGAGTACTTTGAGGGTTGTACAGATCAGCGTTATGCCTCTTATTTGATTCATTTTTAAACAATTTTTAAATATTTTTTTTTCCACAAATGAGTACCTTTCATCCATAACAAAACATGAAAGAACACATTACATGAGGATCAAATATTTAAAAAAGAGATAATGCAACTGAAATAATAACGAACAATTGGAAAACCGTTGTCAATATTTTAGTAAAATTTGAAAAATTTACGAACCTAATATTATTAAACCAACATGGACGTCGTCCAAAATAATGTAAAGCAAAATATTTCAATATTCTTAATTGATTAATGATAAAGGGGACTGAAACTTGGTATTCTCGGATGTGCAATATACGATTCGAAGGATCTTGATGAGAAGAGGAAAAATCACCATGGGACCAAAAAAAAAAACTACGGTGGGAGAAAAAAAGTAATGTAACAATAAAGTTGTTTTCTGTTTAAAAACTGTAAAATTGGCCAGAACGAGCAATTTCGTTTCCGGATGTATACGGATGAGCAATATACGATTCGAAAGATCTTGACGAGACAAGATAAAGTTACTATGCGGCCAAGAAAATAGTTATAGATTGCAGAAGTTGTATTGTTTCGAAGAAAACAGAACACTTTTGTCCCCCTTTTCATAAAAATAACACCACTTCTTCAATCCCTAACTGTTTTTCATCCACGGTAAATTTTTTTGACTACATAGTAGCTTTAAAGTGCTGACGAAGTGCTCACGAAATCAGGGCTTTTCTCTACCCGTGCCTGCAACAATTCTGAATCTGAATCTACCTAAATTTTCAAGTCTAAATTTCAATTCCAAATTCTGACTCTGAATTACTGACTTGGATTGTGGAACTGAAATCTTAATCGAAGTTCTGATTCTGAATTTTAAAATTGAATTCTGCATCGGTTATTCTTTTTTGTTATATAGTAACCTGATCGTGAAAATTAAAATCATTTCTCAAGGCCACGGCTTGGACTGAAAAAATACCAAAGGTTCGATCCATTAATACGACGGGAGCACTATTTTGGCCAATTTATTTGTTAGAATTTAAATATTTTTTTTTTGTTTCGATTATAGTCGTTTTACCATCATTATGGCATTCGCGACTTTATCAACGTTACAGTTGGCGGATCGTTATTGAAAAACTTATCCGGTACAACTGTGTTCGATGTTTACTCTTGGGCTCGAACTCGCGGACATCTGCTCAAGGAGACAACAGACTTGCCAACTGAGCTATATCACAAGCCATAGAATTTAAATATGACATAAGCAGTTTGTTGAATCAACCACACTCGTTTTTTTTTCGTGGTAGAACCCAGAAGGATATTTTTAACATATTTTTCTCTTTAAAATGGTTACAAGCACTGACGGAGGTGATAAATTTCGCATACGCTGATTAGCATACAGGTTCCAGTGATCATGTTTTGGTGTGCATAAAGCAATTGCTACTGCTGTTGGTTGGCTTTACTGCTGCGGGTCATCAAGAAAAGAAGCAGAAAGCTAATTTGCATATCACCCTGCAACATATCATCTATACTGTATGCAAATGTTTATCGTTTTACATTTTATTTAATAATATAGTTAAGTGAGTTAATTAAAATAAATGTCTACGTCAGGGTTGGCGGTCAGCTCTTTTACAACCGCAGCACATCGTTGACCATATTTGTCGCCCGTATATGAGGAGTGGTTGTAGAGCATGCCTTCAAAATAAATTACAGCTCATTTCTCTCCATACAATGCTGCTGCATTCCATTACTACAGCCCAGCATGTGCAGTGCATCCGTTGAGCTTCCAGGAGGTGAATGTCGGCCATTTATTGCCGCCAAAATAGGCTAGCAACATCAATTCAGTTTCCCGTGTATTATCAGTGGCGAGCATAAGAAAGCCCTCGTTTCATGGGCGTTGTTAGCTTTTGGGAGCATTTTTTTTATAAGAAATATAAAACATTTTTGAATATTGATAGTTAAAAGCATTTTTTTAAAAAATTGCATTGATACAAAATTGTAGACTAGTAGGTATTACAACAAATTTTATCAGTTAAGAGTTATGAAGAGTGCTCTGTAATACGGACATCCTTGACAAAGTACTTCCCAGGACGCAAAAAAGAGCTAGAATTCAGAAACAAATTTTACACATTCTAAACATTTTTTTTTCAAATGGATTTGATGAACTATGCTATGTAGTCGTGTTTAATCATGAACCAATCCGGCAAAGTATCGTAAACTGAGGGAACATTGATCACTTTTTTTTATTCGTTTCCGAATATTTCGGAAGGGGTTGCTTTTTTTGTGACACATAAAAGTTTTAAAATATTTACTGAGGTAAGGAGTATACACAAAGTATAATCATTGATTACAGAATATTCAAACGACATAAGTGGTTATAACTAACTGTTTGTTACAAAACCAGGTTTCATGTTACCCCTTTGATCACTATGATTTTAACGTATCTCAACATCTTCAAAATTATTGTTTCGATGCCAATAAGCACAGATGGCTTAAAACATAAATAACAGTATTTTTTTGTCTTGACTCAATTGAATTTTTTAACGTTTTCTTTCAGAAACAAATATACTCAAACGATGCATTATTAACATTTCTCAATATTTTTTGGATTCTAAAAATAAATTAAAATACCATCATGCAATTCCCTAGGTCCTCCCACTGTTCCTATATTTTTTTTTTATTGAAACTTAATCATTTGATAGGGTTTTTTGCCATTTGTTCTATACAGGCTTTCTCATAGAATATGTCAGTTTTTTTTAAATATCCTAAAATATCATATAATGACCATACCAATAAGTCTAAAACTATACTTATACTATAAGAAAAAAGTTCAACTATCATATAAAACAACCCATTTACTTCTAAATGCTATCGTTTTATTAGGAGAGTTGTTTGTTTGTGAGTCTTCGAAAAAACAGATATTTTAAAACTACATTTAACTACATTTTAAGTAATACATTTTAAGTAATATTAAACAAATATTCAACTACAAACCAAATTTAGCCTATTTGGAACTCAATTTATAGGCTTTCAAACGTAGAAAACAGTTCTCAGATATTTTAACTTCAGACTTAGTTAATGATGATCATCTGCAAAAATTTCATGTTGATCAAAGTTACATCGGTGATCAAAGTTCCCCCCGTTTACGGTACGCCAGAAATACGCCAGAAATTAATTCTAATCGTCGGACGTCATCAGGACAAGGTGTACCTAGATAGTACAATGTTCCCGATCAGTTATTATGAATGTCATCTTCATTCATTCCACAGGCTTTAGTTGAATTCATTATTGGCAGAACGCAGGGTTGCATAGAACTGCCGGAATACTTTTAACAGTAAACTAAATGCGGCACTTTGTATGAATGAGCTAGTTAGTTAATGATCCCGCGCCGATCCACAGTGGTTTAAAACTCGAAAAACCTGATCATGGGCTTTTTGATGCCTTAGATGTCAAAATAGCTTAATAACATGTTCTACAATGTTTCATTATTTTCAATTGTGCATATTTTGCCATTATTATTTTTCTGATCGATTCACCCAAAAGTGAGATATTTTTTCTATTTTTTGAATTTTTTATCCAATCAAAATGATGTGTTCAAAAAAGTTGTAGACAATACAATTTTAAAAAACTTTGTAAAAGACTTTGAAGCTCTATCTTTCAAAACAACAGATTTATAGACATTTTTCTAGAAACTAAACTCAAAAAACGAAATTTTCGTTTAACTTTTTTCAAAGCGACTTTCGAGTCTTACTTTATATGAAAGAGTTGTAACAATTGTAAAAGTGCACAACTTCATTGAAGGTGTCAAGTTTCTATCTTGACGTTAAATGGTACTTTTTGTGAAATTACGTTTTAAAATTGCATATTTTCATTGATCCATATCTCTAAAAGTTGCAAACTTATGAAAACAAAATTATATGCATTTGAAAGGCACATTCTTGAGCTTTTATGAACATATAATTTCATTTGTATGTATCAGGTTTTACTACTAAAATCATTTATCTGAAAGATGGTAGTTTTGAAGTTTTTGTTAAGCCAGCCTGGCAATCTCTTGCTGTTTAGCAGAAGGAAGGATGGAATCTTCTTTTTTTTCTATTCCTACCGTTGACAAGTGAGGACAGTTCTTAATTTGTTAAGATTAAAGAGTTGGCCCTGTCTAGAAGCGTTAGTTCCATTATAGTTAGTAAATCATTTATCTGAAAGAACTGATGGCAATACAGCAAGGGTTTTTTTTCAAGAATCTGAAAAGTCTGCAGAAATCACTGGCAATTATAGAGTACGATTTGTTTTTTTCTGTATTGACTTTTAATATTTGAGGTATAGATTTGGAAGTCATCCAACGATGCGGTGTTATTCTGCAAGTTTTTGCTTCTGGCCATAAAATAAATGTGGAAAAATTCGATAAGTTTTCTAAGGAAACGGCCATGAAACTAGTCAATTTGTATCCGTGGTATTACATATATACCTGCAGCAGTTCACAAAATTTTATTTCATGGGGCTCAAATCGTGAAACACTTTTTAATACCCTTTGACCTTATGCATCGGATGCTCGAATCTTCGGACCCTCTTATAGCAAGCCTAAGAAAATCTAAACCAAGACCACATTTTGCCTTTGTTGCCGATGCAAACTAAATGCTTGATTTAGAACAATCAGAAGAAGAAGATCATGAATATTAATTTTAATATTTCATTCTAATTTACTCTCTTACACAACTATTTAACCAAAAATAAAACTTTATAAATTAAGAAAAAAACTTTAAAGAAAACCATGAAAATTAAAGGTTACAAAATCATGCATCTATGCTACTTTCGTGTTAAAAGGGCAACATTTTTAAAGATGTGTGTCGATAAAATACGCAAAATGCCCATTATTTCAAAACTACCTTCTTTCAGATAAATGATTTACTAACTATAATGGAACTAACGCTTCTAGACAGGGCTGATTCTTCAATCTTAACAAAATAAGAACTATCGTCTTCACTTGTCAAGGGTAGGAATAGAAAAAAAAGAAGATTTCATCCTTCCTTTTGCTAAACAGCAAGAGATTGCCAGGCTGGCTTAACAAAAACTTCAAAACTACCATCTTTCAGATAAATGATTTTAGTAGTAAAACCTGATACATACAAATGAAATTATATGTTCATAAAAGCTCAAGAATGTGCCTTTCAAATGCATATAATTTTGTTTTCATAAGTTTGCAACTTTTAGAGATATGGTTCAATGAAAATATGCAATTTTAAAACGTAATTACACAAAAAGTACCATTTAACGTCAAGATAGAAACTTGACACCTTCGATGAAGTTGTGCACTTTTACAATTGTTACAACTCTTTCATATAAAGTAAGACTCGAAAGTCACTTTGAAAAAAGTTAAACGAAAATTTCGTTTTTTGAGGTTAGTTTTTAGAAAAATGTCTATAAATCTGTTGTTTTGAGAGATAGAGCTTCAAAGTCTTTTACAAAGTTTTTTAAAATTGTATTGTCTACAACTTTTTTGAACACATCATTTTGATTGGATAGAAAATTCAAAAAAATAGAAAAAATATCTCACTTTTAGGTGAATCGATCAGAAAAATAATAATGGCAAAATATGCACAATTAAAAATAATGAAACACTGTAGAACATGTCATTAAGCTATTTTGATATCTAAGGCATCAAAAAGCCCATGATCACGTTTTTCGAGTTTTAAACCACTGTGCGATCCTCCGGTGCATAGGACCATGGTAAAAGACCTCCACTGTTGGCGATCTGGAGCCAGCGTCTTCACCTGGTCCCAGTCAAGATTCTCGTCGACAGTTCGGATTTCAGCGGCTAGGCTTCGCCGCCACGAGTTTCTGGGTCTGCCTCTTCTTCGATGTCCTTCTGGATTCCAATCTAGCACCTCTCTGCAAATCTCGTTTTCATCTTTCCGCAGCGTGTGCCCAATCCATCTCCACTTACGTCTTTCGTTCCCGAATCTCGATTTCTAGCGCCCTTTGATGACACCGGCGATGTAGTTCCTCGTTCGAGATGCAGTTGCCAGGCCACCAAGCGCGGATGATATTCCGCAGGCAGCGGTTTACAAATACTTGCAGTTTTCGCGTCGTCACCGCATATGTGCACCAAGTTTCGCACCCGTACAGCAAAACGGATTTGACGTTTAAGTTGAAGATTCGGATTTTCGTTCGAAGAAGGATCTGGCGTGACCGCCAGATGTTTCGGAGACTCGCAAATGCAAAACGGGCCTTTCTGATCCGGGTTTCGATGTCTTTCCTGGTACCACCATCAGGCGTTATCTGGCTACCAAGATACTGGAAGCACTCCACTTTCTCAACTTGTTGCCCAGCTACCATGAAACTGGAGGGATTTTCTGTGTTGATCTCCATCGACTTGGTCTTTCCGACATTGACTTTGAGACCTGCTGCCTTGGAACTTTCGGTGAGGTCGTCGAGTTTGCTCTGCATGTCCGGTTGTGTTTGGGCAAGCAAAACAATATCGTCAGCCAGGTCAAGGTCGTTCAGTTGCTCCATTGTTGAAGGATTCCACGGCAATCCTCGATTCCGTGCACAGTCGATCGATCCAGTCAGAATCTCATCCATTACGATTAGAAAAAGTAGCGGTAATAAGATACATCCTTGTCTCACTCTAGCAGTTACCGGGATTGGTTCGGACAAGACACCGTCGTGCAAGACCTTGCACGAAAATGCCTCGTATTGTGTTTCGATGAGATGGACTAGTTTCTCTGGGACCCCTCGTCGCCTTAGGGCCGCTCAGATGTTTTCATGGTTAATTCGGTCGAATGCTTTTTCGAAATCAACGAACACCGGCAGAAGAGAGTCCTGGAATTCGTTGATTTGTTCCAGTATGATTCGTAGCGTTGTGATGTGGTTCACACATGATTGTCCGGATCGGAATCCAGCTTGTTGTCGTCGGAGTGTAGCGTCGATTTTCTCCTGGATCCTGTTCAGGATCACTTTGCAGAGCACTTTGAGGGTTGTACAGATCAACGTTATGCCTCGCCAGTTACCGCATTCTGTTAGGTCTCCTTTCTTCGGGACCTTTACGAGGATACCCTGCATCCAGTCGGCCGGGAATGTTGCAGTATCCCAGATGTCAGCGAAAAGACGGTGCAACATTTGTGCACCCATAGAAGAGGTTGCAAAAATCCAATGCCTATTTAGCAAATCTCTGTGCCGATAATGCGCTGAAATGTGCACTGTGCCGAAGACGGTATGTTTGAAAAACCGTAACTGGCATAAGGACTCGGCTCCCAACCAAAATAATGACCACTACATTCAAGCGAAACAAGAAAAACATTTTATGGGATATCCTTCCTATTGGATAATTCATCGCAGAAACAAGAAAATAAAAATTAAAACCACAGCGTTGTAGTAAGAATCGAACTCACACCACCAATTGTATCGTCTTGCCAGTCCGACATTCTAATCAGTGTACTATTCGAGCTTCATGCAGGATGAGGTATATTTGTCATAGGCTTTCTGTTACCGATCAATCACAAAAAACGTACAACGGCGGCTTCCCAGCGTTTGGCCTCCTTTCAATGCATTCCTTTGTCTTAAGATGGAAACGGGAAAGGGAACGGGAGTGAAGGAACGGGAAACCCATTGAATGAGAACTGTGCTTTGCTTACTGCCTGCTATTACATACACACGCTACATATACACAGCTGCTAAAGCCGGGCAGCTTGGCCGGTGTTGTTTGCCGGTAAATTGAAGGAATGTTTTTTTTGTTGCTTTTGCTACATACACACGCACAGCTTAGCCGTGTTTGCCGGTTGATTGAATTAGAAGGAAGTTTTTGTTGTTGCTTTTGCTACATTCACACGCACAGTGCTCGGTTCGCTGGCTGCCTGGTGTTGGCCGGTATTTATTTCCATCCTTCTTCGGCTTGTGATGCGATGGGGAGGGACGCGAAAACGTTTTTATTTTGTTTCATTCAGACATACGCAATTCGGTTGCGCTGGGAGGTTAATGCCGGTGGGCGTAAATCGAATCAGTGCCGGTCGCGTTATCTTCTTGTACCAATGATGCTATGAAATTGACTACACGCCATTGGCACAGAGGCTGAATTTTGGGTGTGCTGATAGGGCAGGGTCGGCTTTCAGCATTTCAGCAGGGATGCAATCAATCCCAGGTGCTTTTTTGGATTTCATGTTTTTGATTGCCGCTTCTATTTCAACCAGCGAAGGCGCTTCCGAGTTGACGCCATTTATGCGACTTTTTTTTTAATTAGATAACTAAAAAGGCCTTATTCTCCTCTACTTTTACTAAATTCATGACCCGAAGTAAGAATCGAGAACCTTACTGGTTTATCAACTTTATGAAAATGTTACACTTCAATATTTCCAGTTTATTATGAATCTGGCGCCCATGTAATCTTCAAACCGCTCTGTTTTGTATTGGCCCGTTCGTTGATTAATATTTCATAGTTCCATCATTTTAGAAACCAACCTGTCATTATTTGTCATGCTCGAAATGGCAAATTACCAGAGGCTGCTTGGGGATCACGCAAATATTGGAAAATTTTCGCACACCCATCCGTGGCCCGGTCGCTAGGTTGCCTGGAGGTGGCAAAAGAAAGATAAAATTAATTGGATCAGATATATCGGCTGTCAGAGAGGACCAACATTGCAGATTGGATCCGATGAAATTTGCTTGAAAACTTCATATGCCCCGGTTCGCATGATAAATTCTTTTAAAAAATAAATTTATCGCCTTCTGTCAACTAAGGGAGGTAAAATTGGCTTGATTGCTGTTGTTGGCCCGTCCAAAATGTGGTACCGAGTAAAATGCGATAAAAAATTGCTTTGGACGAGATGCATCTGATTGGATTTATGTGGCTGGGCAGTGAGCGCACCGAGGATAGATCACATTTTTACTGCTACACTGAACGGAATAAATCAATCACGCTCGATACTGGACGTGTACATTCTCACGTTAAACTGCCAATGAATTGAAAGAATGACCGGGCGGTGAGTGTCATGTTGTCCCAAGGGATGGCTGTACCTACACAAGAGTCAGCTTAAGCTATTTTTGTTTTGTCTGAACCGACATGTCGAGCTTGCATGTAGCGTGTAGACGTCTGAGCGATTGGCCATAAATTATTGGAGATTTATGATTTTTTTTTCTCGCTGTTGATTTATGATCTTTTTTCTAAAAAAAACTGAATTTGAGTTTTAAGCAGGTAAATTGCTAATATTTTGAAGGGTAGGGTAGGGTACATGAGTCGTTGTAGGATGATGAACTAAGCACGTAAAACTTTTAGGAAAATTCATAATGATGAGTCCGCGAAAAGTAGGGGAGAATGTGAATACTTGATCTCCTTTTCTTATTTTCATCATAACTTTTTGGGAAAATTTAGCAACTCGCCGTCTTTTGCAGTTTCAGACAGCGTGTGATTTCATGTTTATATGCTCCAAAATTGAGAACGATACATGAACCCGTAGATGAACTAGAAGCATTTTAGTGGAACTAAAAAAATTGTGATATTTTTTATGTTAAAGGAGACTTGATCCTTTACTCAGGGTGTCCTGACCCTAGGTAAAAATCTATCAAAATCCAAAGATAAAAGGTTGAACTATTTTTTGCCCAATTGGTTCTCATTTCACAGTTTGTAAGTATCAGACACAGAGAATTCTAAAAGTTTGTCTTCTACCCTAGGTTTATAGCATTACTTTAAGGCGCATTTGTCTAGTTTTTAGATAAATACCTACAATATTTTGAGTACCTATTGACTGATAATGTACATTTTAGAAAACTTTTTCTTATGGAAATTGAGAGTTTATATGAAGTTCATTATGAAGTTCATATTATACTTCAACGATTGACATATTGAAAAAAAAAATTGTGATAATTTTTTCATGCGAGAAACATTTTAAAGTGATAAAAAAAAAGATCTTCAGATCCCATTTTGTTAAATTTTTCAAACAAAAATCAATGAATCGAAAAATATTTTTTTGCAAATTTTTTGAGTTAACAGCATTGTTGTTTTGTTCTATTCGGCACATTTTCTAGAACATTTGATATTTATAAAACATTCCGGTTTCGAGACATAGCGATGGAATCAAGTATCCCCAGGGATCAAGTATCCTCATTCTACCCTATATTAAGACATGAAGTACAAAAAATGCCAACTAATACATTCATACTCTTGAATGTCACATATCATTAAATCATAATAGCAGTAACATTTAAAAAAAAACGCCACTGACATAAACAATAATTTTAATTCCAATAACATTTAACTCATATTGATAAAGTTTGTGAGATTCGATCTAAACTCAGTGCAGGTTGCGTTACTTCTTGGAAAATGGGCCAATCGACAACCACAGAACTTGGCCACAGGGACAAGCCGCCATCATCACGACCGTTGTCATTGTCCTGACCACGACCAAGGCTGTTAAAATGCTAATTAAAATAATTTTCACAATAATTGCAGCGCAACGCTCTGCTTGGCCACGGCAGCTTGGGACCAAAATCAACCGGGTACATATGTTACGGAATTCACATCTCTCGTATATCTACATACCTACTCCAAACTGAAAGTACTTTCCGGTACATTTCAGCCAAAATGCAATGAATATACAATGTTGAACTGAAACTGGGGTACGAAGGGTAGTGATGATACCTTGGTAATATTATCATTATCGGTATCACCTCACTCACTGGTGCTGTTTTGGCCATTATTGTGCAGCCGAGACCGAGCCCGGTCCTGTTTGCCATCATCGGGACATGCCCAACAGCAGTAACCACTTTTGGCCAATTTGTTTTCCATTTTACATTACAAGCATGTTTTTGGTGTTTTGCTATATGTTTGCTGTCTGCGGTCTCACTCTTGGGCGATACTCTCCATGTAAATGGATGTTGTAGAGCATGTTTGGGGTCATGTACACGATTTCCTGGCCGTGTGATGATGCTGATGCCGGTGGAGATTCTGCGGTCAATGTATTTTGCAAGCTCGTGATTCGACAGTTTGACCCACGTTGTTGATTTGTTTAGAGATTTAGGCTCCACTGAGCGGTATTGTCGACTCGATTTATTTACTCTCGAAGCATGATTAGGTTTCGTGCAGTGGCGTTCTTGATTGGAATAACAATAATTCATACAAGTGTTAATTTAACCTGGGTTGTTAAGTTGTGAGTGTTGTTCCTGTTTTATTACAATTCTTCTTTCTTTTGCTGACTGTTTTCCTCAGTCAGCGGGGTATTATTTCAATTTATTTGATGATATATTTTTTATACCGTCAAACGGAGCATCTCGCTTATCCAAACTTCAGTTATCCGCAGAGTATTTTAATTATAGTGTACCGTCATCATGCGTGAACGTACCCCACGCCGAGCATGATGACGTAGTTGTTATGAGATTCTTCATACATTCCATAGGAAAAAAATAAATCTACGTTTTTCGTCATTTGCATAAACAAAGTTCAGTAATTAGTTTTAAGGAACTAAAGTTAGTGTTGAAACAATTGATTTCAGTATGAAATATATTGAATAAAGAGCTTGGAATCATTCAAAAACTCGAATAAGAATAAGTTACTAGAAGATGATTTATCAATTAAATATTTTACTGTTAATGAACTCGAAATTTGCGTGTCAAATGATTTATTAGGACTATTAGATGTGTCTTCTTGCAATATTTTCCATTTTTAAGCTTACAATATGCTTGGAAATAATTTCCAGTAGATAATTACAATTTCCACCAAAATTTAGATATTTTCGAGGTTAATTCGCATTTTATGCAGAACCACAAACCAAATCGTATTTTTTGAAGAAGCCCGTAAATCTGGGAAGTCGAATTTATGCATTTGAGGACAGTGGCTCACAAGTTACTGGCATCAAAAATATTGTTTATCGAAAAACTGTACCATTCAATACAATGCTCGCTATTATTCATAACAACTACGTCATCATTCTGGAATTCTGCCAACCAATATGGCGGATGAGGTAACCTGTTATTTCGAAGAACTTTGAATTATCCGAGCTTTCGTGTATCCGAGGTTCATACAAGATTTCCATATTTACCGAGCAATATATCCGGATGATATGCAAAACCGGACGATAAGGATAGTGTAACCTCCTACTCGGTTACAACCTGCATTTTATG
The DNA here is from genome assembly GCF_029784155.1 of Uranotaenia lowii. Lineage (NCBI taxonomy): Eukaryota > Metazoa > Arthropoda > Insecta > Diptera > Culicidae > Uranotaenia > Uranotaenia lowii. The sequence goes on along the minus strand of NC_073692.1, from coordinate 247,184,879 downwards.
ATTTTCGGTGGCAGTTTTGCCCGGACATAAATAAAATGTAGGTAAATGTAAATACTTACGCAATAAAAAAAACTATTATTATATACATTAAATATTAATAAATTCATTGTGGGCTGTTAGTTTTGGATTTAGAAAATAGAAAGATAGCAGTTGTTTTTCAGTGTAGCAGATTAGGTTAACTCAACTGCTGTAACCTCATCTAGCCGAGACACCAACCACCGCATATGGAATCCGCGCCACATGCGGAAACACTAAGAAGATGACGTGGCCCAATCAGGAGCGTCGACATCACCGATTGGTCGTACCGGGGGAGGTGATAAAAGACCGACGCACCAATGGGCCGGCCTCTTATACCTTGGGTACGCGATTCCGAAAAGTGTCGTTCGACAGTTGTGCGCGTATCGTATAAACCGCCAACTTACTTCCGTTAGCCAAGCTTCACCTATATCGAAGATCTTGGCAGTTTAGTAACGCGAGTGAAAAATCCTCACAGATCAGCACCGTGATAAAAAGTGCTAAGTGCGTCCCAAGAGGGTCGAACCGCCGTCCGTAAACATACGGCGCAGGACACGGCCGTCCGTCAACATACGGCTTCCCGGATACGCCGTTCGTTACCATACGGCAAACGACTTTCTCTGGCCGTACAACAACACACGGTGCAGAAAAGAACAGAGAACTGTAGTTCTCTCGACAAGCCATCCTACAGCCGCCGGTAGTATTCCGAGGCCGCATCTATCACCACTTTGAGGCCTGAGGCAGAACCTGCGCGACGCACCAGGGCGTCCGCTACTACGGGAAAATACCGGCCAATCCGGCTGACGGAATCCACGTGGTACCACGGCAGCGAGTTCCAGCATCGAGGTGTCCGGCAGCATCGACGGGTACCCGCACCAGCACATCGAGCAAGCAGTGAGTTAAAAGAGTTTTTTCTATAAATAAAATCTGAATTTTGCTCCTTGATAACTGAAGTTCGAATTAGCTTTCAATACACGTTGATTTTATTGCCCTTAAAATTTTCATTTCACTTTTATTGCGTGCACCGAAAGAATTTAAATACGGGTTATAACTGGGTGGGAGGTAACGACATCGAACAGGTTGGTAAGTATTTCCTAGCTACGACGAGCCGACCCTGAGATTGGCTGGAGTCCTGAGCTAGTCGAAGGCCTAGTTTCAATTGGCGCCCAACGTGCTCTAGGACAAATTTGAGTTAGACAAGACTTCAGTAGATATGGAGTCAGAAATGACAATGAACATATATGACCCCGAACTACTGAAGTCTTGTCTAACTCAAATTTGTCCTAGAGCAACCAAAAAAAAAAAAAAAAAAAAACAAAGAAAAAAATTATTAGTACACCAATGAAATGTAATGAGCGTATTTGGAAAAGGTAAATAAAAGAGGGCAAAGATGAAGCCACATCATGAGCCTCAAACTTTAAAATCAGGATAAATGAAAACTACGTTTCGCAATTCCAGATATCTATGGCTTTGGAAACAAACGAATTATTTTTGAGTTCTTGTGTAATCACTGATGAACAGAAAAAGGGTTCATAATAATTTATGCCCCTTTTTCTCCCGGAGAGGTGGATATTGTAACCTCCTACTCGGTTACAACCTGCATTTTATGATTTTCGGTGGCAGTTTTGCCCGGACATAAATAAAATGTAGGTAAATGTAAATACTTACGCAATAAAAAAAACTATTATTATATACATTAAATATTAATAAATTCATTGTGGGCTGTTAGTTTTGGATTTAGAAAATAGAAAGATAGCAGTTGTTTTTCAGTGTAGCAGATTAGGTTAACTCAACTGCTGTAACCTCATCTAGCCGAGACACCAACCACCGCATATGGAATCCGCGCCACATGCGGAAACACTAAGAAGATGACGTGGCCCAATCAGGAGCGTCGACATCACCGATTGGTCGTACTGGGGGAGGTGATAAAAGACCGACGCACCAATGGGCCGGCCTCTTATACCTTGGGTACGCGATTCCGAAAAGTGTCGTTCGACAGTTGTGCGCGTATCGTATAAACCGCCAACTTACTTCCGTTAGCCAAGCTTCACCTATATCGAAGATCTTGGCAGTTTAGTAACGCGAGTGAAAAATCCTCACAGATCAGCACCGTGATAAAAAGTGCTAAGTGCGTCCCAAGAGGGTCGAACCGCCGTCCGTAAACATACGGCGCAGGACACGGCCGTCCGTCAACATACGGCTTCCCGGATACGCCGTTCGTTACCATACGGCAAACGACTTTCTCTGGCCGTACAACAACACACGGTGCAGAAAAGAACAGAGAACTGTAGTTCTCTCGACAAGCCATCCTACAGCCGCCGGTAGTATTCCGAGGCCGCATCTATCACCACTTTGAGGCCTGAGGCAGAACCTGCGCGACGCACCAGGGCGTCCGCTACTACGGGAAAATACCGGCCAATCCGGCTGACGGAATCCACGTGGTACCACGGCAGCGAGTTCCAGCATCGAGGTGTCCGGCAGCATCGACGGGTACCCGCACCAGCACATCGAGCAAGCAGTGAGTTAAAAGAGTTTTTTCTATAAATAAAATCTGAATTTTGCTCCTTGATAACTGAAGTTCGAATTAGCTTTCAATACACGTTGATTTTATTGCCCTTAAAATTTTCATTTCACTTTTATTGCGTGCACCGAAAGAATTTAAATACGGGTTATAACTGGGTGGGAGGTAACGACATCGAACAGGTTGGTAAGTATTTCCTAGCTACGACGAGCCGACCCTGAGATTGGCTGGAGTCCTGAGCTAGTCGAAGGCCTAGTTTCAATAGGGGTTTAAATGTATTTAGTGTTATCCGAGGTTTTACTGTGATTCTTCCTCCATTCGGATAAGCGGGGTTTTACTGCATGAGATTTCTTTAAAAATGTATACTTTTAAAATTTCACAAAGGAATGATGAGATGAGATGAATTCAATACCCTGTCTACAAATAGCCATTTTTTCTGCGAAGAAGATAGTTTCTGGTATCTTCAAATTAAAAATAATTATCACGTGCAAACATTGCACAAGAGTTTGGAAATTTTTCAAAAATAAAAGCTCTGATTTGAGCTGCAAAATGCAAAGTTAATTTCTCATTTGTTTTAAATACCCTTATCCCCATCTAAAATTATTTGATTTAGAAACTTGACCGGATGGATATTTTATATGTTTTTAATTCCATCATTGTGCTTCATCGAGAAATATTACCTAATGACAATTGGGAAGTATCATGAAGATTTGAAAAATAGAACACAAAATTCGAAATATTAAACAACATGCAGACATAAGAGTTTAAGCATTTAAAAGTGAAAATCAGGTTATATTCATAACCACAATGAAGTGTCTCAAATTTAAATCTCTTTAAAGTTCTGAGAAACAAAATAAAAATTAAATTTAAAAAAAAATTAGATTCGAAGTTACATTCAGAACCATAGCAGGAATTGCACCAAATGAGTATTTCAATTTAATATCTTTGAAACCCAAAAAAAATCTTTTCATGAGATTTTCATGAATATGATTTTCATAAGATAAAAAATTGTTATCAAATGGTTATTCTTAATGTGAAAAAAAAATCATTAGATTCCCTTAAAGCCAAAGGGGTGCAAAAAATGCAAAATGATCGATAGAAAAGAAAATCAGAATAGAGATTAAATGTTCAAAACACATTATCAGCTATCAATGTAAAAAGTCAGAAGAGGAATTCAAATTAGTTTAGTTTCTTAAACGAAGATCTTGAGTTCTCAAATTTCAGAAAAACCATAAAACTGAGCTTCAGTAGCTGAAGAAACAATGAAAAACTTGAAAATCTCAAGGAATTGAATCTGGAAAAGGATAAGATTATAAACATAGAAATATTCATGTAAATAGAATCACTCAATGATATTAGCACTTCCACTATGAGATCGTTTTATGATAAATGTATCAATACAATTTTAGTTAAAACAGTTGATAATGTTTCAATTCGAATTTCAAGTCTATGACAGAAGGATGAAATTCAATAAAGAAAATAAGTACTGTCGATTGGTCCCATTAAGTAACTACAGTTTTTTTTATAGATTTTGTTTTCAAAAAAAGGGAGGGAAATGAGTTTAGAATTTGTCAACCAAAAAAGTTTAAAAAATAATGGTTTTAAGGTTAAAAGTTCTAATAATACCCGATATTAACCCAGATGTTGCCCCGGGTAAAATTCTTAAATGTTAATCATAAAGACTTTAAGTTTAATTAAGTAAACTTGAATATATTCATAAATTGCATATTTATAAAATTTCTGGCAAAAAATGTAAAAGTTTAACCCAAGGAACCATAAGTACTAACGAATTATCTAAATAGTATTCAACAATAATAGCTTCTCTGTTCTCTCTTAGCACTGTGAGCCAGTTTTTGCTAAATTAGCTGCTATTTAAGTGCAGTAACCATAACTGAGAATCCGGTGACCGAGGGTTCCATCTGTGAATTGGTCATCCTGGGATAGATCCGCCACTCGATTCCGTACTGCTGCGCCGCAGGTCACTAGCAAAGTTTTTTCTGCAAAACTTGCGAAAATACGAGCAAAACAAACTCCTGCTGCGCGCGCGACGGTTGCACGAAAATTTAAAGTTAATCATTATTAGTTTTATTACGACACAGAATTGAATCGAATTACCCCTTTATGTGATGATGGTTTGCGAAACACTAAAGTGAGGATAAACAATGCTTATATGTGTGATTCTCTACGATTCTGATTCCAGTCAATTACGATTTTGATACGAAATAAATTTATGCACGGATAAATTGCGTCTTAAGAAATCTTACGCGATTGTTTTAAGACATCGGTTAGCATCGGTCGTACTATATACGACTTCATCCAACATATCGTAAATAAGTCGTATTTATTTTGGTTTTTACGTCTTCTACGATTAATATACGATATGGTCGAATGTTAAGTAAACACATTTACGATTCCGATTCGAGTTGCATTTTTATACGAGTTTGGCGATGATTTCTTTTACGATTTTATGTTGGCTGGGTAGTTATGTACATTTCTTTCTTCTCCTATAGGCTGAAGTATGAGTATGAAGCTATGAGTCAGTCTTTATATGTTGCAAAATTTAGAATAAAAAAATGGTTGAAAAGTGTAGCAACTATAAAAAAAGGGTAAGTAGCCCCTGCGGTTATGCAATTTTAGAAAAAAAAATTACACATTTTTTCACAAAGATTGAGTTTTGGAAGAAAAAAAGTTGTTTGAAATCATAAAAGTTTATAGCGAAACATAAATTTAGAGAGTCAAGGGTAATTCGTTTAATATAGAAGTTTTGAAAACACCCCGCTGACAGCAGATTTTTTGTAGTCATATAAATAGTAAATTTCAATTTATGGCAAACTTAATGAGTCAGAGCCACAATTCTGAACGTGATTAATTTTGTTTGATTTTTTCTTCATTTTTACGGGCTGTTGGAATCCGGAGTACTTATTAATAAACCAGAAATTTCCGGCTTCATAACTTTCAAGATTTACAAGGTCATGTTTCTGCAGCAAACGCGAAATGTCTTGCTATGGTGTGGAAGTCCTGTCATGAGCAGAGCGTGGAGGTGGCGCAATGTTTCGCCCCACATCAGAAGCCGTATAATTAATGAGATCAGGAAAGTTAAAATCTTATAACCGAAGCTCATGTTGTAAATAATTGCGTGCTCACTCGGAAAAGAGCAAAAAAGTGTAGTTTTTCTTTCTGGATCGCTTTGGTTTTTGTTGTTTAGCATGTGTTCCGTCCATGTCCGCTCATCATGTTCCGAGAGGGAGGGTACGTAGTTAGCACTTGTGGGATTGACGGCGTGGAATAGCCGGTTGTTTTCCTTCTCGGTTCCCGGCGTATTGAATGGAAAAAAGAATGAAGGAAGGAGAGTTTACACATATCCGTAACAGGCAGCTAACCGCGAATGTTGGAGAATGTCCGGATCTTCCTCCATCGTTTTTTACTACCTTACATTTCAGTTAGTGTTTGCCAAAGTGTGTCGTGTTTGCCGTTCGTTCGCTCTTGCCTTCAGGTTCTGATCATGATGAGTGATTTGCCCAGAGGCACAGCTCTGTATTCCTACCATAAAAAAGAAACAGCGTTTTTGCACCTTATTATCGCTTAATTTTCGTATAATTTATCGCAAAACAGAACTCAAATGAAAGTTGACAAATAAAATATAACTTTTGAAGTTGTTGAAAAGCAATCACACTTAGAGATTTGAAAATCGATATGAATTCTTCAATACAACAATTCTGTTTACCTTCTCCATGCGTAATTTAAAATTTATACTACCCATATGTTCTCCCATCCTCTTATGTCAGGATAGTGCTACTTATTTAGATAATTTTCAAAATTAAAAGTCAATTAGTGTAAAAATATTGGTACCGGCGTTAATCTCATAACCTACTTTTTCTCGAACGCTCATTCGCAAATATTTAACCATTTTTTAAGTGAAGGCTTCAAAAGAAGCGATATGGCAGTAGTGCTGATGCATGTTTAGCGTGATAATGTGTAATATTTAAGGCACTGCGGATGTGAACTGTTCTTGTACATAAAAATCATATCGCATTAAAATGTACATGAAACATCGAGGCAATTTTTCCTTTCTTGCTTCTCTTGTTTCATGTTTCATACATTGTTCCTGATCGGGCGGGTCCCTCAGCGGAAGATCGGCGCTGCTGGTGAAACTAACGATTGGGTAGGGAGTGAAGCCGTGCGTTTAAATGAATATGTTTATTATTCAGATGAAAATGCACAGGGGTGTAATGGAGATTTTCGCAACATTCCACATTTTCTTGTTAATGAGCGATAAACAATTTTGAATGGAGATACTTAAAATACACTGAAAAGTCTCTTATTATCGATTTGTACCTAATCAGATGATAAATAGCTGTACAATTGCAATCTGTATATTTTCAAATAAAGAAGGATGAATTCGTTCCATTCTACCGTTGGATTGAAATATGCAATGGAATGAAATATTAATTACAAAAAAACCTTTGAAGTCATCCATTATTTGATATTATCTAGTACACTTCATGTAAATTCTAAAATTTTTTAAATTTCTCCGGATATAACAAGGGGAGATTCCCAAAATTATAACAAGACAGTTTATGTGAGTGTAAATAGACGCGTAGTAAAATTTCAATAGCACATGTTGAAGAACAATATTTTTCGACTGTCATAGACCAAAGAAGGGTTCGTCCGAAATTGCTTGCCCCTTTAGTGTATACTATCAGTTCTATTGATGTACCGTCAAACGGGGCATCACCAAAGTTGCCAAAACCACAGAAAAATCTGAAATTTTACAGAATTTTGAGCAAATTTTCATCAAAGAATTTGTGTCACCAGAACACAGAATTTTGGGAATATTCACAGATTTCACAGATTCGTTCAATTATGTACGTGTATCCAAACTTTCAAATGTGAACGTCAATATGATTATCGGATTTATAAATTTTGCTTGGAAAAAATCTGATAAGATAAGTAAGGTTTATTGATATCAAAAATCTGGCAAAATCGGGGCATTTGATTTTAAAATTGACGACCAAAAATCCGGGCAATATCGGAACAAATTTGGTCTAAACCCACCAAGAATTACTCAGCATAAATCAAGAAAAAATATTGAAAAGTTTTTTTTTCATTTAAATTCATCGAAAGATTTTAAATCGTATTTTAGGCTTCCAAAAAATCTTCCTTAATAAATTTCGTTTGAGGCGTAAAAATGACACAATGTTTTTTTTAGTTTGATTTGCCAAATAAAGTGAATTAATCCGGACCAAATTCGGGCATTTTTCAATGAAATCCGGGCAACCGGACCGGGCTGGACAGTTCTTAGATTTTGTATGAAATATCCGGGCAAACCCGGATATAATCCGGCAATCTGGCAACCTTAGATTATACTACATATTAATTTTTTAAATAAATATGTTCATAACTCACTTTACCTAGGGCCGTAGGAAGAATTGCCTCATGGGGGACTGAGGAGGAGGGGGTGTGGTTAATGACAAAATTTTCCTTATAACAATTTGCTGGAAAAAAATGCATACAGTAAAAGAAAAGTAAAAAAAAGATATACTAATTACGGATTTTTTGAAGTTTTGAACAATAAATGAAGGATCTTGAAGACTTTATTTGGAAGAAAAACTTTGGTGAAAATGTATCAAATATTAAAGAATAAAAATAAAAGTATAATTTCGAGACTCAAATTAGATTTAATTTCAACTCTGGTTAACTCGATATATTCAGATTACAGTTTAGATCTTTGGTTTTGAAGTATCTTCGTATATCTTAGTATATTTGTATAATGTTAGACAACAAACCGATAAAATATATTCCCAGCTGATTTTTCCCAGACTACATAATTTAGTACAAGTTGTTTTATCAACAAAAAATTATCATTAATAATTTATTTCATTATTTAAATTCTGTAAAAAAAGATTTAAATCAAAATTTAGATTTTTCATAGAACGTTATTTTTAAAGTAAATTCAGATCTTATTTTCTGAGAGTAGTTTTTACCAATTTAGATTTTTTCCCCGATTCTGAATTCTTTATTTTGAGACTGAATGAGAATTTTGAATCTAAATTAAAAATAAAAATTCTCAAAAATTATGAACCAAAAAAGGCAATTCATTACGGAATCCTTAACCAAAAATCTCTTATTTTAATTTGAATCTTTGATATTCCAAGTAAATTCTTCCTTCAAATATTTATTCTTAATTTAATAAGTGAATGTGAATGAAAATTCCGTATGATAAAACTCTGATATTTCAATTCTTGAAAACCATTATGAAACTTTTTTTTTAAGTTTCAATTTTGCATAAGAATATTTAAATTCAAATATTAAAATGGTTTGAAATTTTAAATGTTTTCTAACAATATTCCAGAATGATGAGTTTCGAATATGAAAAAACATCAAACTAATTTTAGTTTCAAATGCAAAACCAAGATTCGAATCAGGATTTTGTCCCAATGATGAACTGAACTGAAAATCAAGAATAATTATTGTAGCATTATAATTAAGTTCGTGTAGCTATTTATTTCTGAGTGTGTCCTACCATTAGGGTTATCAAAAACCAAAGAATGAGTGTTTAGAGTTTAGAGTGTATACGTCAAACGCACACGCGGGACAAAAACGTAAACAAGGATAAACGAAAAGAAAACAGCATCGTCGAAAACGTTTCAGCAGTTGTGTTCGCCATTGCATTTCGCGATAGTTTCGTCGGCAAAAGCATCCCGTCATTCGTCTGAATCGTGGAACCGGAGCCATCAGAGAACGAGCGCTTATGCGGTATCGCTTAAAGGTGAGACTAGGCTGAAATTATTTTGAGGAACAGCAAAATACATTGGTATTTACAAAACAGATAGCCAAGGTGTACGGTTCAATCGCGACAACAACATCCAAGTGGATCAAGGAGCAAGCCGAGTAAAACCGAAGGTAAAAACAGAAATATTTCCCCAAATGGTCATTTCAAGCAAGTTGCTTTCACCATAGATCACCGCAGCGTCAAGAGCGAGTAATAGAAGGCGAAAAGAAAAAACGCAGCAACAGCAAACATAACAAAAGGGTGAGTGAACCATTTTATTGATCCATATGCCAACCAGTTCCGTCATGCATAAAACTTTGTAGAGCCCAGTGCGAAGGCCAGCGGCATCCGAGAAGACCATTCGACAGACGGTCGGAACGATAAATTGTGCAGGAAAGACGGCCCCAATCGGGTGAGTGGTTTATTGATTGTGCGGGAGAAAGCAATGCTAATAGGTGGTTCATGATCGACAGGGTCGTTTTTGGAGGACTAAATTCTCTTTTTTCGGGACTCGTTTTTGTGCCACTTCTGGCTTTTTCGAGTCTCGTTTTTGAGAACGGAATTCCCGACGCCGTGAAACTCCAACGATTTGGATCCAGCCGGAAGCAGTCTACGGAGGTGCTCCGGGCAGTGGTGCGTGCCCGTGGAGCCGAGCAACCAGCCAGTGTTGCCAGATATTCCCGTGATCATCAGCTGTGATAAACCTGTGTCGTCCGATAGCTGTGATATGACTGTTGTGCGTTTGGGATGTAAAGTTTGTGAACTATGGTAGGAAACGGGCCCGTGAGTAGTTATTATGTAAGCTAGCTTAAGTTTTTAAAATGTCGTGTGTAAGTAAATAATTATAATTGCTACAGATTTGGGTTTTGCGTGTTTGTGTTTTGGGTAAAAGTTAGCCGAGCAGCACACACTGAAAGTCAGTGGTGCTCAACCTGTTTCATTATTCTTAATTTAAATTAATTATAATTAACTGGATACAGATTCCACAATCCGATCACAGACAACAAATTATGATTTTTAGAATAAGTTGGAACCAGAACATCGGAAATGATTGCAAAATCCGGGCATTCGATTTCAAAGTTTATAAAAATAAATTCGGTCAATATTTAGCAACATTAGAGTAATTCAAAATCAAGAAGAAAAAAACTCAAAAATTGCTTTTTTTTAATCACATCAGCCAGTTTATTTGGATAAAATTTGCTCAAAAAATTATTTTGGCTGCGAAATACATAAATAATGTGATCAAATCATTTGAATTTTTTTTTGATTTAGCAAATAAAGTTAAAACATTCGGAGAAAATCCTGGCAATCTGGTAACCTAAGTGAGTCTAATCTTATTGAAAATCCGATATTCGGGACTAAGGACTGTACCCAAATTTCATTCACCAACTTCTATTGTGAATATCTGTTGATAGCGATTTTCGAGTACAGTCTTTGAATATCTACAAGTGAGATTTTTTTAAAAACTGTAGTAGAATTGTGGACCAGTGATAATATTTCATAGTTTTGGCCAAAGCTCTGAGTCAAGATCGTTACTTTTGATTAGCTTTAGTCGTTCATCAAAACTTGATTACGAATTTGCAATTTTGAGTTTAGAGAAGAACATTTTGCTTATTATTTTTGAACCCTCGTGGGGGGAAGGGAGTGTTTAACCCCCAAACCTCCTCCACCATTCCTACGATCATGAGATTCACCTTTTAAATCACGTTTCTATATACTGGATTATGATTGTTTTCCATCTCGCGTTTAAGAGTTTCAAATTTTCATCCATCAAACCATTAATTTTTATGATTACAGGTAGTAAAATTTCTTGAAGTATTTTTTTACCCCCAAATTTGGAAGCAACCTTTTTGACATTTTTGACCGAAAAAAAGTAAAATTTAATTCGAATAAAACCAAAATTTACTGTAATTCTTACTTTTTGCGTTATGACATTACAAATATATCAAAAACTAAAATTTTTCAAGCGTTTTCATTTGAACTTGAACTAAAAATAAAGTTTGTTGCAACATACCCGTTATTCTTAGTAGGGTGAAAATAGCCTGTTTTTGTATATTTAAAAATAACTAGTGAAGCCAACCACCAACCTTGAAACTTTGATGTACAAGCGGTATGATTATATGTGGACATGAAGTTTTTTGAAACCATTGAAGTTCTTATGTTCTTTTTGGATAGAGAAATGTGCATACCCTTCTTTTTGCAAAATTTCACGAAATGTTTTTTTATTGTTGAAAGACTTTTTTCAGAAGAACGAACTTATTTCTTCCAGTTTATGAAATTTTTGTGCCACATATTTTGCAAGAATACGAAAGAAATACTACTTACAACAACTAACATCCTTTTTTTTTATAAAGGCATCTTCTAGTCGTTAACGGTGAGCGCGATAGGCGCCTTTAAGTGTGCAATAAATCCCAAACAGTATTAAAATTCACTAAAGCGAAATGTTTCAATGCCTCGTACACAAATTTAATGCACGAATATCAGTTTTTTCATAATTTTTTGTATGGAAGAATATTCTGCTCCAGACTTTTAATTTTTCAGTAGTTTAAGAATATTTTTTTTATTAAGGAATAAATTAAAGTTTAAGAATATTTTAAAAGAAATTTTATAGTTATCATGTCAGTCACATATTTTCCAACTAATTGGATGTATTTGAATATCTTTGAATATCTCGGTATTTGATTACATAACATATCTCCGTACTATTTTGGAAACATGGTTCGTTGTACTCCTTTTTGGCATTGAAGGATATGGTAACCCTACCCCGCTGTTACATGATGTCTCGTTTGACGGTAGACCATGTTATTAGAAGAATCACATTTAGGCCCAAGCTAAACTATCAAAGTTGTAGATATTAGATTAAGTGATTCTTTTATTTGTAACAGTTGCGTCGATAACAAAATATGGTGCTGAATATCAGTGCTTCGCCCTATCTTGTGTAATATCCGAACATATTGAATTTTAAGCAAACTTAGACTTAAATTTTTCGAATCGCATAAGTTGCCAACAGGTAAGATGTGTCTACACAGCAAAAAAAGTTTGTGAAATTACATCGAAAACGTGCACATAACCTGAGTTGCAAATGGTACCTAATATTACATCATTTTGATGTAGACAATTGAATAAGTGAATATTAGAAGACAAATTCGAGCTCGAAAATTATGTACCGAAACTTTTGATGAAATCGTTAGCCGTTTTCAGTTTACAATATTATTTGGAATTTTCAAACTGATCATACTTTTTTAAGATGTGTTGAAGTTTCTTTTACCTGTGGATATACGGATTAGGTGACTTAATAAGAATAAAACAGTAATTCATTATTCGTAAAATTTATTCACAAGCTTGATGATCACTTAATTTTTTATCTTTGATTAATTCATTTATATTTCACTATAATATAAATTATTTAAATTTTCCGTCTAAGCTTGTCCGCGTAGCGCAAAAAAAGTCTTCCCTTTTCTGGCTATTCTAATACGGAACACATTTTCAAGCAATTAAGAAGGAATGCACTCATAACAACCAAATCCAGACAATCTTGCGGCGCAGAAACTGCTTAATTTTAAATAATCTACGGTCTTTCCGCACAAGGAACTGAATTCCCGATTCAAGCATTACGATAGAACGTTACCGCTGCATCCCTCGTTCAGCCAATATTTGTACGCGTAACAGAATACTGATCGATGAAATTCCATGTTCATGTCCTTTGGATGACCCTGCCACTCCATGATTGCGTACCGAAACACTTCAATCCTGTAACATTTTAATCAAAAATTTCTCAGGGAGGAAAAGGAATGGAAAAATACACACCTTCACATCCAGTTGTTTGAAGTCTCCGGATCTTTTTATTTGGTTGATGCATTGAGGCGCTATTTCCTTCAAAACGACCAAAAGTGAAAATAAGTTAAAATCTATGGTTTTGCTATGATTTTTTATGAAAATTGATATTACTTACCAGCTGAACAAATACTTCTAAGCTCCGCAATCTCCTTCTAACTTTTTGATATTGAAATTAGTTTGAACGTCAAATTAGATAAACATTGGCTACTTGATGTAATATTGCATATAAGTTTGTGATATTACACTACGTAACCTGTTCAAGTCGTGTACAGAGCATGCGATTGATCGCCTAAGGAAAATGTACAGTAAATAACATAAACAATGCTCGAGTACTACATCGAAATCGCCTACTGGACTGAAAAAAAAAACAAACCTGTGAATGACAGGAATCTCGCTAGTAAAAAAGCGTCGCTAGTCCTACTGTCGCTATTCGGTTTGGTGCTATACACATAATATCTTTGAAGAAGACTGACTAACATCTTCATAAATTACATCGGGTATCGTTACATTTTTTTTGCTGTGTACCCTTATAACTAACTATATAATAAGAATGTTCAATCAGTGGCAAGCTGGCCAGCTATATACACTCTTGGCAGTTGTAACCCAAAACCAAGTTGAAATGCCGCAAAATCGGATGAAACTGGCTCCCGACGAAAATAAGTTCGAGGGGGTTTTCCCAAACTTGAGAATAAACGTCATTCTCACAACTTAATTTTGGGGCATGTCATTCGGCAGGGATTTTTCGTTTCAAGAATCGCTTATCAAAAGAGGTTATAATTTTTTAATGAAGGACATTTTTTTTATTCATGGTCAGTAAATTTATTTTTTTTAAAAAAACTTGTTTTTAATCGTGTGACCATTGAAGATAGGAATACTTTTTCCAAATCGAGAACATAACTTAATAGAAACCGCATGTTTAACCATCGGAAGGCACTATTATTCATTATTGCCGATCTGGATGAAAAGAGTAAGAAGCCAACGAAGGGAACTGATCGAAAATGTTGGATTGCCCTGAACGATGAATCCGTTGTTAGCATTAGTAAAATGCTAGCCATTATATCCTTGGAAGATGTACGCCTTAGTCTTAAGTAGAATTTAGATTTCTTCAAAGAAACATGAAGTTTTACTGAGATCCTATATGTGTGTTTGTTTAAAATAAAATCAACCAATGTTGCTGCAATGTTATTCAAACCGTATGGAGCACATCTCTCAGATTTCTCCTCAGATTTCCTCTTTTTTTAACAGATTTAAGCATTTTTCCTCAGATTTAAGCTTTCATCTCCTATGCTCTCAAGGCAAAAAAGCTTAAATCTGAGGAAAAAAAAGATTAAAAACGAGATTCACGAGCACATATTCAAAAGATGTTGGTCACACGATATATAGACAAATCGTGTAACGTTGCCGCCCTCTGATAGTGGATTTGCCACATAATGAGACAGAAACTGCGGTGAATCCGTGCACCCATAGTGGATAACCAACATACATACATACATTTGACATCTGATAGGTCTCAGAAAGCAAAATTAAAGTCGCTTATGTTTTTTATACATTTTTTGCCTGATAACCAGGTTGAATTTTGCATAACTTCTCCAACAATCCAGCTCTGGCAAAGTCTCGAATATGTAGTACGCGAGAACAAAATGAAGTTCATGATGTATGCAATACATTAGCATTGGCATCGAAAACGTGTTGCAGAGTTGCATGTTGCCGCAGCATAAAAGCTGGGATGTTGGAATAAATTATGCACATGCAACACCTCGCAAACATGTTGGCATAAAGTGCATACCTACATACATATATGCTTGGCAGCTCGGAGAAAAAGATATATTCGTACGCATTAGTGCAAATGTTTGTGCGTACATAAATTACCGGCGCTTTGTGAAATGAGTTCCGTCGCCGTATCTTGTCTTGCCTGTCCAATCGAATTGGAACATGAGCATTGGAACCAAAACCATTGGTTGGACGCAGTGAATGGTTTTTTCTTTTTTACCTCGACATTTGGTTCGTGCATGATAACGATTGAGTTATTAGTTTCGATCTTCAATGATAACATCAAATACGAGCGTTTGCCAAAACTTTTATTTTAGGAGGAAATTATGTTTTTAAACAGTTATAAAAAAAAATTGAAAAAAATTTACCAAATGTTCAGTTTATATCAAGTATTAAACAATTGATAAATACCTAATCGTTCGGTTAATTAATACGGTTCAATTTACATTCATACTATAAGAAATACTGATACTATACTATACTATAAGATGATAGTATAGTATAGTATATACTGATACTATACTATAAGAAATACTGATTGTTGACTCACATAAAAAATATTATAAACTTATAACAAGGAATTGAGAATTAGAGCAACACTGATGAAGTATTTATCAAAAAGCTTGATACGGGATGATTCCAATTAAATCTTTCATGCCCAATAGCCAGGCGTTGATGAGTGGTACAATTTGAGGCGGTAATTTTATTTTCAACCATAATGTGGATGGATGCCACCTCAAGTGTGCTGAGTCCTGCCAACCAGTCGCTGCATATTGCATTACACCGGTGCAGTTGGTGCATGCGGCAGAAGTTGCAACGGTCAATTTCACAAGAGCACATTGCGTTTATCGCCATCGTGCCAGTCGCCTTTCGGTCAACAGGCTTGAAAACACTTTTGGACGAATGAGAGCAAAACGGCTATAAAATGACATTGAATGACTGAGTATAATAAATTAGTAATTCACTTTTCGTGTTACGAACATTTGCATGCACATCGCAATGCTTTTAATTTTTCAAATTATCATGTTTATACTTTTAAATTAGTTTCATAATAAAAACGACCCCCGAAGAAGCGAGAACGAGGAGAGAATGATTGATGGTAAATAAATTATGAGTTTTCAACACGAATTTCTGTCGTTCTTAACAACTTTTTTGCTCTCCGCTGCCACGAGGTTCGGTGTTATTATCGAAGCTTGAACCATTTCTGCTGACAGGCACAAGCATTCACATTAAGAAGTAAGTAAACCGAGAAAAATGGCAGGCATCAATTGTACGAATGACCGCCTGTCACACTTTGGTTATACATGAACTGAATTTTATGGATTCAGAAGCCGTATCAAGATGAAGTTTTAAAGAAAATTTGATAAAAAAAAATTAAAACTACTTGAAATTAATGTTTTGATGTATGAAGCTTTTTTCAAAGTATTTTTCAATTGTGTTCCGTTCATTGTTACATCTATAATTTCACTTTGTGCATTGCATTGTATTTGTACATCATTTGATTAATAGGTTGATGTTTTGCATAGTTCCTGTCATAAAGTTTAAAGTAGAAAGAATGTTTGTTTCTTAATGGACGGGAGGGTGCATAAAAATTGAATTTTAAAAGAAATTCAGGGTTGTTTATTTATTGTGTAACAACATAATTTACAAATGCAATTTGAGAAAAATCCCTGCATTTACTATTTACTGAGAGGTTATACACTAAGGTTTTTTTCACGAGGTATGAAATTCTTCGTTAAAGCATACACCCACAATTCAGCCTCTGTGCCAATGGCGTGTTGTCAATTACATAGCATCATTGGTACAAGAAAGTTTCGTTCAATGGTTGGTAAAAATCGGTTTCAACTGGTTTCTGTCAACTGGAAGACGTTCAACGAGCCAATGTTTTGGTCGAAACTAGTCAGGTCATTGTGTCAGGATTCGTGTCGACCTGGTGGAAATCGATCAAAGTCAATTGGAAAGAGACAGGTGATTAACTGTCAATCCATTTCTACTTGTTTCGACCCGTTTCGACTAGGTTTCATTGAACAGACTTGAAGATAACAGGTGTGTTCAATGAAACTCAATCGAAATCAATGGATCGCTGGAAAAAGCTAATTTTCCGAGTGGAGTCGCCACTAGCGCTCAGAGCTGTCAAACCTCATGATCAAAGAGGATCAAAGTAGCAGAGCAAACACAGAAAAATCAACAAAACATGGCACTGTGGTGTACTATGAGAAATCACGCGGACAAAATCGGAAAAAAAAATTCAATTAATTTTTTTACTAGTTTTTTTTTTTTTTTGTTTCGATTATAGTCGTTTTACCATCTTTATGGCATTCGCGACTTTATCAACGTTACAGTTGGCGGATCGTTATTGAAAAACTTATCCGGTACAACTGTGTTCGATGTTTACTCTTGGGCTCGAACTCGCGGACATCGGCTCAGGAGACAACGGACTTGCCAACTGAGCTATATCACAAGCCCAATTTTTTTTTTACTAGGAAAAAGACATTTTGTTTAAAAATGTTCGTATTTCAGAACTCTTCCATTCTTAAGATATTGAAAAATGAGGAAAAATTGCAAAGATATATATGTTTGATAAAAAAGTAACAAGGCAAATTTATGATCACTGATTACAAAACAACTTCTACGTACAATACATTGATGTAAACATTAATCTCTATGAAAATACAGTGTTGAGACACTTCAGAATCACTAATAAGAATATAAAGTATGAGTATGAGAATATGAAGAAAATCCGAAAAAATGAAATAGTTAAAGTTTTCGGACGAGATCATTTAGGTCCGGCTGATTTTTTCATGTTTTACGTGGATATTTAACAAGTTCTGAAAAGTTCAGTTCCGATCTCTAGATTTGAAACTTTACTAGAATTTCACCAGTGTCAGTTTTTTGGACCTTTCCTCTATGAAAAGTAATTATAAAACGATCAGATCAGTTTTCTAGATTTCCAGGGCACCCGTCTTTGACTTTGAAACTAGGTATCCTAACGGGCTACCTATATTGTCCTAACTTTTCAAACGTGTTTTTTTGCAAATAAATAAAAGCTGACTAGAAGTGTTTAAAATATAAAAGGGCAGCCACTGAAAGGATAGGGGCCTGAGTTCCGCTCAAATACATGTTTAATTTTTCCCATTTTGTATAAAACATTTTATTTATATTTTCGAAATGAAGAGTTAATCACCGTAAATTTGTTTTAATGAAATTATTTTATCGGCTATATCGGTGAAATTGTATATTCTGTGAGAAAGAATATTTAAGAATATTCTTAAATATTCTTTCTCACGGAATATACAATTTCACCGATATAGCCGATAAAATAATTTCATTAAAACAAATTTACGGTGATTAACTCTTCATTTCGAAAATCAATACTTGGCCAAAAAGAAAATAAAAAAAACACATTTCATTACATCGGTAGATAGCCTAGTATCGGACCATCGACCGTAGCGCGAATAGTCAAAAAAACCGACTAGACCGCACGTAATGATACAATACCGAGAACCGCATCTATCGATAAATGTGTCTCGGTCGTATTTGAAGCTTTTCTGAGCGATCACATTTCATCTTTTTTGTTCGTTCGTACTGCAAGTTTCCGCTTGTGGGACGAACCACGCTAGGCCTACTATTGTGTGGTGGTTGCTACAACTCTATCAGTATCAACCACTGCAAGGTAGTAGGCCCGTGAGGAACAAATCGATGAAATGTGATGAAAAGTTTTCAAATTAAAATTACCCTCCCGCTCATTTTCAACATCTTTCACCTTATTCTAATCTTCTATCCGTCTATATTCTTTCAATTCTTAAATATTCTTTCTCACAGAATATACAATTTCATCGATATAGCCGATAAAATAATTTCATTAAAACATTTTATTTATATTTTATTATTTAATTTCCAAAATGTGATCGTGAAATATAACTTTTTGATCTTACGATCGTAACCAAAAGAAATGACAGTCAAATTGTTGAAAACATTTCAATACATGTTTGTATTTCGAAGTTATCGAAATTTTTCGGTGAGTTTTAATACTATATAACGAGAGGCCCGACACGCTTCCGGTTCTTAGCAGGTGGCTTAAGCGCCACTTCCGAATGGAAGACCACCTGCCCTTTCCTAGTTTGCCCAGCTGATGAGACTCGGTCGCGAGTTCCTTTTGATTCCCTGTTTTGGGAAAGAAGCGGAAGGGACTCTAAAAAGGGATTCGTACTTCGACCTCTGAGGGCCGCCCCGAAGTCGAAAAGTACCCAGAGAAATTCGTGGAAGGGGGAGTTACCTGTTCGTTACAAAGCAAGCTAGGGGTTCGGATCGTTGAACGAGACCCAACCCTCTACTTGGACCGGAAAAGAAAGGATTCTGATTGGATTCGCGGCCAACCTCCGCAGTAAAGAAAGCAAAAAAATAAATCAATCGCGAACAACGAACAAAGTGTGACCCCCTTTCCGTTTACCCCAACCTCCTCAGCATCATCACAAATGTAGTCATAAATTTATTACAATCATGATTTTATTGTATTTTGTTGTGTGTGTCGTGTGAGTTTTACATAGTACTGTTTGGTCTGACTACTTTTTTCCCTCTTCAAACTTTTTATGGCAGTGCTTTTGGTGGAGAAGCTTGGTTTTTGCGGGACTGATCAGGTCCGTTTCAATTCTAATTTTCCATTTTAATTAGGATTTTCCCATCCTGTGGGTGACGAAGTGGCTACTTTATTCGGCTCGCCTGTCCGATAAATTACTGTAGTCTGTCAAAATACCGTGACTGACTAACTTTCCACTAGTGCAACGAAAACGGCTAGAGTTGCGTATACTAGGGAAAGTGATGCACTGTACAGCAATCACTAATGAAGCAAGTATGGCTTATAACAAGTACTCACTCTGTCCGGTAGCTTTTTAGCGGGGTTTCGGTGAAAACTTTTACCTCGCCGGTTCAGCTACTTCCTTGAAGCTACCTGTTGCTCTCCCGGTCGAAGAACGCTGGTTGACGGGCTATGCAGGTTGCTACGACGGGTGGCTAGACCAATTTTTGCTTGGCCGGTAACCACTTAGCAATGGGGCAGCTACGTGGGGTGCCCGCTGGAAAAACCGTTGCAAGTATCGTTGCTTTCGTGGGGGCGACTGGCTAAGAACGATGAAGCAGTAACAAAACGTGGCTGAAGTAACCGACGGGCTTGATGTCGGCCAATAACGGCGCTTGCGAATCCGGGACGCCGTTCCAAATCCGGCTAGCGGTGTCGTTGGTGATTCCCGTAGAGACGTAGGAATCGGTTGTGGCCTGCAACCGACTCGGAGTCCGTCCCCTTGGTGTAGGGTGAGCATGCGTCGGACCTGTGGCTCAAATGCACTTTATGGAACTGCACTGCACTGCACTACTCTATCTTGCCCTATTGCCACTGCCTTGCGACTATCGACAAACTACTTTATTAAACTAGTCCTGTCTCTTCCGATCGCTGAACGTAAGTGAGTTGGGAGCTTCTGATGTCCTCTGACGGAGCTGACCTAGCTCGACTTCGTAACCGGAACTACCCGATACGACCAAGTCTGATCGCGAAGTCAAACAAATAAATCCCAATTCGCGAATTCTCGAGCAAGCTTCGTCTTCCCCTTCGGAAACCGAGTTCTAAAGGCCAGTCTTTTCTTTTCCCAAAACTCAGGTTCACAAACGCGTCCCGAAGGAGGTCATTCACCTAGCGCAAAAAGGAATGTGGTTGGTGATCTAAAGGAGGGCAGCATCTTAAACCACATGTTTTGAACCAGAAACGTGTCTATCTATTTCAATGATGATTTCGATGATTGATCAGTTGGGGTGGAGCCTCAACTGAAGCTCACGATTTAATGTTCGTGTTGTTTATTGTATTCTTATATCAAGGTGATTTTGGCAACTTTATGTTGCTTAACTAAATATGTTTGCAGGTATCTGTTTGTGTATGTTGAATTTCGTTAAAGCGTACTTAAATGGCCTAAATTTATTTATTGGTTTTACATCTATTTGAATGATTATTGCTGACTATTATAAATGATTCATGTACCCGTTACATCATTCCGTGCTAAAGTTACGAAAAATTTGATTGGCTTGAATCGAATATTCAAAGTCAATTAAATTTTTCGTAGGTTCGCTTCTGTCAGTTCCAACTATTTTATTGATTTTCGGGGTCATAAGGATTCATCGTTAACTAAATAACTCTTCGCTGTTTACAGGAGCTCCTTGCGGGCCTGCCACTGACCATCAATGACGTTAGTCTCCGGTCTCCAGCGAAAATCGCAAAAATAGTTTAAAAAGCGGAAACTGAAACCCACAAACTAGAACTTTGAATGTGAAACTTAAGCAAAAACAACAAAGTATTGAAAATGACCTTGCAAAAATTAAAATAAAAAAATAAAAACTACTGACTATAAGAAAAAGGAACCAAAAAAAAAACTTAACAATTTGTATGAAAGAATAAAAAAAAACCGAAGTAGAAACGGCTATTTGTTATTGATTTGACTTATTAAAACACTTCGTAAAAAGCCTTTCTATCAACGAAGTCGAAGAGATTTTATCGAGAGAATGCTTTGACTTTGATTGACGTTCTTCTGTTGTGGATGCCCCATTCGTTCACTAAAAACCTAACTACATAAACTTATTAGAAAATAAAGCGCCCAGAGTGGCATTACTGCTGGGTTGAAAGTTGTCTGCAGACCTTAACCGTTGTATCCGCTCCGATTAGGATGTCCAAGTAGTTCAACTGAGGTTCGCACGAGATATCCATCCCCTACACATGGCGAGCTTGCGGATATTCGAATGTCCCTACGAAAACACTAGTTTTGCTTCCTGTTTGTGCAACAAGTTTACCTCGTCCGAATACTCACAGGAAGACAAAACCTTAAAGTCAGATTCTTAAACCAGAATCTGAGGTATCACCTTAACATAAACTTAAAAACTATTCAATTAACTCGTTCAAAAAATTCATTCAGCAAAAAAAACCGTACAGCAGAATCCATCTCGATGGACTCCGACACTCATTCCGACAAAATTCAATCAAACTGGCAACCACAACTTTCAAACGTCAACGAAATCAAAACAAACCGCAACAAAAAAATCAACGTGCTCGTTCGGCAAAAAAAATCTTCGTCCGCAGTGAGAATTGGTCGAAAGTTCGGCTAAAGTGGCTAAAGTGGATTCAGCGAACGTTGAGTGATGTTCGATGATGTTGGTGGACCGGGGAAGAGGACCGTTCATGAATGTGTTGTTTCTCTATCAGGTGTAAGGTTTTGTTGTTTTTTTTTTTAGGGGGACAAGTTGGAGTGATGCTGCTTCCTGCTGAGTTTGGTGGACAAGAGCACAAGTACCGTGGCCAGTTGTGTGTCTGTTCCCCCGGGTTTGGCGACTTGTTGGGTTCCGGGTTTGTGTGACATTGCCTTAGTATCGTACCAGGTAAATCAATCGCCTAGCCAACATTAACCTTTCTCTTTCTTTCCAGGTACGGACGTCCTCTACGAAAGGTCTTCCACGGATGGTCTTCTGATGAGTTATGGATTCTTCGAAACTGGAGTGACGAATGATAGATGTTGATTGCTGTCTGGATGGTCTGACGTGGTTCCAACTGGCTGACCGTGACGAAAATGCTCTTCCTCTTCAAACGAACCTAATGGGAATCAGCTGAGGATTATAAGTTTTAGTTAGTCTAACTTAAGTACTAAATTAATGTTAGGGAAAAGGCAACTATCTTCTGATTATGTTATCTGTTCCGGATTCGATCGACGTAGCTCCGGTACACGCATTTCACAATCTCCTGTGTTCTATTCCGCGAATCTGTAGAGTGTTTTGTTCGCTGACGTTTTTTTGTGTAGGAAGTTACATAGCTGAAATGTTTTAGAAATGATTAGTTTCTGGTGTGTAGTTCCAAAAAGATGCTGCTTTTGCGGGTGTTTTGCTGTCGTAAACGTTTCTTGATTTGCCTTAGCTAGTCGATAACGTCGTCGAGGAAAAACTACCGGGTCTTTTCGGAAGGTGAATAT
Organism: Uranotaenia lowii; assembly: GCF_029784155.1. Classification (NCBI taxonomy): domain Eukaryota; kingdom Metazoa; phylum Arthropoda; class Insecta; order Diptera; family Culicidae; genus Uranotaenia; species Uranotaenia lowii. The sequence goes on along the minus strand of NC_073692.1, from coordinate 247,161,970 downwards.
CGTGAAGTAGTTCATATTCGGGATCCCAATTCCTGCATTTCCAGACCGATTTTTTTGTCCCGTGTCGTTCCACCACATCTTGCGTTTCTTCCTTCTCTCCTTTGACAGTTGTAGTAACCTCTTATTCCATCTGTCACATCTGGAAATTGGAAATTGTTTCCTGTGCAGTTCAAAGATTTCCGATTCGGAGTTGGTTCTTCGATTCAATACCGTATTTTGGGGATGATTCACGACCTTTCCATACAGTATTTTGTTCTGATTAGTTGATTCTTTGCGAAGCCTTTCTGAAATGGTGCACTTCTGGTACTCGTTGACCTTCTCCTGCCGAATCCTGTTTGAAGATACTTGTAGATTAGTACATTCCGTGATATCAGGTGGAGTTCTGCCCGTTGCTGCTGCTGGAGCAATGTTGTCTCGAAGTTTTCCGTGTTCCGCCGCGTCATCGGTTTCCCCACGGTCCGTGTGTGAGGGGAATAAGGGATCGTGACTCGGGACATTTTTTTTGGTAAAAGGTTCTGGGGAAAGTGATTTTCCGGCTGGCTGGCGTTGAACGTTGTGATGGTTCTCGGAGTTTTCCACGCAGTCGTTTTGTTCTGATTCGGTATCAAATCGATCCAGTTGACGGTAGCCAACTTCTTCCGCTCTGGCTTTCAGCAGGTGGGCGATTACTTTGTCTCTTTCTTCCATGATAATTCTCAGTCTCTCTTTTTCCCGCTCGAATCCTTCTATCATTTTTCGATTATATTCCTGTATTATGTACATGGCTTCTTCCTTTGATACGAAGTCGTCAGATCCTGAGTCCTTCATTGTTTTTTTTATTTTTTTTTTATTTTGATTCTTATTTTTTTTTGTGAAGTAAGGTAAGGTGACGAAATGTTTAAACGTTAGTCGTATCAAAAAAATCCAAGAATAACCAAAATGTAGAAGAAGCAAAGATAATTGACCAATAAATATGTACATAGGTAAATGAAAAACCAATAAATAAATAATTGTAATGAAGACTAAAAAAAAAAACTTTAAGGAAACGAAAAAAGAAATATTACTTACATACTGTATCTAAATAAAAATATCAAAATTACGCAACTATAGTTAAATTTCTTATTGATGGCCAATAAACTTAAAAGAAAAAAAAAAAATCTGAACCAAACTTAGTGTATATACTAAAAAAAAACTCGAATGTCTTAAGAAATTGTGTGAGAAAAAAAATGTTAGAATTAAAATTAATGAAAACTGAAACTGAAATTAAGTGTATGGATTATGCTTTTTTACAATCAGATCCCTGAAAGGTTCCCTTTGATGGAAGCCTATTCGAAAGAATTTTTGTGGTTTCAACAGTTACTTTTTCGGTTAACCGACTGAGAAATCATCTAAAAGAACTCTAAGCTGCTGGACATCGTGTCCAACCAATAAAATAGATCTATAAAAAAATGCCTTTAAATCTTTCACCTTATTCTAATCTTCTATCCGTCTATATTCTTTCAATTCTTAAATATTCTTTCTCACAGAATATACAATTTCATCGATATAGCCGATAAAATAATTTCATTAAAACATTTTATTTATATTTTATTATTTAATTTCCAAAATGTGATCGTGAAATATAACTTTTTGATCTTACGATCGTAACCAAAAGAAATGACAGTCAAATTGTTGAAAACATTTCAATACATGTTTGTATTTCGAAGTTATCGAAATTTTTCGGTGAGTTTTAATACTATATAACGAGAGGCCCGACACGCTTCCGGTTCTTAGCAGGTGGCTTAAGCGCCACTTCCGAATGGAAGACCACCTGCCCTTTCCTAGTTTGCCCAGCTGATGAGACTCGGTCGCGAGTTCCTTTTGATTCCCTGTTTTGGGAAAGAAGCGGAAGGGACTCTAAAAAGGGATTCGTACTTCGACCTCTGAGGGCCGCCCCGAAGTCGAAAAGTACCCAGAGAAATTCGTGGAAGGGGGAGTTACCTGTTCGCTACAAAGCAAGCTAGGGGTTCGGATCGTTGAACGAGACCCAACCCTCTACTTGGACCGGAAAAGAAAGGATTCTGATTGGATTCGCGGCCAACCTCCGCAGTAAAGAAAGCAAAAAAATAAATCAATCGCGAACAACGAACAAAGTGTGACCCCCTTTCCGTTTACCCCAACCTCCTCAGCATCATCACAAATGTAGTCATAAATTTATTACAATCATGATTTTATTGTATTTTGTTGTGTGTGTCGTGTGAGTTTTACATAGTACTGTTTGGTCTGACTACTTTTTTCCCTCTTCAAACTTTTTATGGCAGTGCTTTTGGTGGAGAAGCTTGGTTTTTGCGGGACTGATCAGGTCCGTTTCAATTCTAATTTTCCATTTTAATTAGGATTTTCCCATCCTGTGGGTGACGAAGTGGCTACTTTATTCGGCTCGCCTGTCCGATAAATTACTGTAGTCTGTCAAAATACCGTGACTGACTAACTTTCCACTAGTGCAACGAAAACGGCTAGAGTTGCGTATACTAGGGAAAGTGATGCACTGTACAGCAATCACTAATGAAGCAAGTATGGCTTATAACAAGTACTCACTCTGTCCGGTAGCTTTTTAGCGGGGTTTCGGTGAAAACTTTTACCTCGCCGGTTCAGCTACTTCCTTGAAGCTACCTGTTGCTCTCCCGGTCGAAGAACGCTGGTTGACGGGCTATGCAGGTGGCTACGACGGGTGGCTAGACCAATTTTTGCTTGGCCGGTAACCACTTAGCAATGGGGCAGCTACGTGGGGTGCCCGCTGGAAAAACCGTTGCAAGTATCGTTGCTTTCGTGGGGGCGACTGGCTAAGAACGATGAAGCAGTAACAAAACGTGGCTGAAGTAACCGACGGGCTTGATGTCGGCCAATAACGGCGCTTGCGAATCCGGGACGCCGTTCCAAATCCGGCTAGCGGTGTCGTTGGTGATTCCCGTAGAGACGTAGGAATCGCTTGTGGCCTGCAACCGACTCGGAGTCCGTCCCCTTGGTGTAGGGTGAGCATGCGTCGGACCTGTGGCTCAAATGCACTTTATGGAACTGCACTGCACTGCACTACTCTATCTTGCCCTATTGCCACTGCCTTGCGACTATCGACAAACTACTTTATTAAACTAGTCCTGTCTCTTCCGATCGCTGAACGTAAGTGAGTTGGGAGCTTCTGATGTCCTCTGACGGAGCTGACCTAGCTCGACTTCGTAACCGGAACTACCCGATACGACCAAGTCTGATCGCGAAGTCAAACAAATAAATCCCAATTCGCGAATTCTCGAGCAAGCTTCGTCTTCCCCTTCGGAAACCGAGTTCTAAAGGCCAGTCTTTTCTTTTCCCAAAACTCAGGTTCACAAACGCGTCCCGAAGGAGGTCATTCACCTAGCGCAAAAAGGAATGTGGTTGGTGATCTAAAGGAGGGCAGCATCTTAAACCACATGTTTTGAACCAGAAACGTGTCTATCTATTTCAATGATGATTTCGATGATTGATCAGTTGGGGTGGAGCCTCAACTGAAGCTCACGATTTAATGTTCGTGTTGTTTATTGTATTCTTATATCAAGGTGATTTTGGCAACTTTATGTTGCTTAACTAAATATGTTTGCAGGTATCTGTTTGTGTATGTTGAATTTCGTTAAAGCGTACTTAAATGGCCTAAATTTATTTATTGGTTTTACATCTATTTGAATGATTATTGCTGACTATTATAAATGATTCATGTACCCGTTACATCATTCCGTGCTAAAGTTACGAAAAATTTGATTGGCTTGAATCGAATATTCAAAGTCAATCAAATTTTTCGTAGGTTCGCTTCTGTCAGTTCCAACTATTTTATTGATTTTCGGGGTCATAAGGATTCATCGTTAACTAGATAACTCTTCGCTGTTTACAGGAGCTCCTTGCGGGCCTGCCACTGACCATCAATGACGTTAGTCTCCGGTCTCCAGCGAAAATCGCAAAAATAGTTTAAAAAGCGGAAACTGAAACCCACAAACTAGAACTTTGAATGTGAAACTTAAGCAAAAACAACAAAGTATTGAAAATGACCTTGCAAAAATTAAAATAAAAAAATAAAAACTACTGACTATAAGAAAAAGGAACCAAAAAAAAAAACTTAACAATTTGTATGAAAGAATAAAAAAAAACCGAAGTAGAAACGGCTATTTGTTATTGATTTGACTTATTAAAACACTTCGTAAAAAGCCTTTCTATCAACGAAGTCGAAGAGATTTTATCGAGAGAATGCTTTGACTTTGATTGACGTTCTTCTGTTGTGGATGCCCCATTCGTTCACTAAAAACCTAACTACATAAACTTATTAGAAAATAAAGCGCCCAGAGTGGCATTACTGCTGGGTTGAAAGTTGTCTGCAGACCTTAACCGTTGTATCCGCTCCGATTAGGATGTCCAAGTAGTTCAACTGAGGTTCGCACGAGATATCCATCCCCTACACATGGCGAGCTTGCGGATATTCGAATGTCCCTACGAAAACACTAGTTTTGCTTCCTGTTTGTGCAACAAGTTTACCTCGTCCGAATACTCACAGGAAGACAAAACCTTAAAGTCAGATTCTTAAACCAGAATCTGAGGTATCACCTTAACATAAACTTAAAAACTATTCAATTAACTCGTTCAAAAAATTCATTCAGCAAAAAAAACCGTACAGCAGAATCCATCTCGATGGACTCCGACACTCATTCCGACAAAATTCAATCAAACTGGCAACCACAACTTTCAAACGTCAACGAAATCAAAACAAACCGCAACAAAAAAATCAACGTGCTCGTTCGGCAAAAAAAATCTTCGTCCGCAGTGAGAATTGGTCGAAAGTTCGGCTAAAGTGGCTAAAGTGGATTCAGCGAACGTTGAGTGATGTTCGATGATGTTGGTGGACCGGGGAAGAGGACCGTTCATGAATGTGTTGTTTCTCTATCAGGTGTAAGGTTTTGTTGTTTTTTTTTTTAGGGGGACAAGTTGGAGTGATGCTGCTTCCTGCTGAGTTTGGTGGACAAGAGCACAAGTACCGTGGCCAGTTGTGTGTCTGTTCCCCCGGGTTTGGCGACTCGTTGGGTTCCGGGTTTGTGTGACATTGCCTTAGTATCGTAGATACCAGGTAAATCAATCGCCTAGCCAACATTAACCTTTCTCTTTCTTTCCAGGTACGGACGTCCTCTACGAAAGGTCTTCCACGGATGGTCTTCTGATGAGTTATGGATTCTTCGAAACTGGAGTGACGAATGATAGATGTTGATTGCTGTCTGGATGGTCTGACGTGGTTCCAACTGGCTGACCGTGACGAAAATGCTCTTCCTCTTCAAACGAACCTAATGGGAATCAGCTGAGGATTATAAGTTTTAGTTAGTCTAACTTAAGTACTAAATTAATGTTAGGGAAAAGGCAACTATCTTCTGATTATGTTATCTGTTCCGGATTCGATCGACGTAGCTCCGGTACACGCATTTCACAATCTCCTGTGTTCTATTCCGCGAATCTGTAGAGTGTTTTGTTCGCTGACGTTTTTTTGTGTAGGAAGTTACATAGCTGAAATGTTTTAGAAATGATTAGTTTCTGGTGTGTAGTTCCAAAAAGATGCTGCTTTTGCGGGTGTTTTGCTGTCGTAAACGTTTCTTGATTTGCCTTAGCTAGTCGATAACGTCGTCGAGGAAAAACTACCGGGTCTTTTCGGAAGGTGAATATCGTGAAGTAGTTCATATTCGGGATCCCAATTCCTGCATTTCCAGACCGATTTTTTTGTCCCGTGTCGTTCCACCACATCTTGCGTTTCTTCCTTCTCTCCTTTGACAGTTGTAGTAACCTCTTATTCCATCTGTCACATCTGGAAATTGGAAATTGTTTCCTGTGCAGTTCAAAGATTTCCGATTCGGAGTTGGTTCTTCGATTCAATACCGTATTTTGGGGATGATTCACGACCTTTCCATACAGTATTTTGTTCTGATTAGTTGATTCTTTGCGAAGCCTTTCTGAAATGGTGCACTTCTGGTACTCGTTGACCTTCTCCTGCCGAATCCTGTTTGAAGATACTTGTAGATTAGTACATTCCGTGATATCAGGTGGAGTTCTGCCCGTTGCTGCTGCTGGAGCAATGTTGTCTCGAAGTTTTCCGTGTTCCGCCGCGTCATCGGTTTCCCCACGGTCCGTGTGTGAGGGGAATAAGGGATCGTGACTCGGGACATTTTTTTTGGTAAAAGGTTCTGGGGAAAGTGATTTTCCGGCTGGCTGGCGTTGAACGTTGTGATGGTTCTCGGAGTTTTCCACGCAGTCGTTTTGTTCTGATTCGGTATCAAATCGATCCAGTTGACGGTAGCCAACTTCTTCCGCTCTGGCTTTCAGCAGGTGGGCGATTACTTTGTCTCTTTCTTCCATGATAATTCTCAGTCTCTCTTTTTCCCGCTCGAATCCTTCTATCATTTTTCGATTATATTCCTGTATTATGTACATGGCTTCTTCCTTTGATACGAAGTCGTCAGATCCTGAGTCCTTCATTGTTTTTTTTTTTTATTTTGATTCTTATTTTTTTTGTGAAGTAAGGTAAGGTGACGAAATGTTTAAACGTTAGTCGTATCAAAAAAATCCAAGAATAACCAAAATGTAGAAGAAGCAAAGATAATTGACCAATAAATATGTACATAGGTAAATGAAAAACCAATAAATAAATAATTGTAATGAAGACTAAAAAAAAACTTTAAGGAAACGAAAAAAGAAATATTACTTACATACTGTATCTAAATAAAAATATCAAAATTACGCAACTATAGTTAAATTTCTTATTGATGGCCAATAAACTTAAAAGAAAAAAAAAATATCTGAACCAAACTTAGTGTATAAACTAAAAAAAAACTCGAATGTCTTAAGAAATTGTGTGAGAAAAAAAATGTTAGAATTAAAATTAATGAAAACTGAAACTGAAATTAAGTGTATGGATTATGCTTTTTTACAATCAGATCCCTGAAAGGTTCCCTTTGATGGAAGCCTATTCGAAAGAATTTTTGTGGTTTCAACAGTTACTTTTTCGGTTAACCGACTGAGAAATCATCTAAAAGAACTCTAAGCTGCTGGACATCGTGTCCAACCAATAAAATAGATCTATAAAAAAATGCCTTTAAACAAAAAACTTCAAAAAAACGTAAAATCGCGTAGAAAAAAGCCTTGTATTGTTGGGCGCCAAATATAACGAGAGGCCCGACACGCTTCCGGTTCTTAGCAGGTGGCTTAAGCGCCACTTCCGAATGGAAGACCACCTGCCCTTTCCTAGTTTGCCCAGCTGATGAGACTCGGTCGCGAGTTCCTTTTGATTCCCTGTTTTGGGAAAGAAGCGGAAGGGACTCTAAAAAGGGATTCGTACTTCGACCTCTGAGGGCCGCCCCGAAGTCGAAAAGTACCCAGAGAAATTCGTGGAAGGGGGAGTTACCTGTTCGCTACAAAGCAAGCTAGGGGTTCGGATCGTTGAACGAGACCCAACCCTCTACTTGGACCGGAAAAGAAAGGATTCTGATTGGATTCGCGGCCAACCTCCGCAGTAAAGAAAGCAAAAAAATAAATCAATCGCGAACAACGAACAAAGTGTGACCCCCTTTCCGTTTACCCCAACCTCCTCAGCATCATCACAAATGTAGTCATAAATTTATTACAATCATGATTTTATTGTATTTTGTTGTGTGTGTCGTGTGAGTTTTACATAGTACTGTTTGGTCTGACAACTTTTTTCCCTCTTCAAACTTTTTATGGCAGTGCTTTTGGTGGAGAAGCTTGGTTTTTGCGGGACTGATCAGGTCCGTTTCAATTCTAATTTTCCATTTTAATTAGGATTTTCCCATCCTGTGGGTGACGAAGTGGCTACTTTATTCGGCTCGCCTGTCCGATAAATTACTGTAGTCTGTCAAAATACCGTGACTGACTAACTTTCCACTAGTGCAACGAAAACGGCTAGAGTTGCGTATACTAGGGAAAGTGATGCACTGTACAGCAATCACTAATGAAGCAAGTATGGCTTATAACAAGTACTCACTCTGTCCGGTAGCTTTTTAGCGGGGTTTCGGTGAAAACTTTTACCTCGCCGGTTCAGCTACTTCCTTGAAGCTACCTGTTGCTCTCCCGGTCGAAGAACGCTGGTTGACGGGCTATGCAGGTGGCTACGACGGGTGGCTAGACCAATTTTTGCTTGGCCGGTAACCACTTAGCAATGGGGCAGCTACGTGGGGTGCCCGCTGGAAAAACCGTTGCAAGTATCGTTGCTTTCGTGGGGGCGACTGGCTAAGAACGATGAAGCAGTAACAAAACGTGGCTGAAGTAACCGACGGGCTTGATGTCGGCCAATAACGGCGCTTGCGAATCCGGGACGCCGTTCCAAATCCGGCTAGCGGTGTCGTTGGTGATTCCCGTAGAGACGTAGGAATCGCTTGTGGCCTGCAACCGACTCGGAGTCCGTCCCCTTGGTGTAGGGTGAGCATGCGTCGGACCTGTGGCTCAAATGCACTTTATGGAACTGCACTGCACTGCACTACTCTATCTTGCCCTATTGCCACTGCCTTGCGACTATCGACAAACTACTTTATTAAACTAGTCCTGTCTCTTCCGATCGCTGAACGTAAGTGAGTTGGGAGCTTCTGATGTCCTCTGACGGAGCTGACCTAGCTCGACTTCGTAACCGGAACTACCCGATACGACCAAGTCTGATCGCGAAGTCAAACAAATAAATCCCAATTCGCGAATTCTCGAGCAAGCTTCGTCTTCCCCTTCGGAAACCGAGTTCTAAAGGCCAGTCTTTTCTTTTCCCAAAACTCAGGTTCACAAACGCGTCCCGAAGGAGGTCATTCACCTAGCGCAAAAAGGAATGTGGTTGGTGATCTAAAGGAGGGCAGCATCTTAAACCACATGTTTTGAACCAGAAACGTGTCTATCTATTTCAATGATGATTTCGATGATTGATCAGTTGGGGTGGAGCCTCAACTGAAGCTCACGATTTAATGTTCGTGTTGTTTATTGTATTCTTATATCAAGGTGATTTTGGCAACTTTATGTTGCTTAACTAAATATGTTTGCAGGTATCTGTTTGTGTATGTTGAATTTCGTTAAAGCGTACTTAAATGGCCTAAATTTATTTATTGGTTTTACATCTATTTGAATGATTATTGCTGACTATTATAAATGATTCATGTACCCGTTACAACTAATCAAACAAAAGCTACTCCTCGAGCAGCTCGAAACTTATAGACAACGAGTAAACTTTGTTCGATTATTATTAAAACTCACCGGACATCGTTGATAATTTCTTAGTACAAACAAAAGCGTTGATAAAATCTAAACTCCAATTAATATAATTTTGTCCGCTTGCATGTATGTCTATCTCTCATAGTGCGTTACCATAGCTGCCATAGTTACCACAGAAAAAGTTTTATTTTCATAATAAACCAGAATGAGCGCCAAGGATAGGCATGAAGTAAACATGAAAAGTTAGGCTGGCAGATTTTATGAGGTTTTAATTCATATTGAAATGATTTTTTTTTTTTTCAACAAAGTAAAAATAATTATCTGATCGAGCGTTTCTATCTGCGTGCTTGTCTTAATGAATTGAATGCGAGTGGTGCGAAAAACAATGAAATTTTATATTATGCTTTCTGAACTTTTCAGCACGTTTTCGAGCCTGGCCATTTTTTTTCAAAAACGGGTGAAAAACCTCGCATTCAATTTGAAATTTTGAAATACAAAAACCTGGTATTATCCGGACAAATCAGCGTAAAATATATTCATTATTCGAACAAAATCAGGAAAAGATAGGAGAAACTTGTATTTTTATTTTTTCGTCTAATGCGTTCAATGCTTCAAAAAGATTCTTATTAGCTTTGATGAAAATAATTATGAAATATCCGTTTTCGGATCAGAAATTAAAACAAATTATTACTCAATTTCATTTTTTTTTGGCAAATTCAACAAATTATGTGAATACATCCGGACAAAAACCGGACCATTGAAATAAAATCCGGGCTCGCCTCGACATTTTCCTTGAATATTTGGGCACGCCCGGATAATACCGGAAAATATGGAATGATATACGTTCTAAAAACCATCGATGTTAGATAACTTTTAAATCGATTAAGAAATTTATTAAATTGATTGATAAACATAAGAAAAAAATAGCTAAATTGAAAATCATTATCGTTGTTTTGAAGGTTAAGGTAAAAATGGACACTATAAAAAAACGTTTGAATAGATAAATAGATTGAATGATCTAGCTTAATTTCAATATAGCTGAATGTCAGTTGGAACATCTGAGAAGATTTTTATACTATTAAAAATAATCTTTTTCATTCCATTGAAGTAATTCAATGGCTTTTTATTCAACAGTTGAGGAATGAAAATGTTATGGCTAGTCATTTGATCAATTTACTAGCATTCAATTTGCAGTTGAATTTATCTAAAATCCAAATGATTTCATATCACCCTAATTTGATTCGCTTCAGTACCGCCATCTGATTAAAATAAAAAGGTTTTAAATAAATACGGCAGATGGCAGATTTGTATCTCTCTAGCGGAAAACTAAGCAGGAGGTGCTTAAAGAGATCCATTGAAACGAGTATGAAAAATTAAATTTAAAAATGACTTTATGGTGGACAGGCGCACGGAATGGGTCATTATCATTTTTTTTTATAATAGAACATAGTGCCGATCCTTTGAAGCGCCGATGTGGTCTAGCGGATGGGATGGCGCGAGTCTGATTTTGGTATGCCAAGCGTACTGGGTTCGATTTCCGGTATCGGCAAGAAAACTTTTGGGTTCGAATCCCATCATTGACCTACAGATAAGATGTGTTTCCTCTTATAACTGATTATATAATAAGACTGTTCAATCAGTTGCCAGCTTGCCAGGTATATACACGGATGCCGGAATACCTGTAAGTAAACTAGTCCACCCGATTGACTCGTTCTTCCAAAAATAAACCTACATCAACACAATACATTCACTCCATAACAGTTCATACGAAGCCATGGGGTCCGGGCGCTGCATTGGAGATTTGTCGAATCTAATAATCTAAGAATGCATGTGAGCAAACACTTAGGCAGAAACTGCGGTAAATCCGTGCACCCATGGTGGATAACCAACAAACATAAAAAAAAACAGAACATAGTGAAGCTCAGCATTCTCATAAAATAATTTTGAACCAATTCAGTAAACTGTACCTAACACCACATAAAAGGAAAACACTTTCCCTTTGTACCCCATTTTTACGGTACATGATTTTTAACCTTTTAGTTGCTTATAATAGAAATTAAAAGCAAAAGCTATACATGTAATGTTTTAAAGTGATCGAATAGCTTAACGTTCAATTTAGACGTGTTTATGTGATACATATGTAACTAACGTTGCGTTGCGTTATTCTTTTTCGCTTTCCAACTATCAAACAAGATCATAGATATGTGAATTTCTTAGAATAAAACATTTTCCATGTTAACCAGCAGTACAAAATATAAATTTACATAGTAAGAGAAGAAAAAAGTGGGTATTGTTGATAACTATTCACATGTCATAACCTTGCAATCTGGACCGGTATGTGGCTCTCCATTCAGCGAGTCAACAATGTCATCCATCTTAATCAAGATAGGCATCCAATGCTCGCTCAGTGATTGTAATCAATCATCCTTATTATAGGTGGGATCCAGTGCACTTCACAGCTACCCTTAGCTGGATGGGCAATATGCTTTGAGCAAATAACAATAACGATACCAGAATTTCAGTTATTGTGAGATAGAGAATAGAGAGTAGATGATTTGAATGAACAGGCTACTTCTGGATCTTGAACGAGCAAAACTTAAATATTCAATTAGTATTTGAATAAAAAACATAGACTTTTTATGATTTTAAGCTAGCCGTTAGTCTGAAAGTCTGAATGATTGATTTTAACTATCTTCAAATGAAACAGACAGTGACAGAGGGTGGATCGCGTGTTTAAATTAATTAACATTTATTCTCTATAGCGTTTACCTAATAACGAAACAAATTAGCATGCAGCAACTGATGATGATGATGGCCCACCTCCACTCCCCCGTACATGGGACTTGGGCTAGTTATCTTTTCAGATATTTGATAGTCTTTAGCCAATGTTCATTTTATTGTCCACTTTGAATTGCTTTATTCACTTTTGTTTTGCCCATGTACGTCCATCCTTTTTATATTTACTGTTCGTGCTACTACTGTCTTTATTTCAACTTTGGAACAGGGACCATCTGGGAAAAGGGTTATTTTGGGATACATCCCGCCCACACACATATGAGTCCAAGAAAGGGTTTTACCGCGCCCCGAATCGCGTTGCTTTTGAATAATGTGTCATATGCGGCCCAGAGACGTATGTTCAGTTGATCATCATCACCAGGTAACTATATTACACACATTTAAAACACGTACTTATAAACTAATGCTAGTTTTCACAAACGTCAAACACTTATTCTTAAATCTTGCCAGGACTTGTTCATTTTTTACTTCACTTGGTAGAGTATTAAACATTTTCACACCACGGTAAAATAGAGAATTTTGTGACTTATGGAAAATAACGGAGAGTAAGTGAAAACACGAGTGGTTTCAACGAGATACTTAACAAGAGTGATTTATTTGCAATTCTTAAACATCGGACTACTATGACCAATTATTAATTCTCCGATTACTACGATCAACATCCCCCCTTAATCGAGAATTCTTGAATTCCAAGGAAGGACCTGACTTCCTGTAGTTTCTGTACCGGAACCGCCTTGGTGAGAGTTTCCGACATTCGATTAGTTGACTCGACTTGGAATAGTTCAATGGTTTTCTCCTTGAGCCAATAATATCGTCAAACTCGGACTTGTTGCCGAAAACTGCTCTGTTGACCTCTCCGGATAACGGACCACCCGGAATAACGACCCTTGAATCTGGCTGTACCATTTTGTCTGTCCTCCTCTTTTCGGACCCTTTTTCAATATTCGAATCTGCTTCGGAGAATCGGAAAACTTCCTCGTCGCATTGCGTGCGAATTCGAAATCCTTTGAAAACCACGTTGCAACTATTTGGCACCTTCTTGGTCCGGGGATTGTGGATGCGACAGCCTTTCGTCCCAGTTGAATGACCGTCGAAAATTCCAGCTTCTGACTTAGCTTCCCGCGTCCGACGCTTCACTGTGGGTCTATTCAAATGCCCCATCTTTCTGTGCCAACACGCCAAATCTTCTTTTGGCGTTGCCGCAAATGCAACGTCTTTGCCATACCGACGAAGTTTGTAGAGACCATCTTGCTGATCGCCCATCGCAATCACTTCGTCTTTGGAGTTGTAAACCGTGCACGAATCTCTCGTGAACACAACTCGATGTCCGAAACTACAAATCTGGCTTACGGACAATAAATTCGTCGCCAAATCTGGAATGCACATAACTTCTTTTATGTTTAAAGTGCTACACTCACCTAAGACATCTGCTCGGAGTGTTGTGTTTCCTTTGGCCACAACCGAACTTTTCATATTGTTAGCCACGACGATAGATTCCTTCACTGGAAGTGCATAATCCAGTACCTCTTGATTGTTACACATGTGCGATGAAGAACCGGAATCAAAAATCCAGGGATCGTTCGATTTCGCACAACGTTTCCGCACCATGAATGAAGAGTGCCTGTCCGGTTTCTGTGGACACTCGACAGCGTAATGCCCCTTCTGGTTGCACCTATAGCACACGATAGCTGACTTGTCTGACTTACCGCTCGTAATCTTTTTCGGTTGACTTCGATGATTACCATAAAATGCCCTCTCGCAACTCGTCGCATCATCATCCGGCCACTTGACGTCCTGCAAAATCTTTGCTCGTATAGTGTCCGCCGTCATGTTGATTCCTGACGCCTCGAGACCCATCACCATTGGTTCATACTGCTTCGGAAGTCCCATCAGAAGAATGTTCGACATCCACCGGTCGTTGACTTCGAACCCGATCTCAGCTAGCTTGTGCCTCGTGGTCATCAGCGAATTGACGTACACCTCGACCGATTCACAATCCACTAGCCGTATCCCGGTCATCTGCCGAAGAAGGCCAGATTCCCGAAGATATCCGGTTTCTTGAAACGCTGCTTTCAGGCCATTCCACGCTTCCTTAGCTGTCTGCGCGTTCTGTACCAAGCTGTAATTGATTGGCTCGATACTCAGACAGATGGTTGCCAGAGCCCGTTCCGACAATTGCTGGGATGGTTCTTCCGCCGTAATCGCTGCCCATGTTCCTTCACGGATGAGCACCATTTTCATTGCAAATGACCAAGAGCTGTAATTTTCTTGGCCACGCAATCGCTCCGACAAAGGTAGGGAAATGCTGCCACCTGCAATCTGCGCCCTCGCAATCGTTTCGCTTCCCGCTTGACTGCTTCCTGAGAAATTCGCTTGCTGGCCGTTCCCGCTGGACATCGGTGTCCTCGAAAGTGCCCCGCTTCGCGCTTGTTGGCCATTCGATCCGCCTCGTCCAGTCATCCTCCTGTCGAAACAGAAAATTTTCACCACGTGTGAAAAATTTTCAACTTGGTTATCTCGTCGCTATGACACCCGCTTCTGGGCTCATAACCTTATGGAAAATAACGGAGAGTAAGTGAAAACACGAGTGGTTTCAACGAGATACTTAACAAGAGTGATTTATTTGCAATTCTTAAACATCGGACTACTATGACCAATTATTAATTCTCCGATTACTACGATCAACAGTGACGAAGACAGGAGGAATGCGGCTGATCTAATTTCATTCGAGAAGCGGGTTTCATAGCGGTGCAGATCTGTACCTCTTACTATCCATTGTTGGAGATATTCGGGAGCGATGCCTTTGGTAATTTTAAATATTAGGAGCATGGTGAGGAATGTGACGCGTTGACGAACCGAGAGCCACTGTAATGCATCCAACATTATGCGAACTGGAGTTCTTCTATTGCAGCGCAGAATCAATCTCATGTCTTTATTTTGAAGCCTTTGTAACCTAGTCATTTGTTTTTCATTGGCGAAACATATAATTGAAGGACAAAACTCAAAATGTGGCGATATCAGTGCTTTGTATAAATAAATCAAACTCCATTGCGACAGGTCCTTCCGGAGGCGGCAGAGGATTCCATATTTTTGAGCTACTTTTTCTACTGTGAAGTCGATGTGTTTGTCGAAATTCAATTTTGCGTCTAATATCACACCAAGGTATTTCATTTCACTGACTAATTCTAAGCGTGTGCCGTCTATCTGGACATCAAACGAATCACAGTTGACAATACTTTTAGACACAATCATACATTTAGTCTTTGACACATTTAACTTAAGTTTCTTAAAGTTTAACCATTTACTTAAACTTAAAAGATCACAGTTCAGTTTTTCTGTAGCAGCACTATCATCATCACAGTTTATAAATATCACAGTGTCATCAGCGAAAAGGTTTATATCACAGTATTTTAGCATTCTCTTCAAGTCGTTAATGTATAAAATGAAAAGAATAGGTCCTAAAACGCTACCTTGGGGCACACCGACTTTGGTTTCTTTGGCAGAGGATATCACAGATTCGAATTTAGTTTTTTGGCTCCGTGAATTCAAGTATGATTTGAACCATTCTAACACAGGACCGCTGATGCCGTATTTCTCCAACGTGACTATTAATTTAGATCGGGAAATAGTTTCAAACGCGCGTTTCAGGTCCAGAAACACTGCGATTACTTTTTGTCTAGTATCGATAATTTGTTTCCATTTCACTAGAATCAAATTGAGTGCAGTTTCACACGAATGATTTCTTCTATAACCACTTTGCTCTGGTATCAGTAGTTTGTTGGCCGAGATGTATTTAATTAATTGCTCCTTGACAATCATCTCCAACACTTTTTCGTACAACGGCAACATGTTTATCGGTCGAAACTCATCTGCTTTACAGGTACCAGAAACCTTTGCAATCGGGACCACAATAGACTCTTTCCACGAAGTTGGAACCGTGCCAATACGTAAAGATTCGTTAATGATTGCCAATAAATTATGTCCTATGGCGTCAAAAGAGTCCTTCAGTATTCTGGAACTTATTTCATCTGCCCCGGAGGATGATCCCAATGACCATACAACGGTTTTCAACTCATCCAAAGTTATGAGGGAAAAGTAGCTCATTTTTAAGGCAGTATATTTGCCTGTTAATTCAACTGGTTCTGGTTCCTCTTTGATGGCACTGCTGATTTCTTCCACACTGGTCACGAAGTAATCATTAAACTTGTTGGCAATTTCCGTTTCGCAATGAATTTCTGATTCACCAAATGATATTGACCGGGAAGCAGAAGTTCTGGGCTTGATCAATCGTTTTAGAACTTTCCAGAGGGCTATGGAGTCATTTTTATTTTCTTCAATTTGGCGTTGAATGAAGTTTCGTTTTTTTCTACGTAAGGCAAATGAATACTCATTCCTTAGCACTTTGTATTTCGACCATGTTTGTTCGACGTTTACAACTTTGAACCTTTTATACGCTTTGTCTCTGCGCCTTTTCAATTCAACTAGTTCCGCATCAAACCATTTCGAGGACTCTTTCAATTTCACAGATTTTAAACATACTAGCTTGTTCATACATGTTTTTAAAACATTTATAAGACACTCTGCCTTTTGGTGTACGTCATTCAAACCGTCGACTTCACATAAACTATCATTCAATAAATTTATCAACCTCTCTTGACTGTAATTTTTCCAACATTTAACTTTTGTGATATGTTCCTGGACTTCGTTTTCTAACATTGAAAAACATAAAGTTTCATGGTCAGATATTTTAAAATCATTGACGGCACTGACATTTATATCACAGTTCGAGAATATCAAGTCTATTTGTGTTTGACTAGTACGTGTTATGCGTGTATACAGATCAACTTTCTGATTAAGATCAAACGAATCTGTTATCAGCTTCAATTTGTTAGAGTCTCTAGGATCTTTCCAGTTTATGTTGAAATCTCCTGCAATAACATTGCTTTTCGCAGAGTCAACAAAGTCTTCTAGCCACTTTTCTTCTAAGACTTGAAGAAACATCGAGTCACTATCATTTGGAGAGTGATACAGTACCCCATAGCGACCTGGATTGATGCCGCTTAAAATTTCGATACCCAGAAACCAATTTCTCGCTTCTTGGCAGTTCACTAGCTCTTTAAATCTGATACTTGAGTGTATAAACATCATGACACCACCAGTATGCCTTGAATCCGGAAAGCAACTAACAGTTCGGAAGTATGGAATCTGAAAATGGTCATCTCCTGTACTCTTCGTCACATGCGTTTCTGTCAACATTACAAGTTTGGGTCTCATAAAATGCACCATTAAATTCACTTCCTCGAAATTTTTTGTTAGCCCACCACAGTTCAAAAACAGTACAGTTGTCCTTGATTGCTAAACAGAGTAGTCAATGGTTTGTCGTTTTCTTTCCACCAGCCTTTTGAATATAGGACATTCAACACTATATGCGTAATGATTTGTGTCAAGTTTTGTTTTCCTTTCTGTGTTCATTCTAAAACAATTGGCGCACCGACTTGAATCAGAATCACATTTGGCATCAATATGAGGACCAGCACATTTTGCACAGATTTCATTATTCTTACAATCACCACTTTTGTGACCAAAGCCGCAACACTTATAACACCGCATGACATTAATGCTCTCATAAACCCTGCATCGCTCCCATCCAACATTTACATGACCCATTTCCATCATCATATCATGCGAGGCCAAATCAACTTCAACTATAGCTGTATATGAAGTGAACTCCCTATATTTATTTTCGTAGATTGCCACAATTTTCAGTGATTCAACTGCAAGGCTGACGTTTTGTTCAGACAAACAATTTTTTAATTCATCAGCTTCTAATTTTTCCGACAAACCAATGATTTTCAGACGTGGTTTCAATGGTTTTGATAAGGCCACATCGTAATCTTCCCCCATACTCGTTTTTAAACTAGAAACAACAGACTCCAAGTTGCTTTGATCATTTATCCCAATAATCACTGAACCATTATTGCCCTCTTTTACGCCTTGGATTTTCATTGCAGAACGGTTAACTTTTTCTTTCAAGGCTTGTTTTGTTATCCTTGAAGTTTGATCGGTTTGCTTCGGTTTAACTATCAAAACTTGCTCCTTTCTTCTTATTGGGGTCTTATTGCCCATCTTTCGTTGCAGAACCTCCGAATAGGAGGGAACACTATTTATTTCAATGGCATCGTCACATTCCTCTGTAGCTTCCCGGTCGATCACATCCAAGCGAGATCTTTTCCTTGACCTCAAATTGCTACTTGGACCAGAAGGGGTAACCCAATTTCTGCTCTGTTGGACAGACTTATTTCTGTCAATAATTTTCAATGCTTCTTTTGCCAATTGATTTTTTCCACCATTCATTACTCTTTCCATATTAACTTCCATTTCTTTCACTTTTGTCACAATTTCTTCTTTCCATGTGTACATGTTTCCGCTGAGTTTTTCAAATTCCTCCCTCCAAGTATCCATTAAATTTTTAAAGCCCGTTATATAGCCACTACACTGAGTGCACAAGTATTTCAACCCTTCATTTGATTCCATTGCGTTGAATCCATTTTCATCCATATCTTCACAGCATGACAAATGTGCAATCAAACCACACGTAACACGTGAATGTAATGACAAATAGACTTCACCGATTGGTGTATAATCTGAAACCTGTCGATTGCGCTTCGAGTCAGAACGATACTTAGATCAATAATGTAGAAAGACGTTAGAGATGAGTTAATATATTTATGTGGCTGAATTAGCACCTCTGCTAAAATTTTTACATAATAGCAACATTTTCAATATGTTAATTTAACAAGTCGCTTTTTATATGTTAACACCATCTCAATATTGATGACAAACAAAGAGAGGATCGCGAGCTTCACAATCAACTTTTTCTTTCTCTATAATTTCGATTTTCTTCACCCTTCTGTTGTCAAGCTGAAGGAGACATGAAAGCATGTTTATAATAAAAATGGCATCATTTATTCTGCTTTAACTGACATATCATTCGCTAAGCATCAAATGTCGTGACTGGCTGTCAGCGATCAGGTTGAAATATAGTCATTCGAGTAAAAAATAATTATTTATGAGCGTTATTAACAATGTGCACCATCAGAGATTTCTGCCGCCGGCGTGGTGGACGCCGACTGGTTTAATAAATGGTGGTTGGCTTATAGTAAGGTAGGATAGGATTAAGTGTATGCAGTCGAGAAAGGCCTTGCAAGTTTAGAAGCGAGCATTATTATTGTGGCAGATTGACTTCACTTCCATGCGGTGTGTAAAAAAAAATGTAATGTAAGGTGCTAGAAGCCGAAGTCACTCTGACAAGCTGATGGTGAGTCCACCCATTTGCTGTTAGCTAGGTATTCTGTCAACTAGAGGCGGCTTGAGGAGTTGCGTGTAAGTACCTTTGTCAAACGCCAGCGAAGAAGCTGGTACTGGGCTTTGAGTGAGTGATGGCAAATGCGCATTCATACACGCTAATCTTGATGCACAACATTTATGTCACTGTTATTTTGCATATTTATGCATGCGAGAATTGAATCACAAGTCTGGTGAAAATGAACGGGTGAACAAATATCTACGTATTTATTTCGTCGACAAAACAAAAAATTATTCAACTGGTTCTACACT
This sequence comes from Uranotaenia lowii, assembly GCF_029784155.1. Classification (NCBI taxonomy): domain Eukaryota; kingdom Metazoa; phylum Arthropoda; class Insecta; order Diptera; family Culicidae; genus Uranotaenia; species Uranotaenia lowii. The sequence goes on along the minus strand of NC_073692.1, from coordinate 247,142,344 downwards.
TGACCAAATTTAATTTATTAAATGCATCATATATTTTCTTTTTAATAGTGAGTTGGTCAAACTAGGGAAAACAGTGGTTGAATCGTACCTTGTTGTATGTTACCAAAATAACTCTAATTTTAATCATACATTAATTAAAATTCGCAAATAGTTTGAGTGAGTAATACTTTTATGTTCCTAATCATACATCGCTTTTGCTTTGTTGGTGGCCTATATTTTGTGAAAAAATGGGCTAGAGTCGAAAATCAATTCAACGATACTTTGACGAAGTCGATTCAAGTAATGAAGTTTAACTACCATATACAGAGGTTACATTGACGCGGTTGAAAATTAAATTAGATCAAATCAATAATATGGATAAAAGATCCAAATTGGAACGATGAATCGAGGGATCTGTTTGATGTCTCTCTGAAAAGAAACGGACGAATAGGAATAGGTAGGGGAAAAGTTCATGTGGTTCAAAATAAGTCCCTAAGGAATTAAGTAGGACCTATTTTCACATGGGTTAAATTACTATCAAAACAAGTTTTTTTTGTTCTTCGAGCTTGCAAACTAGTTTTCAAGTGTTTTTCATAGATGTGAACATGTTTGTAGATGCTAAATTCATCACAGCTATACAGAAAACTTCTTGAAAGTTGTCTCCAATAATGACACGTTCTCCTGAAATGGGCTTGATTTGGCCCAACTGTGAACTTACCTTCTTAATTAAATAGAATGTTAGATATGATTAGAATCATAAAAAGTAGCTTTGACTATATGTGCTCAAAATGTTCATGATTAAAAAGATTTATGGGCGAAATATTGGAAAAGGCTGAAAGGTGGTCCAATATATGTTCCCGGTCCAAAATAAGTCCGTTACCCTATGTGTCCATTAAAAAGTAATGATGCATAATTACGGAAAATACAAATAAAGTTAATTTAAACTTCTAGCAACAACATTATAAACATCAATTATTTATAGCATAAGTTATGGCTGAATCTCATTTATGATTTTTTGAGTAATGCCCTCAAGGCATTCTTGCATTCAACACGCTATGATCCGGTTATCTAAAGAAATATTAAGTCACGATCATCGACATTTTTTGTCAAATTCTGCAAAAGTCACCGATTAGTATTGAACTGAAACTAAGCTTTTTAGACCACAAGGCTTGAGAAAATTTAAAAATAATCCCAATTCACTCAGTCTTATGACCAGTTTAACAATGCCAATTAATTCTATGGTTATATTATCTTATGTTTAAATTAACTGATCTGCAGAATTTATAAAAAAAAAACATTTGGGTTCTTCTTCTATTGAAATTTCGGAGAGAAGTGCCTTAGGAGATGAGAAGTTAATTTGTGTGGCACTCAGCTGGTGTGTGAAATGAATGAAAACACTCCAATCATCTGACTTCAGTACGCATTCCCCAAAAACACCACAAGAAACTAGTAAAATTCGTAAGTTTGAATCAGATATAATAGGGAGTTAGCGGTTTTCAATTAGCGGAACCCGAAAATAGCGAAACTTTTTAATTCGCTAGCTCAATCAAAACTTAGCGACAAAATTAAACCGCTTACAAAAAGTTAGCGGATTAATTAGCGATTAGCGGATTAGCGTTTTTGTGCCGAACAACAAGCGGTATGATTATCTGTAGACATTAAGTTTTGAGAAGCCATTGTGGTTCAAAAGTGTTGCATTATGTTGACGGTATTGAATATGTTCATGAAACGCCTTCAAAAGAATGAGATACCTAGCTGTTCTTATTTGAAATATTTTTAAGCGATTTTTTTTAAAATTATACAATTTTGTAAAAAAATTAATTTCTCATGTTTCAATATTTATTATAATAGCAGTGATTTGTTTCGCAAATTTGGATAAATGTGTAAACGTAGATTCAAATTATTAAGATTAAGCAGGATTCTTTTCTGTACGGTAATCCAACCAACGACGAACTTTACAAAATAAATATTGAATAGAGATTATTTGACTTAAAAACTGATCCAGTTAAATGACTATTGTACGGTATGTTTATTGTTATAGACTCGTAGACTCCAATTGTAGGAACATTGTTCATCGATGCCTGAGAATAAATAATGACAGATTCGTGACACTATCGAAAACAACATGAGTATTGAGCATATTTAGATTTTCCACCTCATTCCCGCTGCAGCCACGAGATGCAATTTTCCATGATCAGAAATAAATCTCCCACTGTCTTTCGCTGTGCTGTTGACATAATTTGTAACCGCCCGAATGAAGGCAGTAAATAATGTTCTCAACGACTCGGTGACACCCCCGGAGCGCGGTTTGTGTGTATATTATATGGCCAGGAAACTGAAGGAAACCAGCAGATCAACTAAAACGTTGTCAACAACACATTTGTCGCTGTCGTCATTAGCGCTGCGAAACCACAATCGTGCGTCTTAGCGCGCTGGCAGTTGCCCCACGCCACGCACCCTTCTCCCCATGATCTCGCTAGAGAGATAGATCGGTTTCGGCTTTTCTCAGCTCAAATGGATGTGTATGAGATATCATTTCAGCAGTCCGCCGCCATGGTTCACCACGGCTCAACCGGCTGCCGAATGGGGTGAAAACTAGGACCCACGCCACGGTACCAATGGGCCAGGGATGCAGCTAATAAAATATTCAAAAAATAAACATTTAATTGTTATTAAAAAAATATTTTTTTAACAACAATTAAATGAAGAAATTAATTTTAATTTTTCAGTTTTTACAATTTTATAAGATATTTTGAAAGGGGTTTTTTGTCAATCACATTATTTCGCAGGATTTTAGATATTTTAGAAGTCTTGTTTAGCTTTTCATTCTATTCTTCTATCTATTCTATTTTTAACATAAAACAAAATTTTACTACAACAAAATTTTCTCCAAATCTTAATCCTTTCAATATTAGAAATTGTGACAAATTTGTGATGTCATTAACTACCAAGGTGTAATAACATCAAGTTCAGTAATTTTTTTTTTACCAAATGACTATTTGCAGCTGGCAGACAGATACCGTCAATTGGGGCATCATGCAACACTTTTCAACTTTAATGGTTTCTAAAAACTTAATGTCCACAGATAATCATACCGCTTGTACATCAAAAGTTTTAAAGATGATGGGACATTAAATTGACGTAGTCAGAAAAATTATTGGTTTCACCAGTTATTTTTGAATTTACAAAAACATGCGATTTTTACCCTACTTAGAAAAAGAGGTAAGTTGCAACAACTTGGTTTTCAATTAAAAATCAAATGAAAACGTTTGAAAATTTATAGTTTTTGAAAGTAAAGGGAGCTGCATACATTTATTGATAAAAAAAATACAAAAATTTCTACTAGCTGAAATCATAAAAATTAATGCTTTTACGGATGAAATTTTGAAATGATTAAACGTGTGATGCAGAACAATCATATTCCAGCATATGGAAACGAGACTTAAAATGTAAACTGTTTATTATTCGTTCAAAGCTCACATTTAAAATGGTTTCTTATTAATTTTTATAAACAGGTTTATTGTAGGAAGAGCTTGCCTTTGGAATACACAATACTATGTTATCATCGTATGATCAATTAATAAAATTCCTATAACCAGCGAGGTGGACGCTGATTCAATTGTATTAGTTAGTCTTAATTTTTTTTTCCGAGAAACTAACATGTTGCTTCCAATTCATGAAGCTTGTGTTCTTATCGATAACATAATTCCGAGAGAATTGTTACTTTTTAACGATACTTCAGTTTTGCCCCAGTTTTACGAAAGGCTTCTTCCAGACGTCGAAATAAACTGTGAAGGCAACCAAAGCCTTTATATATGCAATTAGCACCCAAACTGAAAGGCAATTGTACAGCAGTAAATCAGTTCTCAACAAACTCTTGATGGAAGTAAAATATGCAAAACTGTTGACAAAAAGATATTTTTAAGTTAACATTTGTTCCGTTTATTGAGGCAAGTGAAAACACAATGCTTTTTCTGAACTTATTCATAGATAAACAACATAGTGTAAAGGCTTTGATATGAATTTAATACGTGTTCCTGTTTGTTATATCAAATTTCATTAATATATTTGCAGTTTTTCTGCAGTATAAGTTGAGGTTTGAAACTCCACTTTTAATAATTTCGCATATCCACTTCAGATTCACCACACGCAATACCCCTTTCTGACCTTTCTCACATAATACTGAATTATTTGGGAGAGAAAATTCTTAAAAGGTAGATGTTTCATGGCTGAAAGGCGCGTTTGAACTTGTTCCACGTGTAAAATGACATAAGTTAATATTATTTTCTACACTCTCAGGTCATAATCAAAATTCATCAAAACTATCTGTTTGTTGTATATCAAACAACAAAAAACTTTTCAACAAAAAGGCGGATCAAAAGTTTCTTCTTTGAAACCAAATTAAATAGCACAAAAACACACTTTTCATGTTAAGTACGTACTTAAAATTTTGTGTAAACAATCAGTACAGTGTTTTTTGTGCATGATTTAAATAAAAAGTTGAGTTTAATTAGTCCGATAGTTTATTTGGGCCCAACAATTTATAGATGAAAAAATAAATCTTTTTTATTGTAAACGTAGAAAGTTTGTACTTGCTCTAATGTACCTTCTTAACTGGAAATTCTTTCGGAAAATGTATATTCTTACTTTTTGCTATGAAAAAGTGTTTTTTTAATTGATAACTTTCACTTATGCTTGCAAAATTAAAGTTCCCTACATTCGGCCTTTGAATACATCAATCCTACATAATTTATTTTAAAGAACAGACTCTTGTTCAGTTCATGTGTCTGTTCATTTTCATCGGATTTGGTTGGTGTTTTAAAAATTAAAGGCGCTTGATATACCTCAGTTAAGTACATATATATATGTTCAAAAAATGTTTTCGATCTATTTCTGTCGAAAACATCATATTCTTTTCCCTGTTATCGATATTGATCAAAACAAACCTCTTCTAGGCGTATTGGATTATACAATTGTATGTAAAGTCTGTTTCACATAGAATTCGGTCGCATCTTTTCAATTACGGCAGCGCCCCTAGTTGTCACATCGCGAATCTATTGACAGTGTTTTGATCCGGATGGTTTGTTTACTTAGTGGTGAAAATTTCATCAAGATTGGCGATTTGCAGTTCAAAACGACTCGCAGAGGGCACTGCGATTGAAATGATGATGTTATGGATTCAAATGTCATAACGCATAGTATTTTTTCAAAACACAAGAGAAATTTTGAAAATATCAGTATTCAAAGAAATATTAGCTGAGCATGGATTTGGGAACAAGGTAAGAAAAAGTGATTTACGTAATCGTTTAATGTTTTTAAAGCCAGTTCATTCTTCTTTCTCTGATAATTTTTAGATTTCTGAAAAAATCTGCGTGTAGCCAATTGAAAACACCCCGTAGTTTCCGTGTAAGACATTTTCCAGTACCACCTTTGGAACCCCGAATAGTTAAGAATGGAGAATGTTTTTTGAAAGACTAGAAACCGCTCACTATTTCGAAGTAATTGGAAGATGGCAATTTTATTTCCAGTAAGTTTTTCCATCATTTTCAATACTGACCGGGTCTCTAAAAATTCATTAATCTTTAAAACGTAATATTTCAGACAACCGAAGAGTTTCGAAGAAAAAATCAAATCGGTCAAAAAAGGCACTGCCACCTTCAAAAGTATTGGAAAAGATTTTCTAGAGAATGCCTGTTCGGAGAAATTTATTGTTCTTACTTGAAATCAATCTGAAATAAGAGAAGTGACAGCAAGTGCTCAAAGTAAATATCGTTATCTTTCTACCAGCTACCTAATGGATTGATGGAACCAATTTGGCGTACGTTATTTCAATAAAGTTGAAAGTTTCTTATCATTCTGTGTTTTACATCATGCTTGTGCCAAAACCATTCCAGTCAAAATTTCTTCTTTCCGAAGCCTTAAAAACAACTTTTTTAAGAAAAGCTTTCATTGATAGGGTTTAAAAGCACCAAATAATTAAAGAATATTCGAAGTTTGTATTTAATATTCCGTTTCTTTGAAAAAACTGAACCATTCTCGAATCCACCGGATAGAACCACCTACAAAGCCTTGCACATTCATCAAACTGTTGTCTAACGGAATAGCCTGTGCTTGATCGCAAAATTTCAAAAGTGATGAAAAAACGTTTAAAAATTAAATTTTCATTTACAAAAATCATGTGAACTAATAAATTGTTGATTTTCTTACACGATTTAGCCATTTTTATTGTTTGTAATCAACAGGGTTTTGTAAAATTAAAATTTTTTCAAACAATTTGTATTCACTCCCCTGTTAGAAAACAGCTATCATCACCCTTTTGTTAGTAACGTAATTGAAATCCAGTTGGCGTTGCATGTCAAAAAGTTTTGCTGCAAATCGCCAATTGAAGCAGTCAGTCAAAAGTTATCGACGATGGAACGCAAAAGGCGAGTGTAAAATTCTGCACACTCACGTAGAGAAACCGACGTGGTCAGGGGTAAAGATCGCGAAATTCCTGAAATATCCAAAATCGACTGTAAATTCGGTGCTGCAACGTTACCGGGAGACCCTTACGGTTGATCGAGCAATACAAACCAGGCGTAAAAGTGGAACATATGACCGGAAGCTGCGAGCAAAGGTAATTCGATCAGTTCACAAATAATCCTGGAATCTCCTTGCGTGATTTGGCGAAAAAGTTCAAGACGAACCACAGTACAGCTCGATGAATTTGTTTGCGAAAAGGCTGCGGTCGTATCATGCAAGCAAACACCCCAACAGGACGCTGAAACAAGACCTGGTTGCCAAAACCAGGGCAAGGAAGTTGTCCTGAAATTGTTGACCAAGTACAACGGATGCATTTTGATAAACGACGAAACTTACGTCAAAATGGATTTTGGACAAATACCCGGTAACAAATTTTACCTTGCGAAGCGTAAAGGGAATGTTTCGGGTAGATTCAAGTTTGTTTTCGCAGATAAATTTGCTCGTAAGTTGATGATTTGGAAAGGAATCTGTACACAGCAAAAACATTCTAAAAGTATACGGAATCTAAAACGCAAGTGCTCTATTTTTTCACAAGTGTAATTAAAAATAATGTAGTTTTCCACTCCTTTCGATGTAATTTTAGTCTTTTTTCAAAAAGCGAATAAAGATAAATTGTTTCGGTATAATTTTACATTCCGTGATGTAAAAATAAAGCATCCAATGAAATTTATATCACAAGCAGTGTAAAATTATATCTGTTTGATTTAAAATTGACAGAAACTGTTTGTTCGTGCCATTTGCCAGTCGAGTCATTTTTCGGAAACCGAGTGTCGTTCCAAGACGAAGCTCCATCATCTCTATGGTAAAAGTGGTAGGTTTTTGAATTAATAAACAAACAAATGATGTTATTGAAATTAATTATTTGTTTCTCGATTACAGCGACGGCAGGGCATTGGCAGGGATCCGGAATTTGATTGCCAGGAGAGGAATTTGCCTGAACAATCCGAGGCATTTTTGAGCAAAATCCATCCGACAGTGACAGTGGCGGTGCTCGTGATGGTGGATATACTTAGTTTTTTTCACTATTCATGTTTTTTTTAAAATAAATGTTTAATAGTAGTAAACTAGTTTAATTTTTCTTTTCAAAAGGCTCATCATATCTCCATACTCCATAAAAGTGCAAGTATCCCGAAACAAAATCTAAAATTTTACATCGCTGTGTATTTTTACACGACAATAAGCTGTTCTCTTTCCGTGCATCGTTTTTGGTCTAAATTTACACGCCTCAATGTAATGATGATGTAATTTTAGATTATAAACGATGTTCCGTTTTCGTGCATCGTTTTCAATCTAAAATTACACGAATTTTTCTTGCCGTGTAGTTGTGGGAAGAAGACTAAGATTTTCATCACTGGGGACACAATGAATGGAAATGTTTACAAAGAAGAATGACTCCAGAAGAGGGTTTTGCCATTCATTCGGTCCCACAAAGGTCCGGTGAAGTTCTGGTCAGACCTGGCAAGCTGCCACTACAGCCGGGATGTCGTTAAGTGAGATAGATTTTGTTGAAAAAAGTATCAATCCACCAAACTGTCCGGATTTTCGTCCCATCGAGAAATATTGGGCAATAGTTAAGGGCAAAATAAAGAAATGTGGTAACCATGAAAAAAACCGCTCAAATGGGAAAGTGATGGAACAAGTTGGCGAATGAGGTTACCAGCAGTACTGTGCACAAAATGATGGGTGGTATCACAAAAAAAGTTCGAAAATTCATCCGAAAAGCAGACGAATGATTTTTATGTATTTTTTTTCCTTAAAGTGCAATAAAAACCCACCAAAATGACATTTTTACATTGTTGTACCTACGTTATTTTTTTGCGGAAAAATGATCTATTTTATCCGACCAGATTCTATGTGGAACAGACTTTAAATCTTTCCACTTTCTTTTTTCAAACGTCAACAATGAGTCATACACTCAGAAAAATACTATTATGTATGCCATAAGATTCTCTTATGAAGTGGCGCCATAAGAAAAATTAATGAAATTCATAAGATTGTCTTATGACGCGAATGAATTCTGAAGATGAACGCCTACTTCAATGAGAGGTTGTTGCTTTTCATAAGAGATTCTTATGGAAACAGTTAATCACTTTCTAATAAGAAAAATTCTCGATATTTCATGATGAAAACATTCACTTTATTGTTTGCCAAATTTGTTTAAAATTAAATCCTTCATGGTCACCATCAGCAGCGCATTAACAGACGGCTCCATCAAATTTTTTTTTGCCGCATCTTAATCTTCGACCTTTCGTTTTTTGCCGATCAGCTTGCTGAAAAGTAAACAAATAATGTATTTTAGTTTACTAATATATTCAACGTTCACACCAAAAACATCAAATCTAACTTACCATTCCGGAGATAACAATAACATTTGACATTGAAGGAAAACTATAATAACTATGAACTGGCGATTGCTTCGTACTGTTAGATGATGAAAAAAAAACTGATGCTATGAATGAATGTGTTCATCATTTTTTCACAATGCCGTTTCTTCTATTTTTCATAAGAACATCGTATGAAAATTGAAAGAATTTCATAAGACTCTTATGAAAAATTTGTTTGGACGCAAAAAAGTGGTTCATAAGATGTATCTTATGAAATTTATAATAAGATTTCCTCTGAGTGTACCATTATTGGAGCTTGTGATATAGCTCAGTTGGTAAGTCAGTTGCTTCCTGAGCCGATGTCGGTGAGTTCGAGCCCAAGAGTAAACATCGATCACAGATGTACCGGACAAGTTTTTCAATAACTGCCCGCCAACTGCACCGTTGATATAAGTCGCGAATGACATAAAGATGTTAGAACAAATACAATGGAAACAAAAAAAAATCCAAATTTTTAGCTGAAAAAATACCGATGTTTAATACAGTTTTTTGTAGCATAATGTTGAAGTTTTCCAGAAAGAAGAAGTGAAATGAAAGAGTGCAAGATGGTGTTTGGATTGCCAGAGGTCTCAGAGGTTTTTCAACCCTTAGAACAATATTTACAGTTGATTTATTCTGAATAATGTATCGTTCAGTGACTGATTATCAAGAACGAAATTTCTTTTCTAAAGGTGCCAATTCACTGTAATGGCTCTGTGGCAGCTACGTGCCTTTTAAATTTAAATGTAAGTAAAGCTTTATGACTTCACCCATGATCAATCTTCCGTACGTTTTTATTCTATACATCTATGCGAGAAAACTTTGTCAGAAAATCGAAAAACGACATAGTGTTATTAGCGTTGGTCAAGATGAATGGTGTTATTTGTAAACATACATAATATTCGTCTCAAGAAAATTTCTGAATAAATAAATTTCAGGTTTTGATGTCAAACACAGCTGAGTGGCATTTTTTATCCTTCAAATAGGTGTCGCTTGTAAATCTCTGTGCACTCGTCGACTCGACCATTGCAAGCAATTTGGGATGGTTGTTAAAAATATGTTATAGCTGTCGCTATGTGGCAGAGCCGTAAATTTTCATCTTTCTCGGCCTTTCGACTTCGATCCCAACGGAACGTCTTAGTGGGACATTTGTGTGTGTTTTCCATTTCACTTTTATTAACTTTTAAGAAGGAAAAATGTCAAAACTCTCACGGGTGATATATGTCGTGACAGATTGCAGCTGTTGGGGTTTTCTATTTTCCCCGACCAGCGTCGTCGTTGCCGCGTCGCTCATTTACACAAACAACTTGAGATTTCACACAATTTTAATCACATCACGACAGACAGCTAGCCAAGTAAACTCGGCGACACCTTCAACGCCACCCCTTGTTCGTCTTTTGCTGTGCTGTGACATCGGACGAGCAGCGCCCGCAAACAAGTCGCGAAAGCCGTAAAGACGCCAAGTTCTCGAACGCCAAGATTTACGACTCTCGTAGAAGCTTAGCAAAGACGATGCGCATCGGTTACGTTAAGTACACATAGTAAAATTATTTCAATTCTAGGGTGGTTCGAAGCATCACATCAGATACTTCTACTGTTGAAATGAAATGATGAAAAAAGTGACTTTTGCTTTACCATCTAAAAGAAAGATTGCTGGACTGAATATTTCAGGAAAAAACTCTACGTCAATTGAATTTGACATTAATGAAAAAGAGCTTAAAAATCGCGGAAAAGAAGCATGTTAATTTATTTTAAACTTACAAATATTATTGAGATCACTTTTTAAAAATTGTGGCAGCTTAGAAGAATGGAGAAAAAATGGTAGATACCAAAAATCCATCGAACCACCCTAACCAATATCAAACACGGCTAATAACAGTGCACCAGCAGAGAGCCATGATTTTACGTTGCGACGTGTCAGATGACGGTGATGGAGCGTAACTTCTTTGCTACCGACCGAACGACGACCACCACAAAATATCAAGAACAGCTAGTCTCACAGAATCCCACTCCATCAAACGGTGACAACGATGGGGATCTGTGCTTGTTGACAGAGATAAATGCCCTATTAAGTGAAAGTATTCGCGCTTCAAACATTCACAGATTCCTCTTAGCTAGACCACGGCGTGATGATTGTTTGAACTTAGGGAAATTCTCTCGAGCTGAACTGAGCTTTGTGATTGAAATAAACGAGCGAGAACTGAAACGAAACCGAATTAAGAAAACCACGTTCAGTTCGTAATTCATTCTAAAGCTTCATAAACAAGATGCTCATTCAAAAATAAATAGAAGTGGATTTCTCAAAACCGGATTTTGAAAGAAATTGAGTGCTTAAGCAATCGTACTTTGTTTACAAGACCTGAAGACTGAAACCTTATGTAAAGAATAAATAGTTCTGTGCAGGAAGGAGCAAGAACGAAGGAAAAACGAAAATACACATTAGAAACCTCGACAAAATGTAAAGCTAAAACAAATAAAATAAAATAATATAGGTACCTATAAAATAGATAGGAAAGTATCAAGGTTATTATTAAATCGACATTTGAGAAAAAAATCGCAAAAGTAAATCACTTCGAAAGCACATTAATCGCAAAGTTGTCGACCTGGTCAAGTTTTTCAGCCACATTTTTTTCCACTAAAGCTTTGTTAGGCCAATCCGTGTCAGTAATTTATATCCAATATTTCATAATAAATCACTCATTCTGTCATACATCACGCTTTTGGTGTGGAAATGGAACATAACGGTCTACCAACAGATTGAATCCAGAGGCAAAGTCTTCGCATGCCTTTATATTTTTGCACGTACCTACATATGTCCTATGTAGGTTGGTTTGTCCGCGCCGCAAAGAGGAAACTTGTCTCACCCGAGGCCACTTTGCTGTAAAGCCGCCGAGTTGGTACGATGATTTACGCGACTGGCAAAATCTTACTCGTGTTAGGTCACTGACAAGGCTGATGACTTGGGACAGTTTTGATTTGTGGCAAGCTAGCCGGTACACTTATCCTCCTATTGGTGCCTAGTGCCTCTAACAACTAGATATGTAGTTTTCTGAGTTCGCTCCATGACAAGCTGCAGACCTCTACTTGCATACATACGTATCAATGACCGACGACGCCAACGACTTTGGACTGTTATAAATGGTTTTGGCTAACTCGTGGGACGATCCGCTATGATATTAGAATTTATCTGACTTGAAAATTAATTAACCGAAAAGTTAATAGAAGCTATCGTTTAAACCTAGTGACAAACATATTTATCACATTTGCTAAGCTCCAAGAAAATAAAGTCCGATTTGGCTGAAAGTGTCGTTTCCGATGACATACATCCGCCGTTAGACGTGGAAAATAAATCAAATTGAAGGCCGAGACCGGCCTCAGAAGCTCAACGTGAGCACGTCGGAAAAAAACACGAATGGACAAATCTCTTACTTAAATTATACGCGAGGCTAATTGCTTTCAACCCACACGGCATTTTGCTGCTACTACTGGTTTGATTTTTTCGCCCTGTTTGAATCTTTTTGCTCCCCATCGAAGGTTTGGAGCACATTGGCGTTCACCGCAGAAACTTTGCCCATGTGAAAATTTTTGTTTTACTACGGTCTCCCCAGCTTCGCGAGATCTATCGTAATGTATGTAATCGATGGTTCAAGATATCGTTGAAAGGTTTTTTTGGTTATTCAAATGACAAAAAATTCAAAACATTTTTTTTAAAAAATGTGTGTGTATATGTATACGTCAGAAATAATAAAAATGTTTGTTAATGATTATTCATTAATTTATTTAAATTCTTAGCTTAGCTTAGCTTAGCTTGATCGACTACTCACATCCACCTTAAGTCATTGAATCCGAAATGCCACTTTAAACTATAACTGAAACTGATTTGATACTTTTGTGTTAGACTCTATTCCGTCATTATTAATACTTAAACATTTCGGATTCCATAACCTCAGGCGTGGCTAAGTAGAACGACTTCCACATCGCCAATGGTTGCTACTCCGTGATTGACCAAGGCCATCATTTTTGTCCAGAGGTCAAAAGAATCGTGTCTGGGATTGACAGCATATTCTCAATGAACAAAACTGATGCTCTCTCTTTATACATCAATAACGGCGCCGGCCACGTCCTAGTAGTCAATAGATAGAGAGGAAAATAAGAGAAAAGGATGAAAGAAATCAAACTTATGCTTTAGGACCGAGGTCACCTCTGCATCCTAGCAAAACAATTTTGGTGCGGATGTGGGGAAAAGGGATATCAGGAAACACTTTTGACATGTGTAAAGATCTTGTTCTTAAAACCTATTTTCCTATGCTTCTATTGTTTACTATAAGGATCTTATTTTTTGAAAAATCTAAAAAGAATGTGACTGGCACTATTGTGATAACTAATAAGAAATAATGCAATGATATTTGTTTTAAAAATAAATAGGTGCTTGATTTTTTCATGAGTAATTAAATTCGCTATTTTTTTTAGTTCATTGACGTGTAACTAACATATGCCTCATTTAGAATAAATCAATTGCAAAATTTATAATTCGGCTGAACGCTATCTATCCAGAAATCTCAAATTTATCAGAGGTTTAAATTTAAATACTTTCCTAACTCTAACAGTAAGGCTTGTGAACTACAAACTCGAGAGGATTGATATAATCGAAAGGAATTTTGTGAAATGCATTAGTATTTTAATTTTATGAAACATAGAATTTTAAACAAAAATTAAATCTATTTTAACAATTTTTTAAATACAGAAAATTATGTAGCTGTATACAAAAATCTTTCATAATTTCCTCACTATTTTCCCTGATATTCTTAAAAATTCCCAAATCAAGCTTTATTCTTTACTTCAATTAAAAATTTTGTAAACATATCTATGATCAGTCAGATTCTACAATTGTGTTTTAGTAGGAATTTGACTTCGTTAATAGGACAGAGCTATTTGTTTTAAAAAAATGATCATTAAATTTTCTAAAAGCCTCCCTTTTGATAGGTATTTCATTCTCAGTTATCAGTGAGAATTTTAAAATCTAAAATTATAGATCATGAAAATGAAATAATGAATCAGGTTAGGTTCTAGAAATATCTTTGATATTAGAATAAAATTGTAATAAAATTCCACGAAAGATTGAACTTTTCAGACAGGAATCAAACTGCTAATGCCTTTCATTAGTTAAGAGCCTTTCAGTAGTTGAAAAGTAAATAAAATATTCAATACTTAGCTTCAGGTTTGAAAGGTCCCCAAGAGTAACCATTTGTGTTTTGCAGATTTGACTGATGATGATCCGCTAGACTTACAACCTCCTACATTCCGCTGCTTGATATGCTAGCTCTCTCTTGTTGACCGTCCGGCTGACTGGCCTGTCACCCATACCGATTGCTCCATTCTAGGTCTTCCAAATCGGCATTTTAACGATGATTAAACTTAATTTTCAAAAAAAAAATCTCTTATCAAACAAACTGAAATTCAGAAGCCTGAAAAACAAGTCAGTTTCCTGTCGATGACTCATTTCATTAATTTATTTAAATTCTTAAGAAATACTTTAAAATATTTTGGAAATAATGAACCCATGTTTATTTTGAATTGCGCTCACAATTTATTATGTAATTGCATAAATGAATTCCTTTTTGCTTATTGAACTTGACAACAAAATGTGATTGGGAGATGTCTTTTTATCACTTTAGAATGTTTCTGACATGAAATAATTATTGCAAGAATATTTATTCCAATATGTGAATCGATATTTTAAAGTATAATATTAGCTGCATAATGCCATATTTTAAAAGCAATAATAAACTCTCATTGATTTTAAGATGAAGTTTTCCAAAATGCATATTATGGGTATATTTGATCCTTAGAGTCCAAAAAGATATATTTTTCTTCTGAATGGATCGTGATCATTGGTTAGCATGAAATTTTTCATATTTGAACAATAACTATTGTTTATCCAGTAATTATCTGTTAAAAAGGACTAAAAATACTGTTCACAGAAAAAAATACTGAGCTTTACATTTCATGTAAAATTTTATTTCATTTAAAATTCGGTCAGATGTGTTGTATACTATAACGCAGCCCTGAAAAAAACCATGCGTTTCCTCATTCGGGTCAATTTGTTGTAGTTTTACATGAATTTTGCATGAAACAATGTTTGGAATCGAACACGTTGCAGTCGCGCACAGGGTGTGTCTTATTGTTTGCAAATATTCATAAATGTAAAAAAAAGTAAAATCCTTTTAAAATTGTTCATAAAAACTTTATTTTTGGTGCTTTTGTAAAAAAAACTTAAGAATAGTTTATTACTCGATAAAAGTTTATACATTATTGGATAGAAAAGATATTTTGTTCTAAGGTACAGTTCACCTCTTGCCCTTAATTTTAAATATTTTTTAATATAAGAATAACTAACCGATAAGGTTGAAATGAAATCTTACGAAGAAACAAACTCCACTAAGTGAAATTATTCAAGCAGTAATGCTGGAGTTTTTTTAGTCGTAAGTTCTCCAAAAATAAAGCTCAAAAATAAATATACAAAAAAATGTAGCGAACTAACTAGCGATTGGCGTTTTAATGCAGACCTCTGCAAGTTTCATTACCCCTTTGCTTTCTAACATTCCATCATTTTGCAAAGAACATTTCTATGTACAACGAAAAAATAACAAGTCTGAAATAACAAAAAAAAACTTAATGCTACCTTTTTCGAAAAGTAATGACATTTTTTTTCAACATCATCCCTCCAAAAAGTATTGACGAAACTAAAACGAAAATTCAGACACACCCTGAACACACAGACACAAACACCGAACGGCCGACCGGTAAGCAGCAAGTTCGATTTGATGCGCAAAGAAAATGCTGTTTCAAATCTGGAGCTTGCGGATTTCGAGTAAACATGAACATTATGAATATCTATTTAATCAATGTCATGCTTTGTTATAAGGCTGATGGCTAGCAGTTGATAAATTATGATTCAAAAACTAGAAAGGAATAATAAGCCGGAACGGTTTCATTGTTATTGTCATGTAAATTCACAATGGCATTTTATTTTTTTCGGGAATTTACATTACGTCATAAGTCATGTAAATTTAGTGGGAATAACTTGTTCCAATTATTTGCAGCTTAAAACATGTAAGTGTACATGATTATTTAATACTGTGTAGGTTTATTAAAAAACTAGAAAATTGCGTCTTAAAGTATGCAATGACTATGAGATAGTTGACAAACTTTTAGAATTCTCTTTGTATGATGCTTAAAAACTGTGAAATAAAAACTAATACGGCAAAAAATAATCAACGGCCCTTTTTTCTGCGTATTTTACAAGAATTTTGCCGAAGGATCAGGATTAGAAGATGAAGAATTTACTTAAAATGTAGAAAACAGGTATATATAATTATATACTTTGTTAAAGCAATAGGATTAACTAAAAACTTGAAAAATATTTCAATTTTTTCTATTTCAAAAACATGCGGATGACCAATACAGGTTAAACGTCTCTAAAAAAATTCCATAAATGAAAGCTACACAGTATTAAACAATCATGTACACTTACATGTTTTAAGCTGCAAATAATTGGAACAAGTTATTCCCACTAAATTTACATGACTTATGACGTAATGTAAATTCCCGAAAAAAATAAAATGCCATTGTGAATTTACATGACAATAACAATGAAACCGTTCCGGCTTATTATTCCTTTCTAGTTTTTGAATCATAATTTATCAACTGCTAGCCATCAGCCTGGCTGGTAAACGGTGGATAATGTGCAACACGAGACCCCATAGTGGTCATATCACCTCTTATTCACAACTCCTATCTCTACCTCCCCGCGGTGCCGGCTGGGGTGCGAGTAACCTAAGCGGAGATCGGGTACCCAACCCCGGTGGATGCTTTGGTCGCATGCAGACTGAGAAGGTGGCCGCACGCGTCTGTTCCCCAGGTCAGGGGCGGCGTGCAACAACAACCGAGCGTCTGTTCTCCAGGTCAGGGGCGGCTCAAACAGCGTCTGTCTTGCAGCAAGCGGCTGAATTTATGAAATGCGGCTCCCGCCAGCTAAGTCCAAGATGGCAGCCCCATCGCGGGATAGGGACTTTAGGCTAACAACCTACTGTTCCCGATTTGAAATTGTTACGGAATCCGAAAGAAATGACCGACCTGGAACTTTGGCGACGACTTTTAGCATGAAAACACGGACACGAATTGGAACTTGGAATGTTTTAACCCTTGCCCAACAAGGCAAACTGGAACAACTTGCTAGAGAGGCTAGCCGCCTCAAGCTTGAAATTCTGGGACTGAGCGAGGTCCGTTGGCCTAATACTGGAGAACACAAGACACAATCCGGGCAAGTCCTGCTTTACTCTGGCATACGAGGAGAACATGCTACTCGGGAACGAGGAGTTGGTTTCCTGTTAAGCCCGCAGGCCTACGCGGCCCTCATTAGATGGGAACCGATAAACGAAAGAATAATCGTAGCCAGATTCAGAACACGGGTTAGAAACCTTACAATGGTCCAGTGTTATGCGCCAACTGACGTTGCCGACTTGCAGGAGAAAGAGCAGTTTTACAGTCAACTGAACAGCGTGGTTGAGAGAATTCCGAAGGGTGACATTCAAATCCATTTGGGCGACTTCAACGCAAAGATTGGCTCCGACAATCAGGACCTTGAGCGCATCATGGGGCGCCATGGCCTAGGACAGATGAGCGAAAACGGAGAGCTGTTTGTAGAATTTTGTGGCAACAACAACATGGTGATCGGCGGATCGCTCTTCCCCCATCGACCAGCACATAAGGTCACTTGGGTATCCCGAGATGGCCGAACAGAAAATCAAATTGACCACATCTGCATCAGCCGAAAATGGAGAAGGAGCCTTCTTGATGTCCGCAACAAACGAAGCGCAGACATTGCATCTGACCATCACCTCGTCCTTGGCGAGATACGACTGAGAGTTGCGCGTGTCCAACGGCGCGAGGAGAAAGTCGGGTGTCGATACGACGTCCGCCGGTTGGAGAATCCAGAGGTGAAAAGGGCATACGTTGAACAGCTAGAATCCCGAGCCTCGGAGCTGCCGACAGACGGAACAGTCGAAGAACAGTGGTGTGGAATCAAGAATGCCTTTATCACGACGAGCCATGGTACTCTCGGTAAAGTTTGTGGAAGAAGGAGTGAATGGATGTCGGATGAAACTTGGAGGATGGTCGATGATCGGAGAAAGGCGAAAGTCGGAATTGAGCAGGCATGTACCGGGTCAGCCAAAGCAGCCGCCCGCTTACGATATGCGGAGCTGGAAAAGGCAGTTAAACGAGCTTGTAGACGAGACAAGAGAGCCTGGACAAACTCTCTAGCCGAAGAGGGAGAAAGAGCCGCCGCCAATGGAGATATCCGATTACTTTATGACATTTCTCGCCGCAAGAATGCTGCTGAAAGACCGAGCAGGTCAGTTATTGACCGATCGAACAGATCAGCTCAAACGATGGACTGAGCACTTCGAACAACTCTTCCAAGTCACGAATAGCGATGGCCAACAAAACCCGCAGCTCGAAGCGCCAACAGTAAGTCGCATTAATGGCGTCAACTCGGAAGCGCCCTCGCTGGCTGAAATAGAAGCGGCAATCAAAAACATGAAATCCAACAAAGCACCTGGGATCGATTGCATCCCTGCTGAAATGCTGAAAGCCGACCCTGCCCTATCAGCACAAATGTTGCACCGTCTTTTCGCTGACATCTGGGATACTGCAACATTCCCGGCCGACTGGATGCAGGGTATCCTTGTAAAGGTCCCGAAGAAAGGAGACCTGACAGAGTGCGGTAACTGGCGAGGCATAACGTTGATCTGTACAACCCTCAAAGTACTCTGCAAAGTGATTCTGAACAGGATCCAGGAGAAAATAGATGCTACACTCCGACGGCAACAAGCTGGATTCCGATCCGGACGATCATGTGTGGACCACATCACAACGCTACGAATCATACTGGAACAAATCAACGAATTCCAGGACTCTCTTCTGCTGGTGTTCGTTGATTTCGAAAAAGCATTCGACCGACTTAACCATGAAAACATCTGGGCGGCTCTAAGGCGACGAGGGGTCCCAGAGAAACTAGTCCATCTCATCGAAGCACAGTATGAGGCATTTTCGTGCAAGGTCTTGCACGACGGTGTCTTGTCCGAACCAATCCCGGTAACTGCTGGAGTGAGACAAGGATGTATTCTATCACCGCTACTTTTTCTAATCGTAATGGATGAGATTCTGATTGGATCGATTGACTGTGCACCGAACCGAGGATTGCCGTGGAATCCTTCAACAATGGAGCAACTGAACGACCTTGACCTGGCTGACGATATTGTTTTGCTAGCCCAAACACAACCAGATATGCAGAGCAAACTCGACGACCTCACCGAAAGTTCCAAGGCAGCAGGTCTCAAAGTCAATGTTGGAAAGACCAAGTCGATGGAGATCAACACAGAAAATCCCTCCAGTTTCATGGTAGCTGGGCAACAAGTTGAGAAAGTGGAGTGCTTCCAGTATCTTGGTAGCCAGATAACGCCTGATGGTGGTACCAGGAAAGACATCGAAACCCGGATCAGAAAGGCCCGATTTGCGTTTGCGAGTCTCCGAAACATCTGGCGGTCACGCCAGATCTCTCTACGAACTAAAATCCGAATCTTCAACTCAAACGTCAAATCCGTATTGCTGTACGGGTGCGAAACTTGGTGCACATATGCGGTGACGACGCGAAAACTGCAAGTATTTGTAAACCGCTGCCTGCGGAATATCATCCGCGCTTGGTGGCCTGGCAACTGGATCTCGAATGAGGAATTACATCGCCGGTGTCATCAAAGGGCGCTAGAAATCGAGATTCGGGAACGTAAGTGGAGATGGATTGGGCACACGCTGCGAAAGGATGAAAACGAGATTTGCAGAAAGGCGCTAGATTGGAATCCAGAAGGTCATCGAAGAAGAGGCAGACCCAGAAATTCGTGGCGGCGAAGCCTAGCCGCTGAAGTCCGAACTGTCGACGAGAATCTTGACTGGGACCAGGTGAAGACGCTGGCTCCGGATCGTCAACAGTGGAGGTCTTTTACCACGGCCCTATGCACCGGAGGATCGGCGCGGGATCATTAAGTAAGTAAGTAAGTAGCCATCAGCCTTATAACAAAGCATGACATTGATTAAATAGATATTCATAATGTTCATGTTTACTCGAAATCCGCAAGCTCCAGATTTGAAACAGCATTTTCTTTGCGCATCAAATCGAACTTGCTGCTTACCGGTCGGCCGTTCGGTGTTTGTGTCTGTGTGTTCAGGGTGTGTCTGAATTTTCGTTTTAGTTTCGTCAATACTTTTTGGAGGGATGATGTTGAAAAAAAATGTCATTACTTTTCGAAAAAGGTAGCATTAAGTTTTTTTTTGTTATTTCAGACTTGTTATTTTTTCGTTGTACATAGAAATGTTCTTTGCAAAATGATGGAATGTTAGAAAGCAAAGGGGTAATGAAACTTGCAGAGGTCTGCATTAAAACGCCAATCGCTAGTTAGTTCGCTACATTTTTTTGTATATTTATTTTTGAGCTTTATTTTTGGAGAACTTACGACTAAAAAAACTCCAGCATTACTGCTTGAATAATTTCACTTAGTGGAGTTTGTTTCTTCGTAAGATTTCATTTCAACCTTATCGGTTAGTTATTCTTATATTAAAAAATATTTAAAATTAAGGGCAAGAGGTGAACTGTACCTTAGAACAAAATATCTTTTCTATCCAATAATGTATAAACTTTTATCGAGTAATAAACTATTCTTAAGTTTTTTTTACAAAAGCACCAAAAATAAAGTTTTTATGAACAATTTTAAAAGGATTTTACTTTTTTTTACATTTATGAATATTTGCAAACAATAAGACACACCCTGTGCGCGACTGCAACGTGTTCGATTCCAAACATTGTTTCATGCAAAATTCATGTAAAACTACAACAAATTGACCCGAATGAGGAAACGCATGGTTTTTTTCAGGGCTGCGTTATAGTATACAACACATCTGACCGAATTTTAAATGAAATAAAATTTTACATGAAATGTAAAGCTCAGTATTTTTTTCTGTGTAGGTTCATGTAGAGTTTAGTGCATTTAGAAACGGGACAGTTACAAATTCGCGTATCTTGAAAACTATTCGTTTGATCAAAAAACTTTCTGAGAAGGAAAAAAAGGTATACTTATAATCATTTATGAAAAAATATGAAAAAATAATTATCGTTTTTGTAAGAAATAATTATAAGGGAGGGTGGGGTAACGTGGGCCATGCAGAAACGCGGGCCTCTTTGAATATCTCAGATGTGTGTTAAGATAAAAATCTCAATCCAACTGTCATCGCCGTCGCTTTGCGTAAGCATATTTTTCTACATGCTGTTGACTTAAATACGCATCATATGCTTCTTTTGTTTATCAATCTTAAAAAAATATAAAAAGAAAATTACATAATTAAATAAGCACCCGCTAATTACATAGATGGGGAACCCAAAGTTCATAACTTAACTATGCTCATACGCTTATGATCTTAGTTTTGTTATGTTCTTTCACGTGGAAAAGGAATTTTCGGTGAAACATCAACTTACGAGCTCTGGAACTAGCAAAAGTTTGTCTTTTGAGGTTAAGTTTTCATGATTGGGGGCAATACTTCTTGCCTCTCAGGGACATATTTTCTGGATATTTCAATGTTTTGCTTTTTCTTTAAAAACATGGTTGAATGAAAAAGTGTAAAATTTTATTCTAACAAAACTTAAATTGGTGCTCTATGCGTTATAAAATCACAAACATATCAAAAACTACAAAAGGGGGGGGGGGGGGGGAGGAGGGGTGGTTGACAAAAGAAGAAATTGATATTTGTTCCAGCCTTATTGCCTAGTGAAAATGTTTGATTTTGTATTTAAAACATAGATTTTCGCCTGAAAGTATGCTATGACAATAGGGCCATATAGACTTACTTTTAGAATTCTCTGTATCTAAGACTTTAAAACTGAGAAAAAAAGGAATATGGAAAAAAGTAGTCTACCTTTTAACTTTCGACTAGCTTGATTTTCGAACAACTTGCAGCGTCCCTGAATGAAGGTTCAAGTGTCCTTGAATGAAGGATCAAGTCTCCTTTAATTAAAAATATCACATTTTTTTTGCTCTACGAAAATGCTTCTAATTCATGAACGAGATCAAGTATCGTTCTCATTTTTGGAGCACAGAATTTTGAAATAACATTTGAAAAAAAAATACGGCAAAATTCTAAATTTGCGAAAATAAAAAATTATAAAAATAGGATAATGGGATCAGATATTCCCATTCTTCTCTACAGGTTTACTTGAAAAAAAAAAAAAAAAAAATAAATAAAAAAATAAAATAAATAAATTTAACACAAAAATTGACATGTAACAACAAAGCTGAAAAAATAAACTTTCACCAGAAGTCAATCATTTCTTCCCAAGTGCTTCCATTGAAGAAAGAATGCGTGATTTATGGTAGGTATCAATTGCTTAGTTAATCCGTCGTCACTGCAAATCTGGTATTGAAAACCATTTGATAAGAGGTGTCTTGGCAATTTATGATCTCTTAATTTTCTGAGAGCCTGCTAGAAGAGATCGCACACTGAATGATTGGGGGACACTTTTGGTTTTGAGAAACGATTTAGATCAGAGGAGAGAAAGATGGAACTTTTTCTAGATGACGCAAAATGGTAGTCAGTGATCAGTAATTCCTATTATGGACTCGTGATTTGGTGGAGGGAGGACTTTGTTTTGGTGATTAGTTCGGGATGCCTCCGTTGAGGAACGAACAGAAATGGGCGTCTTTCGGGAAAATTCTTGGGTCACTGTTACCGTGCTTCGTAACCCCGTCTTCAAATCGACTACGTGAGGAGATTCCTCTGCAAGCATGAACAAATTAATGTAACGATCCTAATGCTAAGGGAGAGGCGGTAGGTAAGGCGCTGATTCCTGCCGTGTATAATGACCCGGCATTAGAATCGACGACATGGGGAGATTCCTCTGCTTGGATATGACTCAATTACTCTAGAATATGTTGCGAATTGAAGACCAAGCCACGGTATGTGAAGTGCTTGCACTCTTACTTTACAATGGCTATGAGGATATTCCGTTACATTTCTGTGAAGTTTATCAGCGGAGCCTCCAAGGAAAAAACCCTCGTTCGAGACAGGACCTTTGCATCCGTGTTCAGTGACCCGGCCTTAAAATCGTCTACGTGAGAAGATTCCGCAATGATGACCCAATTACCCTAGAATATGTTGCGATTCTAATGCTAAGGGAGCCGTGGTATATGTGACCCGGCATTAGAATCGACGACATGGGAAGATTCCTCTGGTCGGCTATGACTCAATTACTCTAGAATATGTTGCGATTTTAAGGCTAAGGGAGCCACGATGCATTGGTACTCGAGTTTTTTCACCCCCAACTCCGGGAAGATTGTAACCATTCATTTGATGGTTACAATAAAAATTGTGATTATTGGGCCAGTTTGGATGAAAACATTGTAAATATCGTAAATAAAAATTATTGTTAGTAACTGTCTAAAATTAGGATAAGATATCTAAATGTTTGTGTGGTGTCTTGTCCTGATTTTAATAGTCATAGGTTAGTGTCAATTAGGGATTTAGTTTTTGTTTATTTATTTTTTTTTGTTTATTCATTCAATTATTTGTTTTCCCGTTTATTATTTATTCATCTAGTTTATAGTTATTTGTTAGGTATTAGTTTGTTTGTTAACATATTATGTTATGGAATGCACGCTATAAAATTGTTTTATTCGAAAAAGACACCAGCCCTCTACATGTCAAGTTCCTGTTTTGTACCTGTCATGTTGCTGTCATCGAGGGGACAAGAACATCCTAGACGGGAAATGGGAACATGGCGAGTATTACCTGAAAAAGGTATAAATAAGAGGAGCGCCAAGACTCTTGGCTTCTTATGCAAGTTCCGGTCCGTGGTTGAGCTGCAACAGCGACGTCACACTCAACGTGACCCTTACGTTTCAACCCGTAATGAGGCGGCTTTGACCCCTTTCTCCGTTAAAGTGTTCCGGCAGTGACCCGGAAGAAAATCAACGGCTAGTTGGAAGACTATACTTCGTTTTCCCCAGCTAGTCGGTCGAGGTGGTTTCCGTGTAGTGAACCTCGGAACAACTGGATTCCCCCAGTGCTGCTAATCATCACCAACAATTCTGTGAAAACACCGGTGTCCCGTGAGTGCGTCAGGTCGTGCCAGTGGAAGTGCACGTTAGAACCCCCTTCGGGGCACTCCGCGCTGTGGTGAGGCCTGGTGCGAATTCCGTCCGTGTGTTCTAGGACCGACCGAAAAGCTAAAGCCCCTCGATAGAGCGAGACACTTGCGTGGTGATAGTGCACACAGAACGGTCCCCGGACCGTGTAGTGAAACGTAGGCCTAGGCTCCACAGGCCGAGTTGTTGCTCGAATTGCTCACTGAGCATTTCGACCTGGTTCCTGAAATCGCCCTGTTCCTGCTTTCGCCATTGATCCCGTTTGACGTCCTAGCCAGTCCCCCAACGAGTCAACCACCGAGAACGGCCGCAACGAGACCCGTGTTAACCATCGAGCTCAGAATAAATGCGCAAGTACTAAAATTAAAACTCCAAAATCTTTCCTTGGTTTTGCCTGGGTCATTGACCCCCCCTAAAATTGCAAGAAATCGTGAATTAAAAAGAAACACGATATTCGAAAATTTGAATAAATTTTGTATGGTCTTTTCTTCATCCAAATTGTAGAGTCTTTTTAATTAAATGTGCATTCCCTGAATTTTCCGAATAAGTTTTGATTTTCCTGTTGTAAATTTGGTTAGGTTGTAAAGTCCACTCAATAATCACAGTTTTCCTGTTTGTTGTTCAATGTTTCTCCGGGGATCAAGTAAATTTCCCCTGTTGAGCAGGGATTCTAACACCTTTTATTTTTTTAGTTTAGAGCCCTCCATCTCTTCTGATTAATTCATCGGATGCATGTTGTAATTATTTTTCAATTTTGTTAAGATACTAAGTTAGGAGGATTCAATAACCGTTAGTTATTTTGTTAGTTAATTTATCAGCCTGTCGCTTAAACTTATGTTATTTTAGTAAGAATTTTTCAAGAACTTTCTCCGATTAGGCTGATATAACTATATTCATTAGTCTTAGCTTATTTCCATGTTTTTGTTCTAATCAAAAAATAAAATTAAAAATCTTTTCTTCTGTTAATAATCCATGTAAAGTGGATATTCTAGAAGAATTTGGTAAACTGTCTTAATTTTTTTTTGGCACGATTTCGATTTTTATGTATTCCATCACATCGACACGTAGTCAGAAAAAATAAAAGTTTGTGGACATTCAATTTTACAAAAAGTTTCAGTTGTTTGAACAACATACTTCCTCGAAAATTGCTATTAGGAAATTTGTTTACTACTTTTGTTTACACATTGCAAAAATTCAACACTCTCTTCTCTGAAAAGCTTTCGAATGCATCGATTGGAATAAGTCCAATACGAATTTCTTCGACTTTTCTTCCCGAGTTTTATTTTCAGATACCACCACACTTTATGAATTTATGTTGCAAAAATTATTTGGTTAAGACCCAAAGGCAAAACCGAAACTTTTTTTGATGGAACATATGACAGGAATAGAAATGCACACATGCCCAAGTTTTCAGATTTTGGCAGCCTCCAAACTTAAGACGCCCATGACGTCTCGTACATTAGTCTTCGGTTGGTAGGTCGGTATTCCTTTAGATACAGCTTGAATAAAACAGACAAGCGGAACGACCGAAACCAAAGCTATGAGCCGTGTGTTTGTGTATGTTTTTCCCTGTGCAGTGGCTTGCCCGTCGTGTTCCTCCCATGATGGTTGTTCGTTCCGATTGGGACCATAGTAATAGGAAATACTTGCGACAGGTGGCGACATTAAACTGACAACGCGATATATACATAACGTCCACGGCATGGACGACCATTTTCTGTGACAGGGGAGGGCAAACAAACAAATAAATCTTGATAGCATCCAGTCGAAACAAATGAAGACGACTGCTGCACCGAATCAGAAAGAGTGCGATCAGATTTTGGTTCGTTCTTTTGTGGTCTGGTCATAAATTACGTCTTTGGAAGTGTTTGTAAAGATTATTTTCCCTAAAATAATGTCTGAAATCCTGAATTTAGTTTTTGATAATCTTTATACTGAAATGATCGATGCACCGGAATTAGTGAACAGCTCATTGCATAATTTCATATGTTGGGTTCTACTGTGCTGCGTGGAGCATGAAACATGTTGAACAACTCTGATAAGCTCTACGAAAAATCGTGGCTTCAGCTAGAACCACCAACATATGATGCGAAACGAGGTGGAGATCAACGCCTTTGCATCAATTGAGATCAACATCAACAATAGTGTTTCTAAGTATTTTAAGAAATCGATTCAGCGGAACATCGATTTTTTTTTAAATATGTTTTTATTTGTACCAATTCATCATTACATTTATATTACATTATTACATTAAATTAGGTGTTTAGTTCAAGAATGAACTGTCCAGAGCCCTATAGTTAACTAATCACTAAAATTCATTTATTCGACTTAAATTTGCTCAGCACAATCAAGTATTTTTTTGTAGGAGAACATCCTGTAATGTCAAAAATATTTTAAACTTACAACTAAAAACTAAAACTAAACTAATTGTAGAGAGAACGAATCTCTGCGATGGAAGACTGCATCGATTTGCCTCTGAAGTTGGAGATGATTTTGTTGGCCATCTTTTCGATCGATTCAATGCCTGCAATCCGATGAAGATCTTCGGTGCTGTGCCAAGGTGGAAGCCGCAAAATCATTTTCAGAACCTTGTTCTGAACAGGCTTGTAAGTGGTTACCATCGTTTGATATTTTTAGGAGACATCCACAACACATCGTTCGTGACAATCATGGAGAGCGCAAACGTTCGATCGGAGAGCAAAAAAAATGTCAAATTACATTTTTGATCTTTGTTGTGGTTAGTCGTTTGACTTTCATCCCTCTTGCGTAAATAATCATTCCACATTGTTCGACCAACACATCCAAACATCACCCGGCGCTGCAGAGTGGCGAATTTTTTTTCAAC
Organism: Uranotaenia lowii; assembly: GCF_029784155.1. NCBI lineage: Eukaryota > Metazoa > Arthropoda > Insecta > Diptera > Culicidae > Uranotaenia > Uranotaenia lowii. Next base: position 247,115,387 of record NC_073692.1, on the reverse strand, counting down.
AGGAGGGAGTGAATAGAAAAGATTGCATTTGCTTATTGAGTCTGTAAGTTCTGCTGCGTGAAAAAGATAGGCGATGTCGTAAACTGTCGGGAATTATGGTCGTTTGACCATCAAGTTATCGCTCTCGTGTACCAAGACACGAAATTTCGTTCGACAATCACACAAAGAAGAATGAATGTCGTTTTGTTTGATGGTAGGTTTTAAAAAATTGTCTCTTGGCTTATGGGGAAATAAAATAAGTTGAGTTTTGAAGAAATTTTCCGCATTTTCAAGTAATTCAAAAAGGAATTTAAATTTTGTTGCTATCTACTGCGTACCACCCGTAAATTCCGACCTTTGGCTGAAAGCAAAGAATCATCAACAAATAATCTTCTACCTTTTCCTTCTGGTACATCAGGAAGATCAGAAGTAAAAATATTGTATAAAATTGGCCCAAGTATACTACCCTGAGGGACACCAGCTCTAATGGATGTCCTTTCAGAGCATGAATGTTGATAGCTTACTTGTAAGGTTCGGCTAGTCAAATAATTTTGAATAATTTTGGTGAGATATACAGGAAAATCAAATCGAGCTAATTTAGCTACTAAACCTTTGTGGCAAACACTGTCAAAAGCTTTTTCAATATCAAGAAGAGCAACACCAGCTGAATAACCTTCAGATTTACTAGCGTTAATCATATTAGTTACACTCAAAAGTTGATGTGTAGTTCCATGACGAAAACCAAATTGTTCATCAGGGAAAATAGAATTCTGATTAATGTGAGTCATCATTCTATTCAAAATAACTCTCTCAAATAGTTTACTTAAAGAAGGAAGCAAATTAATTGGTCGATAACTTGAAGGCTCTGAAGCACTTTTTCCAGGTTTCAAAATTGGAGTTACTTTGGCATTTTTCCAAATAAGCCAAGTGAAAACATTTATTGAAGATTTTAGCTAAAAAATTTTAAGTGCTTTCAGGCAACTTTTTATTAAGAATATAGAAAATCCCATCTTCCCCCGGAGCTTTCATATTTTTAATTGTTTTGAAAATCAATTTAAGTTCATCAATATTTGTCTCACAAGAACTTTCAAATACATTTTGTTTAGAAAGAATATCACCAAATTCTAGAGAAATTTGAGCATCAATTGGACTTTCAACGTTTAAATTAAAATCATGAGCAGACTCAAATTGTTGGGCTTACTTTTGAGCTTTTTATGCGTTAGTTAAAAGAAGTTTATCCCCATCTTTCAAAGTAGGAATTGGCTTCTGGGGCTTTTTCAGAATTTTTGTTAATTTCCAAAACGGATTAGAGTAGGGTTTTATGTTCAGTATCTGGTTCCGACCGAGTAATTATTTAAGAATAGTTCGAATTCGTGTCACGTTATTTAAAATCACGTTAAATGAAGTGAATCGCGATAGTATATGGACCATTTTAGAATAATCTTTGTCCGTTACTGTCCACGATTTGCTTTAGGTGGATTTAGATAAGGGATACCATACGTACTCTTTCAAAAGTACATGTATTTATTTTTTTTTGTAAATGAAGTACACCGCGGTGTACTTTATATAACGGTTCTCTTAATCTTTTGGAAAAATTATCTCAATGTACTCTTTTTGGCGATGCGGGATATGGTAACCCTGATTTAGATGATCCTTTTGATCTCCCACGTTTATATTCGAAGAATTGATGATGCTGTTGCCTAATTCCAGGGGTAAAATTAAACATACTAATTAACCTTTTTATTCTAGATTTTCAACAATTCCTGAAATCCATAATTTTCTTATAAGCACATTTTTTTCCATTCTTTACTATTCCCTACGATCGTAGGAGATCCTTAACACTATAAGATGCCTAGGTCCCGATCAACCTAACTACTATTATGTCAAAAAAAAATTTATTAAAAAGTGACACCATTTGTTGAAGCAGTTTGAATTACTTTTCTATCCTTTTTACTTAAATCATGTTAAAGGTTTCTATGCGATATATCAAAAATGCAGATATACATCACTTTTATAGCGTATCCAAACCACACTTATCTTGGTATGAAATTTTGCGAATTTGCACGCTGAAAATTTTCCATTCTTTCATCAACATAATGTTTATTGAATTCATATTTACCTCTTTTATCTCATGGAACTGACTTGTCATGAAAGGACTAATAATATGTGTAGATTGCTTGAAACTTGAATCACTACAGTTTTCCTATTGTTTCCGTGTTCACCCCATTTTACGATACATATTTGCTATCAAAAATTAGAATAAATATGAATTAAAATTCAAGATAAACATTCAAAATTTAGATTGAGTTTCATGATATGTTGTTGTTGTTTGTTAAGTTTACATGTATTAAAAATCAGAATGGGATAAAACTTTAAGATTCTAAATTGAGGATGAAGATATCTTTTTATAAAATTTACGAATATAATTTTTTTAGACGTGACAGAAAACAGAGTAAATAATTGCTTAAATATGAAATCGAGTGATAATGCCTATGTTTTATTTATTTTTAGTTTAGAAAAACGTTTTGAATAAAGCTTAAGAAAATGAATAAAAGAACATTAGATTTGAACTTATTTAATAAGCAACAAAAATTAACCTAATTATATTATTATTGTAATAATCTTTATCAAATTTTTACTATCCAAGCTAAGTAGCAGCTCTAATCAGCAAATTTTTAGCTACTTAGGTAACATGATCTACGCATCTTTGACATAACGCCACGTTACACAGAGATGACGCATGACTGAATAGATGAGTAAAATTGGAGCTGAAATTTTGTTGGCAAACCACACAGGACATTCTAAGAAGCCGCTCGACTAACATCTATGTTCTCAATATTCCTGAACTTGATACCCGGTATTTCAAAATTTAACATACGCACATGTCAGAACTCAGGTTCAATAGTTCGATCATCCATCCATGAATGGAATCATTCATAGGATGACATACGCACGATGAGTAAGTATCAGACAAAAAAAAAAACACAAATCCCGACAGGACGGTAGCCAAAGCCCATTTTCGATCCGCATTAGAAGTTGCAGGCCTATGTAGGTAGGTACTTTCTTGGTCGTTTCGTATTTCAGGCTGGAACATGGGCTGGCAGCTGAAATTTGATGCGTTCTATTGTAAATGACATGAAAAACCAGAACAAGCACAATAATGAAATCAAAACTTGAACCTTTACCGGGAGCGACAACTTATCAGCTTAAGGTTGGACGTTTGAGTGATTAGCCCCGGCAGTGACTGGCTCAAAGCGGGAATGGAAAAGTTTGTTTAATTTTTGAGCATTAATAATGATTGACATGCTGGGAATTAGGCTACTGTTTCCATGAAAAGCCTTAGATTTTTTTTAGCACTCGGATAAAAAATTAGTGAGATAACAAGTCCAAAACATCGAAAATTAATTAGGATTTCAGTTTTTTTCCGAAAGGTTTCTGAGCAAACTCGAACTTATACAAATAATGAATCAAAAGAAATTTATTAAAAAGAATTTTATAGAAGTGATCGCTTCAATTCAAAGTCAAAGTTATAGATTGTTTTATTGTCTATTGTCCGTTTTAATGTCAACAAACGCAAAATATCCAAGAACAGAAATGTCTATTTGGTGTTAAAATCTCAGCTATTAGGCTATTTCTGTGCTCTGTACCTAAGTCCCTCTTGAATATTCATAGACGAATCGTTAATTCAGTGTCTCTGCGTAAACCAACAATTTGAACGGTTAATTACCGGAGAGTCGAGAAATTCTTCACTTAATTAATTTATTGTATTTACTAATGCGTAATCATAAATTAACTTGAAATTCACAGTTGCCCCCGAGAAGGCGGTAAACAAATGAATAGCACCTTCTTCGCATTATTCATGCCCTCTTTTTGTCTGCCATCATCCCACTTCCGAACAAATGGCATGAATATTTGTATTCGTTTGTTCGCGCCCCGGGAAAATAAAGCAAAATATTTTCATCTTCTCGTTGTTGGAAAAACGATGGATGCCGTGGCATTTCTTGATGTGTCTCGCTTCCCAACCTATCCCGTCTTGTTTGGGCTTTGAGGGGAGCAGCTGAGCTGGGTGGGTTTTAAAGAATCGAAAAAACAGTGGAAACCAAAGCTACATAAACCGAACCGTGGAAATGGATTACCAGAGATATGTCGTACTGACTCGTCGAGGGCAATAAGACAGCAAGTTTTTAAAATAACTTCTCGCTAATAGCTGTCGTGAAGAATCTGGCCGATGTTTTACAACAATTTCAAATTAAATAACGACAATATGTCGTCTTTGTACGTTGAAAAGTGAAGCACCGAGCATGACATAGACACACAGTTAGAAAAAAGGAAACGATATGCGACACTTTGAGGGCGGAAATGGATCTTAGAGCTGAATTTACTGTTTGGCATTTTGTTGTATTTTGAGAGGATTTATCGTTGTTTGGTTTCTACGTAATTTACTGCCAGTGGATCAGAATTAATACCCAGGTTATACAGGGTTGTCGATGATTTTATTCTTATGTGTGTTTCCGATGACTGAACGCTCTCTGGAGCATTCAACGAGTAAGTCCCGATACCGCATCGTACGGATTTAGAAGTTGTACATACAAAAGAATCCACGTGAGGCAATTTGTATGAAAAAATATGATATGTTATTTGGATGTTTTTATTAATTCTCTTTTCAGAGGTGTTAAATATCAGTTTTTTCATGTTTCAAATTCTTTAGAATTCGGTCTAAAGAGCTCTTATTGATAAACGAGTAAATCATTTTTAGCAGCAAAATAGGAAAAATAGGGCAATTGTACCCGACATTGGCACCTAAGGCATGGTTTACCCTTTTTTCAACATTCCAACCTTCCTATTGAGTGCATTTTAGAACATACTTTGGAGAATTTACTTGCTAACTTGCTTAGAGTTCAACAAAAATATGTTTTCTCTATTGAACTTTCATTAATGTGAGCAAAACGCATGCAAAGTACTCACTGCGGTGCTCCAATTACTTGGCCGCTGTACCAATTGTTTGCCGTTTCGGTGATCCGATTCTTGACCACCAGCAATGTGCAATAGATCTTTACCAACAATGCTCAATTGACAGTTAACAGAATCGTTGGCTATTCACTCATACGACAAAAAGGCTTTCAAAAACATTGATGAAATTTGGTTGGAAGTTGGAAGGGACGCACAAAATAAGCTTTCATTTCAAAAAGTCGGAAATCCAGAATTTTCGCAATTTTTTTTTAATTTTTAAAACTTTAAACTTTCCACTCATTGCAACAAAGTGATGATTACACCTCAGGTCGTTTCGGAATATTTGTGTATGAACAAGAATCATTGGTTTATGAATGACAACCAAACCTTCATCAGGGGGACCGATTCCGAAACATATTATGTTCGCGAGAGGTTTGAACTTTCTCTTTTTTATGAACATTAAATCCCTTTGATGAAATCTAAACTAACATATTTTGTAAGCAAACTTTTAAACTGAACACTTCAAAAAAAATTCTCGAATATGTATACAGTAAATTACTTATGAAGGACTGATAAAATCTGAATAAAGCCAATAAATCTGGAAAAAGTATTTAAGATGGCATGTCCTTATCTAGACCAGCCCAGGTATTCAGCGTAGAGGTTTTTAAAAATTCAGAGTGATCCTGATGCCAGAATATTAAGGTAAAATATCCGTACCTGGCCCCGATTGATTCACATTTCTCGAAATTTTTTAAAAAGATTTCACAGTTCATCATTTTTGCGAAGTTTTTTGAGACAATTTCATCAAAATAAAATTCAAATACGACTTGAACGGGAGTAATACTGAAAGGTTTGAGCCGTATCAAATAAACTAATTTAAAAAAAAAAACGACTTAAACGTGGTTGTGGAGAAAGTGGTATTGTAACGTTGAAATGAAATATCTTATTTTGAACTTTTCTCATCGATTAGATTTGTCCAAATATTGGAAAAATTGCTTAGATTTTCTCAGTTTTTTTGGAGAATTTCCTGACTTGCATGCTAACTGGACAAATTCAGGAATGCTAAGCCTAACGACAGACTCATTAACGACATTTCTATGGTTCTGTGCATCATGATGTGTTGTCATTTATAAATCATTGTTTAAATTATTCCTTTTGAGTTTTTTTAGACCATAAGTGATAGTAAAATATCCTAGGAGACTTGCGATTGCGACACATAGGGTTATTTTCACTACCAAACAACTATCTTCATATTATGGAGTTGGGCTGCACAAAGTAAGAAATTGAAAAATTCCTTGAATGGTATTTTAAAATTTTGCTTTTGTGAATTTGTTAGCTGAGATTATGAGCTTCTGACAAGAGCCATCTCAAATGCCCGGGACGTTGCGTAGTGGTTTGACACGCCAAATAGATGTTAGAATGTAAACCTTGCTAAAACATTTTTTTAATTCGACTCACATCTTTTATTTTAACCCTCATCCGCATTAGATTTCATTACCCTAATCAGCACTAGGAGTTCAAAAAAGTGGTCTAAAAACCTACTTTTCATTCGATTGCTAGTAAATACTGTTTGAGCGATGGTAGAGTTTTAGAAAAAATATGACAACAAGGTTTATTAAAATTCTAATATTTTGCTGTCTTTAGATTTTTGATGCAACAAAAATTGAAATTACTGGAATTTTTCAAAGTTCACTACTTTGCGCAATTTTTTTACAAACTGAAATTTCATTTGTTTTTGTGGTCCACCATCAGGTTGTACCCAAATTTTCAGTGCTTTTACTTTGTTTGGACCAATCAAGAGTATATTCATTGGAAAGCAAATTTAATCTACATTCTAGTGAGGTGCAACAATTCACGCTGTGAGATTTCACAAAAATATGAAAATTATAAACGTAAAATCTTTCCTGAGTTTCTAGAACCACAAGCAGCACGTCCAGCAAAACGTGTTTGTTTGCTCTCCGAGTAGGAACGGTGGGTGGTGATTTGGGCAGAGAGCGAAGCCGACAGACGAAATAATGATGCGTGTCGTACGTTTCTTGGTTGGAAATTTTCTATTGATAGTAGTTCACGTTTGCTTGTCACGACACGCATCATTATTTCGTTTTTTTTTAAGTTGATAGAAACGGGCTTATCATACAACCCAATTAGTATGAAAACATTTGTGCGTAGTTTTCAATGAATTTTTAGGGAAAACATCAGCCCAAAAATACCTCTTTAATGAACATATATTTTTTCGAGCTTCCAACACTCTGGTGGTGTATTTCGATTGAAGTTGCATGCAGGAGGGGTGGTTTCGACAAAAATCAGGACACCACGATGAAAAAAATCAGGATTTTTCAGGTGGTGTCCTGAAAAATCCTGATTTTTTTCATCGCGGTTGATGAAAATAACATGCAGCTCTGCTTAGACTGCATAACTCAAGGCGAAATACAGGTGCTAAAGACGCCTCAAATTATGCAACTAAAGCGAGAAGAACCTGGGTTGGCTTGAAGTTAATATATAAAAACAATATTTAAATATCACTTCAACCAAACATTATCATCGGTTAAACTGGTTAAACCTTTTGTTTTTAAGGTTTGTTTGACTTTCTCACCATTGAACAATAAATTTAGTTATAGTTTAGATATTTTTTAAAAATCAGGACAAATCAGGACATTTTTAGGGTCATTTTAAAAAAATCAGGACAATTCAAGCGCTTTGGAAAAATCAGGAAGGCCACTCGAAAATCAGGACACCTGACACCCCTGGTTGCATGCCAAGAAAAGGAACAAAATTAGTTTTAATTTTATATTCAAAACCTAAATAAATATTTATTCTTTTATCTTTCTAGTATTTTTTGATTTTTTGCCAAGTTTAACTGTAGGCATGAGTATTTAATGCAAATTTTTCTAATGAATGTCCGCGTTTGAAATAGCATGTGAATTTAAAAGTTGCACTAGAAAGGTGAGTTCATCTGATTTTCATACGGTGATTTCCAACATAATTGTCTCGGATGCAGATCGAAAAAATTAACTGCTTTAATAAAGTACGAACAATAAAAAAATCGGTATGCACAGATTTGAAACAAATTATTCTCTTCGCAATGAAAATATATTCAAATTTTTTTTAGCTCAATTTGGACCTGAAAAACATGAAAAGACATGTTGGCATGCCATGAAAAGGATCACGCAAAATAGTGCTCACTTACCCTAATCTTTTTTTTTTGCAAACAAACTATGCATAAACATTGCTGAATACAAAAAAAAAGCGAAAACTAGGGATCTTTTCTTAATTTTTTTTGCAAAGATCTTATCTCATGAAACTTGATGCGTTATATTTTTAAATTTTTTATGTACGGGATTTTCATTCCTAGGACCATACATGATTTCGAAAAAAAAATATTATTTTTTGATTTCGTAGTTTAGTTAAGGCAGAAATAGTGATAGAAAATTGTTTCAAGGTGGTAAAACAGCAGACAAACAAATTATCTTTGGTAAACCATTATCACCTGAACTTCTGTAAATTATTCTGTAAATTATTATATTATGCAATGTTTGGCAGCTTTATACAAAAGGGTTGCCTGCCGTTTTATTACTTCGGTCCGTACCAAAGCTTTTATATTTAAGAGAACAAATATCTTTAACTTATTTCAAACCAGAATTTTGGCACAAATAATTTCAAAAAAGTAACTAGCTGGCGTCAAAAAATTCTATTAATTTTTCTGATTATCTAGTTTAGTTAGCTAGGAACCAAGGACCTTCAGGGATAAAATACAAAAAAACCGGAAATTTCATGTTAATTGTGATTTAATTGATGTTTTATGTGGCGCGTTGTTCGTGTGTACAATTAAAAATTTCTGTCTGTAATGCGGCGTGTAACCTCTCACTAACCGACGTCGAGGTTCCGGAAGCAGGCGGGCCGTCGATATATTGGCGTATCGACGGGGTGCCGAAACTGTCGGCGCCAGCCGGCGTTGCTGGACTCAGTTATGGCAGGCGTTTTCCTTCATTGGCGTTTGATCGGCCTGCCCACGAGAGTGTCTCGTATCCGGAAATTCCGAGAAGGGAAGTCTTCCTTGGAAATTAGGATTCCGCAGAACCCGAGGACGATTATGCAGGTCTTTTACGGTTAGGCGCGAGACCACGAAGGATCTGCGGGCCGAGCCGTGACGAAGCCAACCGGCGTTTCCGGGCGAATTCTGTAGAACTACTCAGATACTAAAACACAGACAGGTTGCCAGATTGCCCGGTTTTATCCGGGTTTGTCCGGATATTTGATACTAAATTTAAGAACAGTCCGGCTCGGCCCGGTTGCCCGGATTTCATTGAAAAATGCCCGGATTTTGCCCGGATTTATTCACATTATTTGGCAAATTAAACAAAAAAAAAACAAAACAACGAACACCTCCAAAACGAAATTTTTTGAGCAAGTTTTATAAAAAAAATCATGAAAGGTTTTTTTGGAAGCCTAAAATACGGTTCAAAATCTATCGATGAGTTTTGATGAAAAAACATTTTTTTTCTTGATTTTTGTTGAGGAATTTCTGAGTTATGACAAAATTTGCCCGGATATTGCCCGGATTTTTGGTCGTCAATTTGAAATCGAATGCCCGGATTTTGCCAGGTTTTTCTGTAAAAATTGCCCGGTTTTTCCGGCCCGGATACGTGCAGAAAAAATTCTGGCAACCTTATGCTGTCTCGTAGTGAGACTGGACAAGGAGCATGAATTTTCTAAAGCTAAATATACAAAACTGTAAAATTAAAACAAAAATCAAACGATTTGTAACCAACCGGTTAAAGTATAGTACAGCTCATGCAACAAAGACAGTCTCTATTCCATGAATTTCTGAGATATTTAATTTTAGTAAGATTAGTTTGAACACTACACAAAACATGTGAAAATATGTACCAGCATTTGGGTACCTATCCACCATACGCTTAAAACTGTTATAGCAGAAGCGCTAGAAAAATTCACAGAGGGAAATATCCACTTTCTTGCTTGTACAGATAGAAGAAAGCAAAAAGAAATATTAACGACTTGTTTAGACCGATATTTATGTTCGGGTATCTCGATCGTAAAATAAATCTGTAACTCAATGCTTTTAGTTTTTCGGAGGCAATTTGTAAGCTTATTCATAAACACGCTGCAGACCACGCATGGCAGTCATTTTTCACTGCAAGTATTTATGTGCTCTGGCTGGGTATGTCGAAGACCAGGCGGGCAGCAATTTTCTGGTCCCGCTAAACAACAACGGAAGTCGAGTGTCACAATACTAGCTCGTCAAAGCATACGATTTTTAAGTCTCTTGTTTGGGACGTGAGAATTTGGGAGCGACCCTACTTATCTGAAAATCTTTAAGTGGTAATCGTAAATCATTGGGATAGTTGATGGTTGCTCGAGTAGCGATAATTAGTAAACAGGGAATACATTTCAAATAATATTTCCAACTCGCTTTGGTTTAAAGATTTAGTCTAGTTACTAGACTCTAGTTTTATGGGAATGATTTTTTAAAACACGTACATATATTATTCGTTGACAAGAAGTAAAGCTGACAACCAAATGCTACCAACTTTTATTTCTGACATTTTTTTCCTGACCCAATGTCACGTATCCTGACAGCTCAAGCACTTTGTTTCCCGAGCTGAGATTATCAATTAGCTTCAAGTGTCATATTCAGTTTTCCCCCTTTTATGCTTTTCGGGCTTTATTGGCCTCCTGGTGTCTAACCATTGTTACCATTAGCGAGGTTGCCGTGCTACCTGGCTTAAGCTTGTCATTCATAGTCATTGAGCTGTGAAAAGGTGCCGAAGACCGAAAAAGGTGAGCAAATGTCGCTTCTCGCTTTTTTCTTCTTCCTATGTAGTTACCGAAATTGCCTCCCAGCTTGGTCTTTCTCCATCGGATACCGAGAAGTGATCGTCGTCGGTTGTGTTTACCCAGGCCATTCTTCCGTTCAAAATTCATTTTTATCCTTGTCATGCTAGCTGTCATCGCCGATCCCTTTTTGGGAGTCCGAGATGCCGTCCCGGGACTGCACCGCACCGTAACCGGATACTTTCTGAAAAACGTAAGAACCTAACCTAGTAGCACAAAGAGAGGAAAATAAACCGCTGAAACCTAAAATATGTCAGCCGGCCGCGGTCACACCTTGATTGAAGGGGCCACATGAGTCAGCGATTTCGACATTGTTGCACAGAAGCTGGTTATCCTTTTTCCATCAGTGTTTAATTTTTTTGTTCTGAGATGGAAGATAAACAAATGCTGCTAAGCAGGATTTCTTATTTCAAGGTTCATTGTTTGGCTAATGTGTTTTCCTAGGTATATAAAAAAACTTGGGTCGTGCATAATAATTTCTCCCAGTAGATATGGTAAGAAGCTAGAATTGTGTACAATAGAACTCCGCTTATCCGAGCTCAGGTTATCTGAGCTTCCGCGTTATCCGAGCCACCATTTTCAGACAAAATTCATGTAGAGTTAATTGACGTTTTTGTAAGGTTAAATTTGCAAAAATCGTCGATTGAATAGCATATCAAAATTAAAGTATGTATTTTCATAGTTATGCGCCTTGACGATATGCAAAACCAGAGCAAAAGGATGGAGTTTGTAAATGTATTTCAATGTTTTTTTTGTATAATTCGAGGCGGTCCTTTCTGGACTCCCTCGTGAATATTTGCGGGGTTCTACTGTATTGTAAAAATGTTTAGAGGGAAAAATTCTTAACAGGAATGAAGATTTTAATACATACGCTCATACATCATTTTGAATTAGCCAACGCATGAAATGCCTATTATGCCAATTTTATGAAATGCTTATACATGGAATGGCAATTGAAATTGAAGAAAACTTATAGAAACTGCCTTAAAAAATTATAAATTATGATTAATAGTTTTTATAAACAAATGTTCGTGTTCTCAATATCACAACAATCATAATGAATTGACAAACAATAATTTAAGTAAGGTGAATAATAAAAAACAATTCTCTAAAAATATTTCTCGTTTCATGATACTAACCATCTAAATGATCGGCTATGAGCGCCACAAACAAGCCAATTTGATTGTGTTTTCTCCGTAAACTGGCGCCTCGATTCTACCGCAAATTTTGTGCTGTCCAATTTACGAGAAAGTATTGATAATCATTCTTCGAAACCGCGGCATTGTGGAGCAGAACCATCCGTCTTAGATTATGAATGAACCAAGACCCATAATTATGACTAGAATTTACTACAATCTAACCGGCCATAATCGGATGCTGGCCGAGAAGACGATCGCCGAGAAATAACCATTCATTCACAAATGATGGTCATTTAGCATTCCCGCTCACTCACTAAAACCATCATTCGTGGCTTTTGATGGTAGGTTCCGAAAGTGCGGCTCTACTTTCAGCATCAACATCACATCATTAGATCACCCATCATCATCATCCATCGTTCATCGTTCATCGTTCATCGTGTACCCTGGCCGTGAAGAAAATGACCCATCGGCCGATCTTGATCCGACAGGCAGCACTCTAATTTTTTTTTAGTTGGCTCCAGGAAAAGCTGCTCTCCTCCTTCGAAGAACCGCCTGGTAAACTCCTACCTATCTTCTATAATGATAGCGTTCTATAATGATCGTCTTGGGGCCCTGGAGGAACATCGTGGATGGATGGAAGAAGAAAAAAATGATTAGACGATGTATGATGATAATAAATTGCAGGTAGATTTTCGCTTTTATCTTAATCATAATTCATAGTACACAAATAATATACCGTGCATGTAATTTTATTGTCTAAGATATACTTGAGTGGGCTGGATTTTATGGCGCTCAGCCGCCGATGGGGAAGTGAATGATGCCCACGGCGGCACGGCCAGGGAGAATCGTTAAGTGGGAAGGCTGGGTGCTAACGAAACAGGCTGCTTCTGATGTTCTCGTAATATCTATCTCGCGCGTATAAAATACACGGACCAGAAACTCGAGTGCAAGTAGGTGATTAATGAGCCCATCATGCCTTCCAGCTCGCACATGAGTTATGATGAATCATGCATCATTTCCAGATGATGGATAGTTTACTACACCAACACTACATGATGCCATGAGCCACAAGACTATGTTGTGGTTCGGTCTTCATCATCGCATAAAATGCGGGATATGTGCGTTTGCATGCAAATGTCCCATTGTGTTTTCTTGTTCGTTTTTCAACGCATTCAATCTTGTTTCTTCCCCAAGAAGCTCTTTCAAAAAAAAAAAAAAAAAAACTTGCCGCTGCATGGGTACGCAAAGAGTAAAAAAGTACCTACATATGCTTTCTCTAATAAAAAAAACATGTAAAGTTATCATGATTTATCATTCGAACATAGGCACGATAATTGTACTTCATGTTGATAGAGCGCGTTTTACTAATGCAATATAGAACAAGTAAACTAAGTAGCAAACGTATGTTGGCATATAACGGTTGATTATGGAGAGTTGTTATTAAAGCCACTCACGTGAGCTTTAATGTGCGAATTTGTGGCAACTAGTAGCATTATCTTCTCTTTTCTTGAACGTTTGTAGTATGATTATTTCAAAATATCATTCAAGATAATCGTAGCTTAATAGTTTATGCTTGTTACAAAACTGGGTATAATTGACAGATAAAGAGTTTTAGCACGGCCAGAAAGACTAGATTAAAGAATAAAAAAATAGTAGATTAGTTAGTTGTAACAAACAAGTTTTGTTTAGCCCTAATCCGCTCTATAAGAATAGTTCCACTATGTGTTTTGCTTGTTTAAGTATGAATGATTGAAAATCACGGAAATTTTCTTCTACAATATGTTCTGAATTGTTTAACGGATAAATCAAGCATAAGTTTACTATATTAGACGTAGCAATTGGCGTTGAGGACCAAAAATGTGAAAAAGTGGTACGAAATAAGAAAAGTACCACTTGAGTTTTTCTACGAAAATAAGATTATTTTTAAAAATGGACTGGGTAGGCTGTGGCCGTCGATGACGGACGTGTTTAACTTTTGGAGAAAATTTTCGAGACCGTTCCAATTCCAGTTCAAACCTAGTTAAAGTGTTGCTTAAGTTAATTTCAAGTCAAAACCGAAAGTTTTCCGGTATCAGCCCTACAAGACGGAGAAATTCTCTAGAGGTCTCAAACCCTCATTTCAAAAGTTTGTTTGTCCTGTCTTCCTGGAATGCTGTAGGCCACTTACACTAATCGGAGATGAAACCTTCTGAATCATTTATTGATGTTTCGTATCCGGAAAACGTTAAAGCTAAGTATTCTCAGATTTTATTTATAATTAGTTGATCAAAACTTGTAAATTCAACTTAAATACTAAAATGTTGTCAATGTAAAAAATATTCACAAATATTCGTGCCACATTAATAATGCCGCAAAAAAAAAACTTCAGTGATTTTGATAGAATGATTTTCAATGTTTTAAAACTAATCGTTATTTCACCAATTAAAAAAAAAAATAATCAGAACTATTACAATATTGGTCCTTTTTGGTTCAAAAAATAAACATGGATTGACTTATTCAACAACTTGTTTAAAATTTTAAAATTTCTCATCAAGTTTTTCTTATTCAAATGTTTGAAACTTTAAATCGATCGTTATTTATTTATATCATGAATCAATCATTAACAGGGCTTTAGAGCAAACGCACCAATAAGTGAGTATAAGCGGCCCGGTTTTGCTCATTTCAGCGGACCGGTTTTGGGATACACACTCTTTCGTGCACCGGGCGGTAGCATAATTATTTTTAAATTTAGCATTGCACTGAGAAAACTTTTGAAGAAAATCTAAATTTAAATTAATACGTACCGAGTAAATTTTCGGAGTCGTCAGTTTTTTGCTCAAATTTCGATGAATGTTGGTCTTAAAAGGGCCTGGGGGTGTTGGCAGTTATTTGACGGGATAGCTGCTATCCGTATCGTGACGTCAAAGTCTACATCCTGGTTGAACATGCCATACAGAAGCAGCAAGGCCAAGCAGCTTCGAACACCAGCAATCGGGTCCGATGACGGATGCAGCAAGAACTTCCGAGCAGGATGTTTGCTTCGCTTGGCCTCGTCATCGTATCTATAGGACACCGCTTTCAACCGGTGGTGGTTGTAAAGCGTTGAGTTTTCCTTACGGTGTTTCCAATTCCGTGTCACCCGTTTGCTGGATTGTGATTAAAAACTTATTGAATTGTAGGACGACTTGATTGAATAAAATAAGTTCAGATAAGAATATATTTTCGAATTAAGCTCGATTTTGCTTTCAAAACGCCGGGCACTTATATTTCCTAACAAATGGACCCGAAAAACAAAATTTAACAAACCAAACAATTCAACTAAAATTCAACTTTATTTGTTTATTATATTTATATTAAAATCATACTTTTCTAAAAAATCTTCAACTTCTTTTTCTATCCAACGTGCTGATTGAAATAATTGCTGCTCCGAAAAACTGGGTCCCATTAGTTGCAAACTTATTGGACCTCGTTCCGAAAGCCGAATCGTTAGGGACAGTACTGGAATGCCACCCATATCGGCCGGTTGGATACAAAAATCCTGCACAGCGCACTGGTCTCGATTATTATTACTCCGAGAAACTCCGAGTGACCATTTTTGGTCACAAATTACGATGCTTCAAGTTTGTTTATCTGAAATTGAGTGAGAAAGGAAAAAATGTTATCAAAATTCATAGGTAGAAAAAAAGTCAAAAACAGTATAAAATACAAAATAAATAACTCACCATCAGAACCAGCATTTACACTTTCTCGTTCAATTCCTGGAAAACCCCGAAAAAATGTAACGAAATTGCGAATTTAACTGCAGTTATTACAAAAAAAACCATCCACAATTTTAAGCTGATACAATTTTTTTCTTAAAATAAATATCAACAAACATCTACACGCTGCGACATCGTTTGTTTAATTCTGCTCAAAACGGTAGAATTTTTTCAGTGCATGTTTGCTCTCGCCCCTTTCTAGTGAGCAAATTTGGTGATTTTGTCGGTCCCGACGGCATCGGCCCTATTTTGCTCACCTTCATACTAACCCCCGGTGCGGTATGGAAGTGATTAAACTCGTGAGCATTTTCACTTTGCTCGCGATTGCTGCGGATGCCCTTAGTTAAATATTGATGTTTCTGATCAAATGTGGGAAGTTAATAAATGAATAGTTCAATCAAAATTGCTGATAAAATTTACATAGTTTTTATTCTCTACAGCTCTCTTTAAAAAAAAGGGAAAAACTTTCTATTTGGTCTTGATTTCTTCAATTTCTCAATTTTTCTCCAAAACATTTAAACTTTTACACTTTTCACACGTTCTTAAATTCCCTCTTAAATATGATTTAGAACCTCATTTCGATATCATTTCGAACTTTGAATTATGTGAGCAACAACTATAACAGATACAGATGAGGATGGAAATCAAGTTTATACGATTGACTTCGAATGTGTTTTAGTCATTATCACCTTTCAAAATTGTTGTTTCTTATTTCGCTAAAATGATTTAATAAATTAAACATATATGTCAGGAGAAAAGGCTAACACTAGTCAAAAGTGTTTCCTAATTATTTCCTTTCCCCGCATTTCCAACCAAATTTTTTTGCAAGGATGCAGAGGTGACCTTGGTCCTTAGGAATAAAGTTGTTCTTTTATCCCTTTTTCATTTTTCCTAACCTATCTATTGACTACTAGGACGTGGCCGGCGCCGTTATTGATGTTTAAAGAGAGAGCATCAGTTTTGTGCATTGTGAATGTGTAGCCAATCCCAGGTTCCGTTCATTTGACCTTTGAACAAAATTGATGGCCTCGGTCAATCACAGAGTAGCAACCATTGGCGATGTGGATCTTGTTCTACTGAGCCACTCCTGCGATCTTGGAATCCGAAATGTATTGATTGTATTTAAACCAAATTTAGAAATCAATCACAGAGTATAGAATACTTTTAAATTCTTCATTTAGGGTGCATTTCGGGTTCAATGATTCAAGGTGGATGTGAGTAGTCAATCAAGCTAAGCTAAATAAGATTATTTTTAAAAATTTCTTGTGTAAAAGCTAATAATAATACTTCTACGAATTATTTGAATAGATAACTGCATTTTTGGAGTTTTCCAGAATTCAGAAGGTTTTTAAAGGTATTAAAAGGGGGTTTTAAGAGATGCTCCTCTAGCGTTAAGGAATTTGATGTTTGAGCTATAAAACTTTATCAAACTGCTTGATTTCTTCATTAACATTCATAAATATGATGCAAAATGATGAAACATAGATTTGAGGCTGAATTTGAATCCAAAAAACAGGTTGGAATTCAAAAATACGATATAACTTGACGAACATAATTCCTAAAACTCACTCGGTTCATGGCAACTGTTCTACAATTTCTTAGACATCCCACATTCGCCAGATCACACTCTACTAGGTCTAACCACCTCGCTCGTTGCGCCCCTGCTTGTCTCGTTCCTATCGGATTCGTAGCGAACACCTGTTTTGCAAGACAGTCGTCCGGCATTCTCGCAACATGTCCTGCCCAGCGTATTCGGCAAGCCTTCACCACCTTCTGGATACTGTGTTCTTCGTAGAGTCGCGCGAGTTCGTGGTTCATCCTTCGCCTCCACACTCCGTTCTTCTGCACGCCGCCAAAGATGGTTCTTAACACTCGTCGCTCGAATACTCCGAGTGCACGCAGGTGTTTCTCGAGCAATATCCATGTCTCGTGCCCGTAAAGGACAACCGATCTAATGAGCGACATATACAGGTTCTTGACCGCAGTTGCTTGGAGTCCTTAGTAGGCACGACTTCCGCTGATAATTCGCCGCTGGATCTCACAGCTGTTTTTTTTGTCTGCGGTTTTTTTTTGTCTGCGGTAAACCAAGATAGACTAGAGATAAACTAGTGTTAAGTTAATACATACAAATGAAACTGACCAAATAAAAGTAACTTAGGTACCCTAAACCTTTTTTTATGCGGCCGGATTGGAGTAATCAACGATTCGCATCAGGTCGATTGACTTTATTTGATAGATACTGTTATACCTGCCTAAAATTAAATAAGCATCAAGCGATATATGTATGTAGGTGAAACGATGCTTCGAAAGATTGATTTTTTTTCGTTGCTTCCAAAGATTGCCACTGAACATTTCAAACAAAGCACGCACTCAACAGGTAAGTTATATGGATATCGAATACGACCCATTCCAGCTGAATAAATTTGAGCTGTCACAAGTGCTTTATGGGCTTTGATGTTTTATTTTTGCAGCACATGTTCGACATTTAAATCGATCGATTAACATTTTAACTATCAATTACGGTATGATTTACGTGTTCAGGCTGACACTCGTGGAATGTACAAAGTTTAATGTGACTGTAGCGCTCCGAATTATAATAATGCAGTAGGTAAGGCGAAGCTGCCATCAATGTTTTGTCGACTTGTGTGTGCCTGTAGGTAGGTTCGTGTAATTGCTGGTGGTGTCATTCAAATGAATTGATACATTGATTGAGGTCGGAAAATTAACCCCCGTGGTACGGCAAAAATGATGAACGTGTCTGTTGAGGTTATTCTCCCGTTGTCGACATCAATGAGCGCTCGAGTGTCATATGCATAGAACAACAATGACGGATATAATTTATTTCAATTATAAGCGGTCCTTGATTTAAAGAATCCGGAATGATTTATTTATTACGATGTAACACTTTAGAGTGTTTGTGACACAGCTTCCTATAGTTGATATACAGAGGAGCATCTCTTGAAACCCCCTTTTAAAACCTTTGAAAACCTTTGGAATTCTGGAAAACTCCTTAAAATGCAGTTATCTATTCAAATAATTTGTAGAAGCATTATTATTCACTTTTGCACAGTAAATTTTTAAAAATATTCTTGTTTTTGTTGAAAAACTCAAGTGGTGCTATTCTTATTTCGCACCCTTTTTTCACATTTTTGGTCCTCAACGCCAATTGCTACGTCCAAAAAAAGTAAACTTATGCTTGTTTTATCCGTAGAGCAATTCAGAACAAACTGTGGAAGAAAGTTTTCGTAATTTTCAATCATTCATATTTTAACAAGCAAAACACATAGTGGTGCTATTCTTATTTCGCTCACTGTATCAACGAAATAGTTATTTTAGCAACAAGTTGCAAAAAGTGGAATTTTTCAGCACGAATCGAAAATTACGTGGATAATAACGTCGAGTGCTGAAAAAGCGAGTTTTACAACGAGTTGCGTACGCAATTTATGAAAATTCGAAAAATTCTCTTGGAAATTCAGTAATTAACCATGGAATGTATATTTCGACATTGAACTCAATGCTGAAAAGAAGCACTTTTCGATACTGTTTTCGGTGTCAAAAAGTTCACTTTACAACACTGAATTGTATAAAATTACTTTGTTATTTTTGTAACAGTAGGGGAGAAAGGGGATACTTGAAACCTTTATCTTATTTTCATCATATCTTTTAAAATTTTTTTGCAGATAACCGTCTTTTGCGTTTTCTGATAGCGTGTAATTTCATATTTATATGCTTCAAAAGCCTCGAACATCATCGACGTCAGATCCTGTCGAGGCGCCAACATCGAGTCAGACCACTATCTGGTGATGGTGAAGATGCGCCCAAAACTCTCCGTAGTGAACAACACACGCAACCGGCGCCCGCCTCGGTTAAATATTGCGCGACTGAAGCAACCTGAGGTCGCGGCAGACTACGCGCAATCGGTCGAAGCAGCGCTGCCAGCAGAGGGCGAGCTTGATGAAGCCCCTCTCGAGGACAGTTTGGATACCATCAAGACAGCCATCAACAGCCTGGAGGAGGAGGAGCTCGAGGAGCTGGAGCAGCTGCATCGTTCCCAAGAAACACGAAAGTTCTATCAGAAACTCAACGCATCCCGCAAAGGCTTCGTGCCGCAAGCCGAAATGTGGCGGGATAAGGACGGAGGCATCCTGACGGACAATCGTGAGGTGATCAAAAGGTGGAAGCAGCACTTCGACGAACACCTGAACGGCACACATCCAACGATGAGGGAAGTTAAGGAAGCCATTCGCCAGCTGAATAGAAACAAGTCGGATGGGAAGGATGGCATCGCAGCTGAACTCATCAAAATGGGCCCGGACAAGTTGGCCGATTGCCTACACCGGTTGATAGTCCGGATCTGGGACATAGAACAGCTACCGGAGGAGTGGAAGGAGGGGGTAATATGCCCCATCTACAAGAAGGGCGACAAATTGGACTGTGAGAACTACCGAGCGATCACTGTCCTCAATGCCGCCTACAAAGTGTTGTCCCGAATCCTACTCCGCCGCCTAACGCCACAAGCAAACAGATTCGTGGGAAGTCATCAGGCTGGCTTCATGGAGAGATGGTCTACGACGGACCAGATATTAACATTACGGCAAATCCTCCAAAAATGCCGGGAACACCAAGTCCCTACGCACCATCTATTCATCGACTTAAAAGCCGCATACGACACGATCGACCGTAACAACCTATGGAAAATCATGGACGAGAACGGCTTTTCCGGGAAGCTGATCAGACTGATCAAGGCGACGATGGATGGAACGCAGTGCTGTGTGCGGATCTCGGGTGAATTGTCGAGTTCATTCGAATCGAGCAGGGGGCTTCGACAAGGTGATGGTCTATCCTGCATGATGTTCAACGTGGCGCTAGAAGGTGTTATTCGACAGGCGGTGGGCGAAATGCGGGGCACGATTTTCAACAGATCCGGTCAACTTTTCTGCTTTGCCGATGACATTGATATAGTCGGCAGATCATCTGAGGCGGTGGAAGATATCTACCGCAAACTGAAACGCGAAGCAGGAAGGATTGGGTTGATGATTAATACGTCCGAGACGAAGTACATGCTGGCCTGCGGATCCGAGACCGACCGAACCCGCTTGTCCAGTAATAACAAGGTCACGATCAACGGCGACGAGCTGGAGATAGTCGAAGACTTTGTCTATCTCGGCTCACTGGTGACCGCAGACAATGACACCAGCCGTGAGATCCGGAGGCGAATTATCAGCGGAAGTCGTTCCTACTATGGACACCACAAGCAACTGCGGTCGAGAAGACTTAGCCCTCGCACGAAGTGTAACCTGTATATGACGCTCATTAGACCAGTTGTTCTCTACGGGCACAAGACATGGATATTGCTCGAGGAGGACCTGCGTACACTCGGGGTATTCGAGCGACGAGTGTTAAGAGCCATCTTTGGCGGCTTACAGGAGAACGGAGTGTGGAGGCGAAGGATGAACCACGAGCTCGCGCGACTCTACGGCGAACCCAGTATACAGAAGGTGGTAGAAGCTGGCCGGATACGCTGGGCAGGACATGTTGCGAGAATGCCGGACGACTGTCCTGCAAAACAGGTGTTCGCTACGAATCCGGTAGGAACAAGACGAGCGGGGGCGCAACGAGCGAGGTGGTTAGACCAAGTGGAGCGTGATCTGGCGAACGTGGGGTGCCCGAGAAATTGTAGAACGGTTGCCATGGACCGAGTGAATTTTAGGAATTATGTTCGTCAAGTTATGCCGTGAGACGGAATTCTATGTAAATAAAATAAAAATAAAAGAAAAAGCTTCAAAAGTCAGATCGGTACAAGAGCCCGTAGATGAACTAGAAACGTTCTCGCAAGATAAAAAAATTGTGATATTATGAAAGTTGAAAACGACTTGATCCTTTAATCAGGGTGTTTTTAGCTTTGGAAAAATCATGCAAAGTCTAAAGATAAAAGTTCAATTGACTTTTTTTGGCCATATTAGTTTTCATTCCACAGTTTATAAGTCTCAGACAAAAAGAATTCAAAATGTTTGTCTTCTACCATATGTTCATAGCATACTCAAAGGCGCAATATTCTTTTTTTTTTTCAGATAAAAGCACTTTTTTGAGTCCTTTTCATCAGGATTTTTTTTGGATAAATATTGGATAACGATATTTTGGAAAAAAATATTTCAACATTTTTAAATGATAAAAAAATATCCTAAAGTCCCATTTTGTTAGATTTTTTAAACAAAATACAAAAACTCAAATATTTATTTTTTATTGTTTTCAGATAGCAGGTTTGTTGATTTGTTTTTTTGGCAAATTTTTCTAGAGCATTTTGATCTACATATGTAAGACATTCTAGTTTAGAGATATAGCGAAGGAACACAGTATTCTCATTCTCCCCTATAAAAAATCACGAATGACAAAATCATCGGCCAGAGTGAGATTGTTTTCGAGCTTGTCTTCATCGATGAGATGTTTTGATTCGAATTTTATAAACACATTTCATAACTGATCCCTTTTTCGGGGCTTAACGTTCTACGTATTATATAGCAAGTAAGCTGTTAATCTTCTTATGTATACATCGACTTCTTGAGTTAATGAAATGTTTGGTTAATAATAGAAATAGTAAGAAAATGGTATTAAATGAAAAGCCAGATTTTTTGTTGAAAAATTAACAAAAGTTAAGTTTTATCTTTTAAACAACTTTAGTTCTGTGAAAAAAAAAATCATTTTTTAAGCTTCTTTAAGCTGTAGCTTTTGAAAACTGTTTATAAAACAGTTGACATTAATGTTTAAAAGCATAGATAGTGAACAAAAAGTAAGTCAAAACAATGATTGGCCTGGTTTTATGCCGATTGAAGTGAACCCCGTCTAAAGGCGGGTTTGGGCTTTAGCGAGTTGATAAAATAAAATAATGCCAAAATTTCTAATTTTATTTAAAATAAGCATTTGAAAAAGTGTGCTAAATTTTTTTCATTTCGTCGTACATCGTCTTATTACGTTCATGATCATTTTACAGCAAGTTTAATACCCAGATTATGTTGAGTGGTCCAAAATAAGTCCCTAAAGAAATAAGTAGGATCTGTTTACGACATGTTTTTGGTTCTTTGAGCTTGCAATCTAGTTTTCAAGTGTTTCATCATAGCTGTGAACATGTTTTGGTTGTTAAATTAATCACAGCTATGCAAAAAACCTCTTGAAAGTTGACTCCAATAATTGTTTATTGTTTATTGTTTATATATAATGGCACGTCCTCCTGAATTGATTTGGCCCAACTGTGAAAATTCAAAACTTTATTTTGAATTTTCTCTCTCTTATGATTTTTTGAAATTGAACGTTAGATATGATTAGAATGATATGAAGTTGCTTCAACTATATCTGTTCAAAATTTTAATGATGAAAATGGTTTATAGGGGAAATATTGGAAAAAAGCTGAAAGGTGGTTAAAAATATGTACCCGGTCCAAAATATGTCCGTTGCCGTATACGTTAATCTTATCGATTTACAGAATACAAATGGTAAAATAGCGCAGTTCTGAAAAATAAAACCATCGTTGCATTATAAATACTCGACGTTTCATTCAAAACCCTCTCTGTTACCCTGGATATCTCTATTTTTTTGCATGATACCAGCACTGACACTGATGTGCACTATTGATTACGATTTATGGTCATCTCACGCACAGGCATGAACATCATGATCGAGCCCGAACTGGCGTGGATGGATGTCCTGAAATGGAATTTCAATCAAAATGGTCTCTAAACCGAAAACGAGTTAATTATGATTCAACGGCACCGCTGACGACGTGTCAGGTGTAGACATGCATTTCAAATATGTTGATAGCTCCGGCAGCACCATCAATATACGGCACTGTCACATTGTCGGAATTTCAAGCGAACCCCAAAATGAGCACTTGTCGATAAAATACACGTTGTCGGTAATGGAATATGTATTGGCATTGTGTTTTCTGCTTCTAGGTACCAAAAGGTAGACAGCGGTGTACGTTACTAATTTTTGTTTTTAAAGGACTTTCAATTATGTATAGTAATATTAGAATGCTATCTTTTTGCTTTCTAACGAAAAAAATGATACAAAAATAAGGAGATATTCCCACCATTACTTATTCTTAAAAAAGACAGTACATATTTACAAATACCGTCAAATTTGTATTCGTAAACCGTCTTTATCAATGCAACTGATTCAGTCAACATGCGAGCTGAGTTGGTCTAACCAATAATTTTAATTAAAGAAAACAAAATTCAAGTATTTTTTCAGGTGAGATTATCGTTAGTTTTCAACCTATAAAACATAAAAAATAGCTTTTCTTCAATAAATTTACCAGTTTCTTAAATAAATATACCAACAAATTTACCATTTTCTTGAATAAATTTATCATGACTTGTGATTAACTTCAGCTAACTTACAGTGCTAAAATATAATCATGATAGACACGCCCCTGGTCTTCCGCTCGCCGATGGCGGCCACAAATGTCGAATCGACAGCGATGATGGCTAATTAATAATTTATACTCCGAAGGCAATCACCGGAGCCCGTTAATGGCTATCAACGATCGTTATAATTAAATCCATATAAGCATTTTGATGTACCTTTTATTTTTCGGATAGCGCAGCTCAGTAGCAAACGGCTTGGCTCGCGGTGGCCACAACGAGCTGTACGCAACTTGAATTTTAACAGGTTTTTCACGGGTCGTAGGAGTTGTTTGTCGGTTGCCCCGCTGCTGCTTTTGGTCCTACTGGCTGTTTAACAAACTGTGGAGAGGTGGTCAACTTTCTGTCTTTGTTGACAGACGAGGATGTCTGAGTAAGGTATTAAAATAGGCAGTGCTGCTAAACTTGAATGGTATCCCACATGCTGATGGTGACATGAAAAATTTTGTTTTTTTCAAGAAATTCTAAAATTAAAACAGCTAGAAAACACACCGTGTAGTAACGACATGCTCTAATTACAGAACCTAAAAAAATTAGCTTAGCAACAAAATACATATCCTTTAATTTATACCTTTTTATTACCATAGCAATATGAGAAAAAATTATTTGCCTATGCAAAGGCGCTAAGAAATTGACTGTAAAGTGCATTCTGTGAGGCGTCTTTAGTTAGAAATGTTTTTACTTTCACGCCGAATGATAAATACTGATGAGCGCATTTATGAATTAAATTTGCTTATAAATGTTGATGGACGTTGGAAAATGGTTTATCGATACGAATAGAATGGTGCACAATATTTCAAACCAAACGCATATGCTAAATAAAGATGATGGAAGTTACAAATTTACCATGCACTGTCAAGCCTTAAATGTTACTTATTCGGTGTTGGATCTAACATATTTTAGAATTTGTGGTTCATTTTTTGAACTTCACGTAAATACTGGAAACGATATATTTTGACTTTTTCAAATTTCTGTACTGTAGGGGATAGTGGGGATACTTGATCCCCTTTTCTTATTCTCACCATATCTTTTTGGAAAAATTTAGTAACTCGCCGTCTTTGACATTTTCTGACAGCTTCAAGTTTCTATGCTCCAAAAATTAGAACGATACTTGAACCCGTTGATGAACTAGAAGCATTTTCGTGGGAGTAAAAAAAATGCGATCTTTCTGAAGTTAGGGAAGACTTGATCCCTAGACCCTATTGAAGGAGACTTGATCTTTTATTCAGGAAGCCCTGTATAAAAATCAAACGAAACCCCAAGATAGAATGTTAATTGACTATTTTGGTCATGTTTGTTCTCATTTCACAATTTATAGCAGAAATAAGAAAAAAATTCTATAACTTTGTCTCAACGCTTATTACATTGCATACTTAAAGGCGCTATTTTTTATAATTAAAGAAAATTAATTATTTTTGCTCTTTTCTTCAGACAATTGTTTGATAAATATTAGTTTTTGGATAAATATAAGTAATTTCGTAATCAGCAATCATAACGATCAATTCAGAAGAAGAATATGCCGTTTGGAAGGGGGATCAATTGTACCCAACTCTAGGGATCAATTGTACACATAATCAACATTTTAGAAAACTTTTTCTGAAAAAAGTTGAGAGTTTTCCATTGCTTTGAAAATATGCCACTATGAAGTTCATTTTACGCTCGAACGATTGATACATTGGAACAAATATTTTTTTCATAATTTTCCCATGTAAGGAACATTTTAAAGTGATGAAAAAAGATCTTCAAGTTACATTTTGTGAAATTTTTCAAACAAAGTTCAATTACTCGAACAATTATTTTGTTAAAATTTTTTGAACTGCTAGCATTGTTATTTTGCTCATTTAGGCACATTTTTTTTTAAATTTTATTTAATTGACAAACCGAAGAAGTTGTTGACGGTCCCTATACGGTGTTACAACTTCAGTGATTGTGTGTTTGCTTTAACTTAGCTGCTATCTAACTTAGAATTTTGGTTTTCGATGCTGCCTTTGAGGATGAAGAAAAGGGTAGGATGTAAAGGATAGGAATTGATGGCGGAAAATGGTAGAAGATTTGGGTTAGGATGCGATTAGGTATTTTTAAAGATCCGACACCAGGTTGCACACGGTTGTGTTTTTCTAGAACATTTGATCTTTGTAAGACATTCCAGTTTCGAGATATAACTAAGGAATCAAGTATCCCCAGGGATCAAGTATCCTCATTCTCCCCTAAGGTTTATAAACAATCTATTGTTGCATTTCTTAGCTTTAGGTATTTAGGAGAGAATGTGGAGACTTATTTCAATTTTCTTCTTTGTAAGATGAGTAAGGAGCACTTACGTGAAGCGAAAAATATATTGATGTTTTTACAGTAAAAGGAGACATGATCATTTATTGAAGGTGTCTTGACCCTAGCATTGCAAGAATAGGTTTAAGCATTGTAAAGCAGACACTGCATAAACCTATTCTTAAGGAAATACACATGTATCAAACTTGTCTACGTTACGGTTGACGAAATAAATAAATATTCATTGGACATATATTACTTTTTGTTGCACACTTATAAGTTTCAATAAAGGAAATCTTAAAATTCTTATACAACCCTATGGTTATAGAAGACTCCAATTAGAAAAATCCCTTTGCTTTATTTTGGCGTATTTTTCTGAAACATTTGATTTTTGTAAGTCATTCTGGTTTCAAGATATATCTAAGAAACCAAGTCACCAAGTCACCAAGTTTGTATAAAATATAGGGGAGGTAAGGGCATAATGGTCACCTTAAGGAAAATGCTAATTTAACTATAGAATAAATAGAGCTATTATATATGAATTACATCATTGTTTCGTGTTCGAACATAAAAATATTCTATTTTCTAGTCGGCTGAAACTTGAAAAACTAGATAAAAACGTTTAAAAATGCATTTAAAAAAAATTGCTGAAAGCAGTCACTGTAGGGGCATATTGAGAACCCCCGCCTGGGGCAGTATAATCACCATTAATCGGGTCACGATGAGCGATTGCTGCCGGGGAATCTAGCAGCGAATTCAACTGGATTAAGTCAGGTGAGTCGTAGATTCATCAATCAAAGCATTAACAAAATAATCTAAGTCTGTTTGTGGAAATCAAACAATTCACACACGCTCATACATTATGTTCCTGGTGCTTTGTTTGGCAGATGATGCCGTATAATGTAACAATAAAAAAATCGACCATGAATGATAAATGGAAAAAAAATTACCTCGAACAGAAATCGATCTCTAGCCTTTTGATTACTTCACCGACACCTTGCCAACAGGCCAAATCGTAAACTAGACAAGCTGTAGCTCTATAATTCAGTTGACTACATCGAGTTGAATTCGCTGCTAGATTATAAGGCAGAAAACGCTCATCTTTCCCCGATTAATAGTGCTCTGTTCGCCCCATGCCAACAAATTTAAGTAAAAATGTATGTATGTATGTATGTATTGTATCCACCTTGGGTTTACGGCAGCGCCGCGGTTGTGGCAAAAAAAAATAATCCACACGTCCACCTTGGCTACCACGCAACACAATAATAACCCCCAAATGAGACTTCTAATGGGATGGAATCGCAAGCAGAGGCACTAACGGTATCCAGGGTGAAAAGGGGAAAAGTCTCGAGGAGCTATAACCATGTTGTTGACTAATCAAGATAGCATGCAAATTATAATCCCGCCGCCAAGGCTTCCGAAAAAAGAGTGCGTCCTTATTTTACAAAAAGTAATCAAATACTTTATTTTTCTCAACCATGCCAAATTCCCTTGACATAAATTGAGGAACGTCTAGTATTCAATACGGTACTAGCATACACGGTAACCCGCTCTTCTTGTAAAACGAGGATACCCAGATGCCCCTGCCCTTGTTGTTAAAATATGAAATCAGTACAATGTCTTTAAATGAAATAATATAATAAATATAATACAGTATAATTTAATAAAATATAATAAAAAGTAATATAATAAAACAAAGATAAAAAATATAATTTAATATAAAAGAATAAAATAATTGACATCATCAATTAGGAATGTATTATTTTGCAAACCTGTGAATGTAGAAAAACCATAAAAATTCAATAGGAATTATTTCAAAATTAATATAAAAATGTTCCTTCAAGTGGAAGAGAAACAGATATTGAAGGATAGTTTTCTCCAAATGCTATACTGCTTTCTCGAGGGTGAAAATAAATAAGATTAGTTTCAGTAAAGTTTAAAGAAATGCTGAAATGTTAAATAAATGTTTAACAGAAACTACAAATAATAACAACAGTGAAATGCATCAAAATATTGATTCTGAAACATTTGATTAATATAATAAAAGGATCAATACATTTCAGTACCTTCTACTGGATGACATTTTATGGAAAACAGACAAATTATTAATATAATACTCCCTAATATTTAAATATTTCCTGCAATTCAAGAGAGTTATTCATTTTTAAATATTTTCACCCAGGACATTTTCATTGAACTAATTAGGCCGAAACAAGTTTCAGATCCTTCTTTTGTTCCTCGGAGTTGGAACATCGCGAGGGGGGCGGGGAGGACAATAAAAAAAAATGCGCAAAACAAATAAATTGGAATAAATTGCACGGAAGCTTGTATTCGACAAAATTGCATACTTAATCGTTTCACAAAACTTATAAATGAAATGAAGGGTGACAAAAGAAAAATTTGCTATTTGTTCTAGCCTTAAACGATGTAATAAAATGCCTCGCGATTTTTGAATTTTACCTCGAGCATGTTTGTTTGCATCGGATGAAAAAAAAACTAATGAAAAAAAAAATTAAAAAATATTATAGGCAATGTAATATTAATTAATATAATCGAATATAATTAAATACAATAATTCACTATTTAATTTCAACTCCATGATTCGATCCTGACCTGTACCTATAGATAAACGTAAACTTTGGAAATTGGACAGTGATTATAATAGCCTTCAAAATGGAATGGAATGGTAATGAACATAGTGTGATATGCGACCTCATGATTCTGATATTGAGGTTATTTGTTCTTATGTCAATATAATTCATAAACTGCCTGTAAAAATCAGAAACAAAGTAAATTTGCTAAATATTATAACATTAATTCCACCGATTTTTGGATTTCCTGTAATCATAGCTTTGTTAATGAAAGTGAAGATTCTGCAATAAAATTTTAGAGCAAGATGATATGAAATATTTACAGTAAAAAATACTTATTTGGAGGTACACCAAGGTTTTTTTTTAACGCGGTTTTGATTTTGCTCAGTTTTTCTTACACGGCTTCTTTTTACACGGTTTTTTGCCATGGATACGGTTCTTCTACGCGACTGAAAATGTTTTGAACGAAAACAATCCTATACGTTAACAACAGATTGTATTGTGTACAATACAGTGTATTATTGTATAAAAATTGTTAGAAGCAATATTGAGAAATTAGCATGTAAAGACGAACCTGTAAAATATCAGAGAATTTCTGACGAATTGAAACAGTTATGAACGCTAGGTATACATACTTGTGTATTATAGTTTCTCGGGTAAATAATTTGAATAACTTTTTAGCACAATTCAAAAGTACCAAAGAAACGATAGTAATTTTAATATTATGTTGAAAACAACTTTTACCTTTTTCAATTCCTTCGCCTTTTTCAAACCATCACCATCATCAGATTTTCTATTAAGTATCCAGAAGAATAAATTTAGTAATGACTGTTAAAGCTATCATTTTACGAACATCTTTAGTTTAATTGTAATAAAGAGAAAAAAAGATGACACTGGAGCCTCTCATGCATTGATAAATACGGTACATTGCTAATAGTTTAACCAATCAAACTTTTCTATTAATGTTTGAATTCGACAAAATTACTTCTAAGTTGTTGAGCTGATAGACCGCGACATGCTGAAAGTACAAAATTAAAGTAATATAAACGCTTTCAGTGTTATTCAAAAAAAAATATGTATATTAAGCACTTTTTTTAAATATCGCAGGGATGTAAATTCCATTCTCCTCTGTTTCAAAACTTTCTGTAATGAAGTAACCATTTCTTTTTTAGTAAAGTTATGTAAAATAAAATTTCTTTATTTTTTATGCAAACGAATAATCGAGTAATTGAAATTAGGAAAATGATAATGCAACTGAATCACCTGTAGCATTTTTTAAATGACAAAACTAAACCTACATTTAAAAGAACCTTTTTTATATTAAATAATGAACTTGGCCAAGCAAATATTAAAATATTTCAAAGAATATTGCAAACATTTGAAGGGATAAATTTTACCATTTTGCTAAACATTGCGAGATATAATGTTACATAATTAAATTAAAAGCAGATTAACATTCTAGTTTGAAAATACCAAAATAATAAGGCTTTTAATTTATAATATGAACCAGAGCAAACCAGGAAAATAATCCCAAAGTTAAAAGAATAAAAATCCCAGGAAAAAAAATCAGAGCATGATAGCATTAACAATATTGAACAGTTTTGTATAATGTAGAAATTTTATAAAATAAATCTCAAAATATATTTTTCAATGATTTTTTTTTCATGGAGAACAATCTGATGTTGTTGGATTTTTATAGTTTTTAAATCTTTGTAAATAAAAATAATGTTTTGAATTTATAAATTTATCAATTGCAAGAAATAAAGCTCTGAAAGTTGAGCCTAAAATTTCTACCAAGTTAAAACTGATTATATGCACATTATGATTTTAAAATGTGTATGCAGTATGCACATAGGTAATAGAGTTGTTTTTGACATTTCTTACGCACACTTGCTGAGTGTGTACAGATGAGACGGGACAATTAACCTCAAAAACTCTCGGTACAAAAAACGGGCAGCCGGCCAACGCACATGGTCGTTTTTGAGGTTGATTGTCCCAAAACTGAAAAGTGTTGGTGAAACAACCAGCATAATATTACGAACACTACCAGCGGCAAATAGGACTATTGTATTTTTTTTTGGTTCAAAGACCAAACACGAAATATAAAACTAAGTAGGCTGCGCTAGAAAACGCTTTATAATGAATTAAACCAACGCTTAAATGTTATGCTCAGTTCTGCTCCCACTCCACCGACTGAACATGAGCAAACACACACACACATGCACGATACGAGGTCTGAAACTCATCTGATGATTGAATAAAAAATTTTATACTTAGTTAGATTTAAGAATTCAGAAAAGAAATATAAACAAGTAAATTGGAACTGGCTCACCGGGGGTTTTAGCTAGCAGCAAGGAAAGCGTCTTTCGCCTGTTATGATTCAATAAACATGTTCGGTCATGTTTGATGGCTTCTCGACTAGCAAAATGTTTTTTTCGGTTTTTTTTTGGTCTCTTTTTCGCACAGAATCACATGAACACTTAAATCGTTCGAAACTTTCTTCATTCATTCCACATGCAACCGTTATAAATTTCTTCTACGCGCCTTTCACTTGTGTTCCCCCGCGCAATTCAACTTAATACATCGTTTCAACGATGTTCACGCGAATATTTAGTAGTGTGTGTAGAACGCTCAAACAGTTCATTTCTCCAGCAAACGCTTTCTTCATGCGGGGGAAGCAAAAATTCAAACATTTTTATTCGCTCCTCCATCACCAAAATTTGGCTAGACCCATGGTTTTCTGCCTTTATAGCAGTGATTGAAATCCTCACCAAATTTCATCAGAGGCATTCAAAATACACACTTTGAGGCCTCGCATACACACTCATCTGGCGCAACCCCTTATAGTGTAGTTTTGATCCGTTATCGGAAAAGACTGGGTTAACTCCTTTTTGGTGTACAGGCCTTGTACCCTTTATGGGGTACATAGGCTATACGTCATATCGTCGGGTCAAATTTACACATTATTTGAAACGCTTGCGCTCTGTGAAGATGTGAGCAGTTTCATAAGCGACAAGTAACGTTGCATGCATGGAATACAAAATGCAAATGAAATGACATATTTTCAAACAAAACATAATTTATTTCTACACTTTAAACATTTCACTTTTTTATTCACCACAAATCATTTTTAACAATCTACCGCTCGATTTCAGCATTTTCCGGAGCATGATGATTTCCGCAGCTTGTGGTCACAGGGCAACCTGTTGAGCGAATAATTGATTGTTAATTGATGCTTTAATAATTTATTCGTAGTAAAATGCTTACCATTTACCAGCATAGTTTTAACACGAAGCATATCTGGTTCGGAATCGGAACCCTCCTCATGTGCCCACGCAAAATCTGTGAAGAGAATCATACATATGTATTAGAAACGAAACTATTTTGACGATAATATTAAAATACTTACTTAAAGCCTCCTCCAAACAGTCCAGCGGGCTTGCAACAAAACGGTTCAAAATTTGACAACACATAAAACTACCCGTCTTGATGCGTACCCGGGCTTTTCGAAATAATGTGTAATATTGACCCGACAAATTGACACGTTATTTGACAGATAATGCAGGTTCGTAAAAACGGGTCAATTTTACAACTTTCAGGTGTTCCGCCAAATGAGTGTGTAGCTATACAGGAGACGATACATATACATTCATTCAAACCTCCCCTCATGAGGAGGATCTGCTCTGAGAGATACTATTCGTTTGCTGCCCCGAACGAACTCTCTCAACGTTCGGTTGCTATATGATGCATGGAGAAGACGAGGCACACATACTCATTTACGTTCTTGAATTTGAATAACTCCAGCCGATAGCTGTCGTTGAGGAGAACATCTTCCATATCGCCGCAAAGGTTGAGGCAACAACAAAAACAACCGAACTTATTGCGTTGCACGGCCCGCAACGTATAGTGCAAAGAGGGGGGAGGAAAAAGAAACGAAAAATCTAGCTGCCTGCGTGCGGTTGCTGTGCAATAATAGCAATAGCAGAAAAACCTCACGCATTCGATCCAGGCACAAACGAAGAGACTCGGGTTCTCTCTGCCTTTTGAATTTGCTTCCCTCAAGCTTGTAACAGGAGATGAGAGAGAGCCATTCGTTTGGTTTTTTGGATTCGCTGCCTCGAATGTATGCTGCTTCTTGAAGGCGGGCCATATTGAGAGCGTATGCATCATCGGTTTTGTCGTTTTCGCTGCCTCAAAGCAACCTTTGCTTCCGAGTAAAGCAGTGAGCGAGAGAAGGTTGATCAATTCATGCTCAGCAAAATTCAATCACTGCTTTATAGTTTTCATTTTGGAACACGCACTGCACTAGAGTTTTTCACGAGCAATCCCTGCCTCTACACAAAACAAAAACTATTCTCGCCCTTCGCCCCCGCAACTGCATCTTCCGCCAATGCAATGGCCACCGGGTTATTTTTTTTTCTCCACACAACTCTTAATCACTCCACATTAATAGATTGATATAGTTTCAGCTCAATCCTTGTGTTAATATTCCACTGGTAAACTTTTCGGATAGATTTTCAATAAGGCACTTTTTTCCCCGGTATTATGAAACTAACGAAGCGCGAACTTAGATCGAACCGAACTGTAAGGCGTCCCATACGCAACTGAACAAATTTAAGTAAAAATGTGTTTAATAATTGATTAAAGTGAAAAATCAAAAACTTAATGATGGTAAAATTGAGAAACAAAGTGTTGCAGTGCGTACATTATAGATAAATATGATTTAAAGATAATAATAGCTTATTTCGTGATGTATGTATGTATGTATGTATGTATGGTTCCCCCATCGGTAGCAAGGTCCTGCCTATGGCTGTGTGGCTTGGCCTTCGAATTTTTTCTAGGGCTTCCACGGTCCGATGGTTCGTCGAAGGAAGGCATCCAACCCTCAGAAACCTACAATGGCCGGCTACCCGTGCCGCTTGCAATGGTTTTTTCAGGTTATCCCCAGATGCATTCCTTCTGAAATTATTTGTATCTAGAAATTTAAGGAATAATATGATTTAGGAAATATTTAGTAGTATAGCAATATGATAAAATAGAATGTTGTTTATAAATATATTATATGAATACAAATCAAATAATGAAACAAAAGGAGAAATATTATTATTATTTTTAAAAGGATACGGCACAGAAGAGTGAAGACAATTTTTTGTCGTTTCACTATCTAACAGTGGCTCAAGCCTGTAATACATTAGATATGTGATTTTTTGGATGAACTGAACAAGGATTAGTAATAATTTTATTTTATTTTTCCCCATTAACATCCATTTGATTCAAATTGAATGAAGAAGGGTGATGAGAAAGTTTTGTTAATTTATGAATAATGTTATAACTTTTTCTAGCACAAAAGATCACGATACGCGCTACTGTTTAGTCAATTACACAAAATACACGAGCGAATAATATTTATCACTTCGTTCATGAACACAAGCATGCGAAATTGTGCTTTGAAATTGAAAACTATATAGTCAAAGGCAATCATATAGAAATGATACTCCAGCAATTTTGAGCAGCAGACAATCAAACAATATCATCTGGAACCTAAATAATGTGGTATATAACAAATAGGAACGAACTCACCAAATTTCTCCCTAGGCTGGTGCTAGATTTTTTTTTTTCTCCAGTTACCCCACCCACACACACGGCCGAGCATTTCCACTCTCTTTTCTAAAACTCTCTTCTTTTATCGTTACTGCATCACTCACGCACACAACAACAGTATCACTGGCTTGAGTGAGGGTAACTTTTTGGAAATACCGTAAATGTAATAAACTAAAAAGCTATCGGTCATGTAGCATCTTCAATTTCGAACTGAGCAGAACTTTCAATTGAAACAAATTATGTAATAATAGCTTATTTCGTGATGCTCAAAAATTATAATAAATATTTTCGTCACTTGAGAACCAAGCTAGATTTTTTTTAAATATCTCTGTAAAGATGATAAGGAGATTCCTTTTTTGTGAAAAATTAATACTTTAGGAAGTACGAAACAAATCCTCATGAAAATTTATTTAAGAATATTCGTACTTTTTTAAAAAAGAGGAGTGCTTATTATGCCCTGAGTGCTCGTTATGCCCTCATCTCCCCTACGAAGTTTTATTTGGAAAATTCATAGATGGCTTATATCATTAGGCATGGGATGCATCGGGGCATCATGTAACAGCGGGGTTAAATGCAACATTGGTATATCATAACACTTATTAAATTTTCAATTTAATATAATGTCATCGAGTAATCATTTGTGGTTACAAAATGATAATGACATAGTTTTTCACATCTTAATCTAGCTTTCGAAGTGTGTTATATCCACAGAAAATTTAAAAAAAAATCGTGCAAAACATATAAATTTTTACATTATTCGATGCCGTATAAAACTTTACCCAGTATTGCTGGGCTTGCTTGCTTGATAGATTCGCCTCTGTTTTACCCGATATTGGCTAAATTATATCACCTGCAAACTTTATATTGGTTTTATGATCATACATCAACATTGTTGGTACAAAAATATTTTTCGCACACTCACCAATTTTTTTTAAATTGATATTTCTATAAAATAGTTACAAATCTGAGGTAAAATGCAACAAAATGTAAATCAAATCAGACACCTTGTAAATCTTGTTTCCATATGCTGCAATACGATTGTTTTGTATCACGCTTTTGTTAACATCAACATTCATCCATCCAAA
Source organism: Uranotaenia lowii (assembly GCF_029784155.1). Lineage (NCBI taxonomy): Eukaryota > Metazoa > Arthropoda > Insecta > Diptera > Culicidae > Uranotaenia > Uranotaenia lowii. The sequence continues at coordinate 247,079,770 of NC_073692.1, read as the reverse complement.
CATTTAATTTTATTATTTCAGACAGAAGATTTTTGAATAGTAATTTTTACTCCTAATTTCTTGTGAAATCATTTTTTACAGAAATCATGTAAAATTCATTTTGAACAAAACCAAAAAATACAGCAAATGGTTTTAATGCCTTATGGCACCACAAATTTATCAAAAACTTTCAATTTTCAAACGTTTGCATAAGATTTGTATAAAACAAAGCTTGTTGCAAGCAGTGATTGAAATCCTCACCAATTTTCTCATCAGAGGCATTCAAAATACACACTTTGAGGCCTCGCATAGCTATACAGGAGACGATACATATACATTCATTCAAACCTCCCCCCATGAGGAGGATCTGCTCTGAGAGACACTATCCGTTTGCTGCCCCGAACGAACTCTCTCAACGTTCGGTTGCTACATGATGCATGAAGAAGACGAGGCACACATACTCATTTACGTTGTTGAATTTGAATAACTCGAGCCGACCGCAAAGGTTGAGGCAACAACAAAAACAACCGAACTTATTGCGTTGCACGGCCCGCAACGTATAGTGCAAAGAGGGGGGAAGAAAAAGAAATGACAAAACTAGCTGCCTGCGTGCGGTTGCTGTGCAATAATAGCAATAGCAGAAAAACCTCACGCATTCGATCCAGGCACAAACGAGGAGACTCGGGTTTGCTCTGCCTTTTGAATTCGGTTCCCTCAAGGTTGTGACAGGAGATGAGTGAGAGCCATTCGTTTGGTTTTTTGGATTCGCTGCCTCGAATGTATATTGCTTCATGAAGGCGGCCATGTTGAGAGCGTATACATCATCGGTTTTGTCGTTTTCGCTGCCTCAAAGCAACCTTTGCTTCCGAGTAAAGCGTTGAGCGAGAGATGGTTGATCAACTCATGCTCAGCAAAATTCAATCACTGGTTGCAAGTTACCCCTTTTTCTGAGTAAGGTGAAAATCGCAAATTTTTAGAAAATTAAAAATAATTGATGAAACCAATATTTTTTCTGACTACGTCAATTTATAGTCTCATCAACCTTAAAACATTGGATGCATATGCGTTATGATTATCTGTCGATAAAACCTTTTTTTAGAAGCAGATCAGAAAGGCCCGTTTCGCATTTGCTAGTCTCCGAAACATCTGGCTGTCACGCCAGATCTCTCTACGAACGAAAATCCGAATATTCAACTCAAACTGCAAGTATTTGTAAACCGCTGCCTGCGGAATATCATCCGCGCTTGGTGGCCTGGCAACTGGATCTAGAATGAGGAACTACATCGCGCCGGTGTCATCAAAGGCCGCTAGAAATCGAGATTCGGGAACGTAAGTGGAGATGGATTGGGCACACGCTGCGAAAAGATTTGCAGAGAGGCTCTAGATTGGAATCCAGAAGGTCATCGAAGAAGAGGCAAACCCAGAAACTCGTGGCGGCCAAGCCTAGCCGCTGAAATCCGAACTGTCGACGACAATTTTGACTGGGACCAGGTGAAGACGCTGGCTCCGGATCGTCAACAGTGGAGGTCTTTTACCACGGCCCTATGCACCGGTGGATCGGCGCGGGATCATTAAGTAAGTAAGTAAGTAAGTAAAAAAACAACAAAAAAATTTCTATTCAAGACGAAAAAACGTCCTTTCATTTGATTGACATTTGACAATAAGTTCACTAGGAATTTTATAAATTATTCTTGATTCGGAACATATGAATTGAACCAATTAACATAGTTACTCTGTTTGCCAAATGTATTGTAGAAAGATTCGAAATGGTATTTCAAACGTTTCCTTGGCTGATACTAACCCCATAAATTTTGTCGTCGGTGGTACGGTACCACTTCCCAAAATCCGTGTTTAGCGCAACACTGCTTGCCTACATGTAAACTCTTCTGCGTTAAAAGTGAGCAAACACACTGAGCTCGGCGTGGTGTGAGAAACGTAATTATTGAGGTCAGCCTGTGAATGAGATTTTGAATTTTTTAGTCACGCAGCTCGTTAGGCGCTACAATAGGGTTTAATTTATAAACTCAAACCACCGGACAGCAAAAGTTAAGGCAGAAACACAAGCATGGCGCTTTCGTGATTGACTGACCCTTTTTTTTGTAAATATCGTTCGGGGCAGGTATATTATTTTCGTGCGGGTCCGTTGTTTGTTGTCGTTGATTTTGATAGACCGCAGCTGTGGAAAATTGTTGTGTCGCAATCAATCAAAGGAGGCACAACCATTTCCTCGGCGACCAAACACCACCCAGAACTAGAACATCAAAAGCTAAGCCTGAGTGAGAGCTTAGCAGAATAGCGTGTTTTGTGGCGATATATTAATCTTCGCTATCATTCAGTCAGTTGCTTTTTACCGCTCCTGTGTTGAAGAGCAGGTCGTAACATGTGGACGGTTGAAAATTATTGGATTTCAGACTGAAATATTACATTATTTCAGTCTCTTCACTTGCGGGCGGCCCTTTGTTTTGGAGCAAATGGTCAAATGAACTGAAAATCATGTGTAGATAAAAAATGCAATCTGCTTTGCCCCGGGGATGTAACTCAGTGGTAGAGTGCTCGCTTCGCATGTGAGAAGTCCCGGGTTCAATCCCCGGCATCTCCAAATATTTTTTTTAAACAAATTTTGTTTGATAGTTATTATAATGCAGTTTTAACCTGTCACTTAATCCTGTCCCTTAAAATACACTGACTAGATAAAGCTATTTTATAGACAAATATATACTCAACTGATCTAGAAACATTAACAACTACCCAAACCTTCGGTTGACATTTAGATTTTCTGTGTCCGATAATAAAATATTTAAACATGAGGAAACGTATTTGGTGCTCAACGGAATTATCTCATCGACATTCCACCGACGTGACTAACATCGATGATAGATGTCATCCTGTTCGATAAACGATGTTCTATCGACTACTAGAAATAAAGCTGTCAATACATAAAATATGTGCTGTATGGTTTTGCATTCAAAAACCAAAATATAATTTATAGGCGTACTTCATACATATATGGCGGTGTCTGTGACTGGAGGAGTTAGATTGATGCAAAAGTTTGAAAATGGTTTTTTTGTTCGTCAAATTATTTTCAAGGCGCTGAGAATCGCCAGAAGTTTTGCTGAATTGAATCCCACTATTTTTTCAGCAATTTGAATTGCTCAGAAATTAGACCATTTCTTCTAAATCATTTACATTCCGATATTTCTTATTGAATCAAAGAAGTCTTCCGATTGCTTTGGTTTAGTAGAATAATCAACTAAGTAGGCTTACAACACATACCATGGCCGTAGGAACGGGGGGGGGGGGGGGGGTTTTGGGGGTTAAACCCCCCCCCATGACGGTCCAAAAATGCAAGCGAGGTATTCTACTCTACACTAAAAATTTCAAATCCATAATCAAATTATGATAATAGAGCAAATATATTCAAGAAAAACAATCTAGACTAAAAATCAATGCCAAAACCTCAAAAACCCATCCCAAGTTCAAAATTTTGCTACAGTTTTTCAAAATTTTCTCACTTGTTCATAGACTAAGGTTGTCAGAATTTTTTCAGCACGTATCCGGGCTGTTTTGTGTTAAAACCAGGCAAAATCCGGGTATTTGATTTCAAAATTTTCTACCAAAATCCAGGCAATATCGGGCAATTTTAATCAAAACTTAGAAATTGCTCATCAAAAATCATGAAAAAAAACTTGAGAAAACCTTCCCTGACTATTTTTTTTTCGAAACTTGCTCCAAAAATTTTGGACGCATGAATAAAAACTATTTTACAACTCAATTTGTTTTTTTAAAGTTTGATTTAAAATGAGAATGAGATTCAAACCCGGCTTTTCCAATGAAATCCGGGCAACCGGTTGACCGGATTTTCCCCAAATTTGATATTAAATATCCGGGCATATTTATATTAATTGTCGGACAATCTGGCAACCTTATCATAAAAATTCAGGTCTGAATATTAGATTTTAAATTAAACCCATTTTGGGGGTTCTGATTCTATATTCCCATAACCAAAATTGTATTTCTACATATTTTCGTATTTTTGATTCTATATCAAGTTTAGGATTCTTGATTCTCAGTTTGATAATCATAAGAAATTAGGAATGAAAAGCTGCTTTCCTGATTCGGTTTTGCATTTCATATCAAATTTGAATCATGTTTTTCGAAAATCATTTGCATTTTCAATATTTTGATAATTATTTTCCAAATATGAAAATAAGAAGAATTTTGTTTTTCATTTTAAATCGAACTTCTCAAACTTTATTCTAAAAGATTCCGAAATCGTATTTTTTGTACATTTCGGAAATGGTATAGAAATTCGGAAACAGTTCAATTTTTGAATTCAAGTTCAGTATTCAGATTTAAAACTCAGGAATGAGTGTACGAGTTTTTCAATCAACATAAAAATGTAAAGGAATTTAAGAGAACATGAACACAAAAATTTGCTTGTCAATTTCCAGATTTAATTTTTTTTAATTCGAAGAAGTTTGTACACACAATTCAGTTGAAAATCACAGATATAAAGTAGAATTTGAGTCAATTGTCTATGTTTTGTTTTATGAAAAATGTCCCAAATTATATTTTAAAAAATTACCCAGATGATTTTTACTATTAATTATTATTTAATTGATTCTTTATGAAAAATATTTCCGGATAAAAAAACAAGTATCTGATCTTCACATAAAAAATCTACACAATTCTATATTTTCTAGGTGTAATGATTAACATTATGGATATTGAAGTTTTTTTTAAAGATGAATTTCAAACTGAAATCATAAATTTAGTTCAAGTTTGCACCGAGTAGATTTGAATCGAAAATTTGTTATCGTTCACTTTTTTTTTAATTTTTAATTTATTTTCTTCAAAGGTTAAATTCTTGGAATTTGCAAAAGAGTTTGGAAGATTGGGCTCGTATGATTTGAGCATAGAATAGTTTTTAAAAAAAAATGAAGGCTTGCTTAAAAAGAACTTATTTTATGCTTCGACCTACCAGACTCTTAAACAAATTCTTAAATTTCAACTTTCGATGAAAGCTAATTCCATATTTTGTTTCTAAAGGTTTCAAAAAAAAAATAGCTCATCCTTTAGGCTAAGGACCATTTTGCTAAAGTTACGCTTTAATTCAAAAACTATTAATGAAAACTTAAAAAGGAATAATCATAAAAATAGTAACAAATATAATTTGTTTTTTTTTTCGTATGTTGTTGGGCAAAACATCACAGGTAAAAATCAGTCTCCAAAACCCCCCCCATGAGTCGGTTCTTCCTACGGCCCTGACACATACATATTAGAGTGTTTTATATTATTTTTTCCCCAAAACTAAAGAAAAACCAGTGCTCAAAAAAGTCGAATTCATTTACCACAAAATAAATTGAATGACACAACAAAACTTTCATGCTCATCTATTTATACAGACAGCAAAAAAATATCAGGTTGGCCTAGACTAACTACATGATGATTGTGAATTTATTTGTGTTATTCAATCATTCGCTAGGAAGTCGTGACAGATTCGGAAATGTTAATGGAAATCAAATGTTTAGTTTTTAACGGAAATTTTTAAATAGAGCCTAGCTAACAAGAAATAGGAAAAGAACACTAAAACACCAGAAAATTCTTTAATTTTTATTTTTAAATTTTATAACTAACAGTTGGAATCACCTGGAATGTCCTTATCCTTATCAAACCCTCAGACAATTTCATAATAATTCTAACAGAAGTCAGAGATTGCTTTGTGCATAATCGGTAGATTTTCGGTTCAAAGGAAATTGTATACTGTGATTAAAAAATAATTTCACATTCACACATGTCATGTCACCATTTTTGAGCACTGAGAAAAACATCATTAACTGTATCTTAGAAAAATAAAAAAATAAAAATGCATAAAAACACTTTGAAGAAGTGATATGTCTGTTTTTAATTAGTAGAAAAAATGTTGAAACAAATACTAACTTTATCTATCCATTCACTGCATTTCTTCAACTTTCTCTTCAACTTTCAATTCAAAGCGAAATTTATCAACTGTCAAAAACTGGCGCTAAAAATACACTTATATATTTATTTTTCAGCAACCAAAATACCATCGTATTAAAACGCCTTGAAGCAGACAAGCAAATCCATTCCACGATACAACCACGCTTATTAGGGGTAAATAAGCTTGTTATATATGGATTTTGTATGAACATGGAAGCTCCGATAATGCTTTTAGCGCTGATATGGTCTAGTGGATAGGCTGGCTTGAGTCTGGTAACCCAAGGCGTACTGGGTTCGATTCCCGGTATCAGCATGAAAAACTTTTCGTTCGAATCCCATAAGTTGCCGACAGGTCAGATGTGTTTAATTGTATAAAAATTATATATTTCAGAGTGAATGAATTTCAGGTTAATCTGAAGAGACTATTGCAAGCGGAGTGGATTGCCAACCATTGTAGGTCTCTGAAGATTGGATGCCTTCCCCCGACGAACCATCGGCCGTGGAAGCCTGAGAAGCAATTCGAAGACCAAGCTACACAGACATAGGCTGGACCTTGCTACCGATGGGGGAACCATACATACATACATACATGGAAGCTCCGATAATGCGGAAGCTCGAATAACTTGAGAACGGATAAACGAGGTTCTACTGTACAGTACAATCCCGCTTATCGGAGATAGTTTTGGGAACAAACTTCTCGAATTTCCTCCTTTATTGCATGGGATGAATAAACCAATTGGCTTAAAATCCCCAAAAAATCAATTTTTGCATATCTTCTAGGCAAATTCTTTTTCAAAGAATTTATCAGCAAGCCGTCATTCTTCCCAATAAAAGAAGCAAATCGGTTGTTTAATGTGAAAGAACAACTTTTTTTATTTGTATATAATCAGTTATAGTGCTATTTTTATAGTCCGATAATGATAAATTTTTGATGTTTAAAAAATAAGGACATTTTCCAAGAGTAAGCCCGTATTGGACAAATGGATATAAACCCTATCATATCGTTAACTTTGAAGAAAAAATGAAAATGGAAATAGTAGGAAGGCCTAGGGGAATGTGCGAAGGTAAAATTTTATTTGTATTTTGAAGCTCAAACTATTTAGCAACTAAAATTATTTTTGCCCCTAAATGTTGGCAACTTAATAGTCTTATTTCTTTTATAAATATTTTTAAAATAAAACGGTTAAAATCAAGGTTAAATTGATAAACTAGCATTTGTAAATATTATGAAGATGTTTTGTATCCTTTATGATCAGGAAAACTCGTTAAAACCGTCTGAATAGAGACTGATCAATGTCACTCCAAAGCATCAAATTCTGAACAGAGACGAAAACGATTTTTAAATCAAATTTAAAGTGGTCTAATAAATTTCTGCATCCATGTTTGACGTTCATAGGAGTCTAGTACTGGTTTTTAAAATATAAAACATGCCACATTCCCCAATATAATCGAAATATATTGAAAAAAGCGATTAATATTACCCCGGATTACGGTACTTCATTCTACTAAACTTTACTCATTATGCGCCACCTAAATAACTTTAAATGAATTTTTTTTTCACCCATCTTTTTCATTTTTGTAAATTTTCAGCAAACAAATCCAATCTTTAATATTTCTCCTTAAACTTTCCATTCCGGCCATTGAGCCAGTCTAATGGGAATACCTACATATAGGTTTTTATTGTGATAACTGCATGGATGTGTTTTCTGGATTCCGCTCCCCGGCAGATAAACGTTCTGAAATGTTGATATTGCAAATGCGGCGCTCGTTCGGCAAACTGTCGTTCTGAATGTTATTCTACGAACAAAAACCGATAACGTGCGGTGAATTCGAATTAGGAAATTTTCTATTGGCGTATCGTCGAACAATCGCAAATAGGAATGTAGCTGGTGGTGTCAAGTAAAAATTTAATGCATTCGACCATAAATCGCTGGTAGGCGGTAGTCAGAAATTAAACGATCACGTTTAACAAATTTTCGGAATAGATTGAACGAACAAAACTGTCGAAACGAATTCTTTAAAACCATATATTGAAATTTTTTTCCTCAGAGAAGAATATATTGTACTTTTTATCTGTAAAATGACATAATATACATATATTCGCTTATCCGTTTTCCGATAATCCGAGCTTCCGCATTATCCGAGCAACCGTGACTTTCGAAAGAGACTATGTGAAGTTGTGATTTATCTTCGCGTAATATTTTAACGGCGTTTTTCGTAGAATTTGAAGTCTGAACTCGCCTAGACGCCGATTACATATAGCGTCAAACTCGATATATTAGCCGAGCTATGCGCCTGAATGGTATGCAATCAAGGGCAAAAGCAGGGGACTGAGATAAACGGAGAATCATCGTCAATGATCACACAAATTGTGAAGCCAATGATTGAATTTGTGGTAATTTGTGGCAATTTGTGAGAGAGAATTAGAAGGTTTAAGTTAAAATGAGAGGAAACGGTGCTCAGAGAGAGTGAAAATGTGCTAATTGTTGCAAATTGTTGCAATTTGTGAAGCTTTGTGGAATTTTGATCATTACCATTCCAAATGCAAAGAATTCTCTCTCCACTGCAATCCCTTGGGCAAAAGAATAGAAGTTTCTTGTTGTTTTTCTTAGTACCTACTTAGTAGGGTAAGAACACTATATATTGAACACCATCTTTGGGATTCAACACATTTGTGGCCAATAAATAATAACGAAAGGTTTTTTTTGGATAAAATTTTGATAGCGTAGCTTAAGCTTATTTCTCTGCTTCGAATCAATAAATTTTTTTAGCGGAAATATGTTTTGAAATTATTATTTAAGCCTTTTTATTCAAAATTACTTTTGTCCCAATGATTAAACACAATGATTCAAATATTGAACAGGCAACGTTCTAATTATTGAACACATAAAAATTGAATATCATTGCATATATTTAGGGGTATTTCGCTTGATAGTATGCCTTGCAGGGGCGATTTTGGTTGAGCTAGCAATCAAGAAACAGTTTAACACGTTCAAAAAATTTCAAAAAATCGATTTTTTTATTTTTTTATTTTCTTATTGTAAAACATCTCAAGAATGTTGTGTCAAATTTTCAAGTCAATTGAAGCAAAACTGTAGAAATTATAGGCCTTTATCTCCTCCTATCTAAAACTGCAAGAAAGCAAGAGCAGAAACTTCAAACGCGTTTATCTCGAAAGCACATTTTTAAAGTCCGTGGACATCGTCATTTGAAAACTACTTATCCGATTCTTTTCAAATTTGGAACATGTTTTCTACATATAAAATACCAGACCCCAACGTTTTTGTTTTTTGTTTTTTTTACTTTGGGGAGATTTTAAAGGTAAAAAATAGCGGATTTTTTCGTGAAAAATCGTAGTTTTTACTTCAAACAGCCATAAAAATTTCATAAAAAATTTTTTAAGTTAAATAAAAACGTTAGGGTCCAGAAAAACATCTATTAAAAAATATTTTGCTATGATTTTTTTTACTTCAGATGATTCTGTGCTGAGATACAGTGTCCACCGCAAATCCTGTTTTTTTAAAGGCATCCTCGAAAGTGCTCCGTCACCGGCTCATTTTTTAATATTTTTCTACGAAAAAATTACTAAATGATCTTTTAACAATGCTTTGTATAATGCAAAAAATTTGAATACATTTGTTTGAACGATAGCTCTAGAAAAAAAATCGTGAAAATGGTGTTTTTTTATAGCTGTTAGACCCTACCCCCCCCTTAAATTTAAGACGTAAAATTACTTTCTAGTTTTCGAGTTCAATTTGGTTTTAACGACGATTTGCGTTGCACTGCATTGCCGTGCAATCAAAGGTCGCAAAGTGCTCTTCGCTGAGTTGGTTTTTGCAACCTTATGCATTTTCGCAGAAAGCGCATCACCGAGTGTCGAAAAATTTAGAAATTTGAACGGAAATAGCTATTTATAGTGTTTTAAGCTAAATTAATTCGTTTCTGTTGCTAGGTAAGACCAAGAAACGTTTCTTTTAAGGCTGGAAAACTTTTCTGCTTGAATTTTTTTTCATTACAGTGGCAGTAGTGAAGTTACCGTAGTTTTTGGAATCACAAATAGAATAAGCAGCTTTCCGGTCGGATTGATAAATTCCTGATGCAAGCAATCCCTCGCAGCACCGATTCCAGGCTGCTACAGAGCGGTGAAGAAGAGATTTTTCACTGGCAGAGCTATTTGAACGAAGCCGATTTATAGAGACTTCAGCAAGACCCGGTCCATATCAATTGATCAATTCGGAGTTTTCGGTTATTCTGTACAGCGCGTATCACCCATGGGGATCCAAACAGCACTCCAGGTGTTCAAAAGTAAGTTTTCTTTCTCCTATGCTTTATTTAAAAGGTTCTTGAAAATTGCAACTTCAAAAATTACTTCAAATCGCATCCCAGTTATTGTATACAGATCTGCATAAGAATATTGATCGCAGTTCTTTAGTACTAAAAGCAAGTTAGTCGGAATCAACGAAGTTATAAAGACAAATGTAACCAGGTTTCAAGTAAAAAATTATCAACTTGCAAAACGACGTTTCAACCACATAGGCAATGTAAAAGGTTGTATGTACATGTTTACTTGAACAACTTAATCTGTGCCTATATTTAATACACAAGAGTATTTCTTATCCCTCTGTGCATCGCATACGAAATTTTAAAACAATTTGGAACGATATTTTAAATATAAGAATTAAAAACGTGTAAATAAACTTCAACAGCGATTTTCTCGAAACACGATAAGTGGCTCATACGACCTAACCAAAACAAACTCTAGAATTGTGGACCTTGGATAAGATTTCGAGGTTTGGTCTTAGTTTTGAGTCGAGATTGTTGTTCATCGAAATTTTATTATGAATTTAATATTTCGAGCTTAGAGAACAACATTTTGCTTGACATTTTTGGACCCTCATGGGGGAGATTTAACCCCCAAAACACCCCCCGTTCTTACGGCCATGGGGTGGATACTCCAGTTTCCGACAGATTTTAAATTAAGGGCTCATCTTTTTATTGGGCTGCTCAAGCTATAGGGTAGAAGCTATTTATTGAACAGGTACCAGATATTGAACAGTAGTAAAACACTTACAATTTAAAACAATAATATACTGTAGAAAAATGAATTTAATATATCCGTGCCACTGTTGAGGCTGGTAAACGGTGGATAATGTGCAACACGAGACCCCATAGTGGTCATATCACCTCTTATCCACAACTCCTATCTCTACCTCCCCGTGGTGCCGGCTGGGGTGCGAGTAACCTAAGCGGAGATCGGGTACCCAACCCCGGTGGATGCTTTGGTCGCATGCAGACTGAGAAGGTGGCCGCACGCGTCTGTTCCCCATGTCAGGGGCGGCGTGCAACAACAACCGAGCGTCTGTTCTCCAGGTCAGGGGCGGCTCAAACAGCGTCTGTCTTGCAGCAAGCGGCTGAATTTATGAAATGCGGCTCCCGCCAGCTAAGTCCAAGATGGCAGCCCCATCGCGGGATAGGGACTTTAGGCTAACAACCTACTGCTCCTGATATCTTGTATTGTTACAGAAACTGAGAGAAGAAATAACCGAATTGGAACTTTGGCAACGACTTTTAGCATGAAAACACGGACTAGAATTGGAACTTGGAATGTTTTGACCCTTGCCCAGCCAGGAAAGCTGGCTCAACTTGCTAGAGAAGCTAGCCGCCTCAAGCTAGAGATATTGGGACTCAGCGAAGTCCGTTGGCCTAACACTGGAGAACACAAGACACAGTCCGGGCAAGTACTGCTTTACTCTGGCATACGAGGAGAACATGCTACTCGGGAACGAGGAGTTGGTTTCCTGTTAAGCCCGCAGGCCCATGCGGCCCTCATAAGATGGGAACCGATAAACGAAAGAATAATCGTAGCCAGATTCAGAACACGGGTTAGAAACCTCACAATGGTCCAGTGTTATGCGCCAACAGACGTTGCCGATTTGCAGGAGAAAGAGCTGTTTTACAGTCAATTGAACAGCGTGGTTGAGAGAATTCCGAAGGGTGACATTCAAATCCACTTAGGCGACTTCAACGCAAAGATTGGCTCCGATAATCAGGACTTTGAGCGCATCATGGGGCGCCATGGCCTAGGACAGATGAGCGAAAACGGAGAACTGTTTGTAGAATTTTGTGGCAACAACAACATGATGATCGGTGGATCGCTCTTCCCCCATCGACCAGCACATAAGGTCACTTGGGTATCCCGAGATGGCCGAACAGAAAATCAAATTGACCACATCTGCATCAGTCGAAAATGGAGAAGGAGCCTTCTTGATGTCCGCAACAAACGAAGCGCAGACATTGCATCTGACCATCACCTCGTCCTTGGCGAGATACGACTGAGAGTTGCGCGTGTCCAACGGCGCGAGGAGAAAGTCGGGTGTCGATACGACGTCCGCCGGTTGGAGAATCCAGAGGTGAAAAGGGCATACGTTGAACAGCTAGAATCCCGAGCCTCGGAGCTGCCGACAGACGGAACAGTCGAAGAACAGTGGTGTGGAATCAAGAATGCCTTTATCACGACGAGCCATGGTACTCTCGGTAAAGTTTGTGGAAGACGAAGTGAATGGATGTCGGATGAAACCTGGAGGATGATCGATGATCGGAGAAAGGCGAAAGTCGGAATTGAGCAGGCATGTACCGGGTCAGCCAAAGCAGCCGCCCGCTTACGATATGCGGAGCTGGAAAAGGCAGTTAAACGAGCTTGTAGACGAGACAAGAGAGCCTGGACAAACTCCCTAGCCGAAGAGGGAGAAAGAGCCGCCGCCATTGGAGATATCCGATTATTATATGATATTTCTCGCCGCCTTAGTGGTGCAAGGACTAATGCAAGAATGCCGCTGAAAGACCGAGCAGGTCAGCTGCTGACAGATCGAACAGATCAGCTCAAGCGTTGGACTGAGCATTTTGATCAACTTTTCCGAGTTACAAGTAGCAATGGCCAACAGAACCCGCAGCTCGAGGCGCCCACAGTAAGTCGCATTAATGGCGTCAACTCGGAAGCGCCCTCGCTGGCTGAGATAGAAGCGGCAATCAAGGACATGAAATCCAACAAAGCGCCTGGAATCGATTGCATTCCTGCTGAAATGCTCAAAGCCGACCCTGCCCTATCAGCACAAATGTTGCACCGTCTTTTCGCTGACATTTGGGATACTGCAACATTCCCGGCCGACTGGATGCAGGGTATCCTCGTAAAGGTCCCAAAGAAAGGAGACCTGATCGGACCTTGATCAATCGAAAACGTTCACTGAAGAAGGTAGTAAGTTGCTATCGAAATACTGGTATATGAACTTTTCATTTACCGTGGTTGAATTAAAAGGAATCTTTCGATTGCTTTGATTCAGTCAAAACTGTGTTGCAAATACGCGCCGCTGTGTATTCAATACGCGCCTAGCAGCCAAACACACCCGAAAGCAGCCGAAGACCGAAAACACACCAATACTTACAGACACTTTGACTGAAGAGAAAATCAAAATGGACTAATCAAAATTAAAAGTAGATTTTTTCAGCTGTGCTCTGCGACGTAGTTCTACCTCCCCGTGGTGCAGAGTGGAAACGTGTCTACAGAATTGACCAGCTGTAGATGAACGGCCAAGAGAACTACACGTCACACTTGGTACAGTCAGTTGCGACGAGCTGCGTGCCGAGGGTGACAAAACGTGGTGTGACTGGGCACCCTGGTACCAGTGCTCAGTTGCAAGAGGGAGGGGTCGTAACGTGTATCGGGTAGTCGCGACCCCGATATGCGGGACGACCAAATGTTTGGCGAGTTTCGATCGATCTGCCTTTCGGGGAGGTTCCTGGCCCCGATTCGCGGATACGATCGACTCACGACAGACAGAGGGGCCTTGTGCCGTAACATGTGGCGCCCAGTGGATGGGCCTCAGGTTGGGTCTCGAAGAGTCGAGATGGAGAAAAAGGATATGTGTGGTTATCTCCAGACCCGAGGAGAGGCGAGTTGTTCTCGTCTCGAATTGGGTCAAGAGACGGAACGATCGAGGGCTCTCGAGACACGAGGAGAGGTGGTAGAGTCGCCTCAAGTCGTGTCAAGAGGAGGTATGTGAGGAGGTCTTGAGTCACGAGGAGAGACGGGCCAAGACGGCTCAAATTGTGACAAGAGACCGAATGTGAGAGGGTCTCGAGTCGTGAGGAGGGGCGTGTCATGACGTCACGAACTGCGACGAGAGGCCGCATGTGGGACTCGAGTCACGAGTAGCGGCTAACGGACTGCCAACCCGTAAGTCGTGAATCGTGACAAAGAGTGGTTGAGATTGCTGGTGTAGTACGAATAAAACGAGTATTTGCCGTGGAGCGCATTGCGCGAGTATGGTCTCCCATCATGGGTAAAGCCTTCGTTGCTAGGTCCGGATGGGAATTATGGCCAGAGGCCCCAGGTGGATTTTATGGCGTAGGGGTACATAGTATCATGAGTCGTCCAATTGCACCCATGGACCCAGAGTAGCAAACTGGGGGGACGCGGTGGCTCGCCGTGCCTTGGAATGCAATCCGTAAAAAGGATTTACCACCTGGGTGATCAACTAATAAAAAAAAAAAAAAAAAAAAAGAAAGGAGACCTAACAGAGTGCGGTAACTGGCGTGGCATAACTTTGATCTGTACAACCCTCAAAGTACTCTGCAAAGTGATCCTGAACAGGATCCAGGAGAAAATCGACGCTACACTCCGACGGCAACAAGCTGGATTCCGATCCGGACGATCATGTGTGGACCACATCACTACGCTACGAATATTACTGGAACAAATCAACGAATTCCAGGACTCTCTTTTGCTGGTGTTCGTTGATTTCGAAAAAGCATTTGACCGACTGAACCACGAAAACATCTGGGCTGCTCTTAGACGACGAGGGGTCCCAGAGAAACTAGTCCATCTCATCGAAGCACAGTACGAGGCGTTTTCGTGCAAGGTCTTGCACGACGGTGTCTTGTCTGAACCAATCCCGGTAACTGCTGGAGTGAGACAAGGATGTATTTTGTCACCGCTGCTTTTTCTCATCGTAATGGATGAGATCTTGACTGGATCTTGACCAAACCGAGGATTGCCGTGGAATCCTTCAACCATGGAGCAACTTAACGACCTTGACCTGGCAGACGATATTGTTTTGCTCGCCCAAACACAACAAGACATGCAGAGCAAACTCGACGACCTCACCGAAAGCTCCAAGGCAGCAGGTCTCAAAATCAATGTCGGAAAGACCAAGTCGATGGAAATCAATACAGAAAATCGTTCCAATTTCGTGGTAGCTGGACAACAGGTTGAGACAGTGGAGTGCTTCCAGTATCTTGGTAGCCAGATTACGCCTGATGGTGGGACCAAGAAGGACATCGAGACCCGGATCAGAAAAGCCCGATTTGCGTTTGCGAGTCTCCGAAACATCTGGCGGTCACGCCAGATCTCTCTACGAACTAAGATTCGAATCTTCAACTCAAACGTCAAATCCGTATTGCTGTACGGGTGTGAAACTTGGTGCACATATGCGGTGACGACGCGAAAACTGCAAGTTTTTGTGAATCGCTGCCTGCGGAACATCATCCGCGCTTGGTGGCCTGGCAACTGGATCTCAAACGTTGAACTTCATAGCCGGTGTCATCAAAAGGCGCTAGAAATCGAGATTCGGGAACGTAAGTGGAGATGGATTGGGCACACGCTGCGAAGAGATGAAAACGAGATTTGCAGAGAGGCGCTTGACTGGAATCCAGATGGGCATCGGAGAAGAGGCAGGCCCAAAAGCTCGTGGCGGCGAAGTCTAGCCACTGAAATCCGCACAGTTGACGAGAACCTTGGCTGGCAGCAAGTGAAGACGCTGGCTCCGGATCGCCAGCAGTGGAGATCTTTTATCTCGCCGGTCAATCGGCGTTGGACCCTTAGGTAGGTAGGTAGTGCCACTGTTGAAGCATTTTCTACTTCTGTTCAATTTTTCATCAAGAATTTCGGACTCTTAAAGCCACAATCTCCGAAACTAGAATATGTGTTCAAATTTTGGCTTTGTTATTCGACTGGATAAGGAAAATAGCATTGTTTTATTGGAGGAGAGATGTAGGTAAGACAAATAAAATTCTTAAATAATAATACATGTTTTTGAAATATTCAGCGAGAATTGTCCCGAAGTATACACTATATTTTTGCTCGTTCGTTCAATAAACTCGAAGAAATGTTATCCGGTCACAACTTTATTTTTTTATTTCATTTGATAGTAAGTGATATTTCATTTGACGATGTCGGGCGTTCGGTTTATGTTCGTTAAAAGATTGTAGGTTGAATCAACAGTTATCTTCCCAACCAAAAATTTACCAATGCCTGTGAAAGAATCATTGAAGAACTGACAAACTTGTAGCTTGTTTTCTATCAGAGCACCATTAATTTTGAGAGCTATCGCGAAACTATATTTCGCACTACCCAAAATTGAGTAAATATTTCTCCGTAACATTCCGTAACAGTTAAGAAATTTCTCACAGTACGATCGTTTACAATTTCGCTTTTTCAATTCAAATTTTTTCGTAATGTGAGCAAGAAGTTCTTTCAGGTGCAGACCTTCGGGGTTTCGTTTTACTTTTTTGATGCAATTATTCTTCAACCTCATGAACCATAAATCGAAATACATCAGGAGCAACAGTTACCTTTAAACTTAGCATATTTAGTTACTTTCCTTGAAGATGCCTCAAAATAGAATTGTAAGTGACTGTTAAGTCTCTTAAGCAGGTACTAGCATCTTCAACAAGAATTAAATTCCTCAAATAATTTCCAAAAACTTCATTCTCTCACATATCAATTACCTAATATTTTATCAAGAAAAAAATAAATTCTGAATCTGTTGATATATCAACTAGTTTTAAATGCAATCTATCTGAACTTTTATCTCTTTACGATTTACTAGAAAAGTGCTGAGGGTGAAAATTCCGTGACGTCACCGTGGAATGGATCATAATCTTAATAATTAGTGCATGATCATCAGGCGCAACCTTTTAAACGCCTGAAAGTTGACAAATAATATTCATATCAAGAGAATAATTTGAACCGTCTTTAAAATTTAAGTGGATTCATTTTCACTTTTCTTCCTCCGTTTGGCGTTCATAGCTAAAAAAATATTAAATTAATCACATAACCTGGCAGCAAGCATTTGTCTGCAGATACACTGAATGATTTATAAACGAGTCTTGTAAGACCAAAAGAAGGACAACGATTGGGTGACATCCGAAAGAAGCCGACGTTGAGATAAGTTAATTCACGTTATGTGCTACCTCGATAATTCAATGGGTGATCATCGAATGCAAATCAGTTTGCCCGGCTCCTCATCGCGCACCCACCGTCCAAATTATCTTCAATCGAGAGTCAAACATTGAAAGAAGCATCTTCAGTTTTTGTGGCCATGTTTTAACATTCATCTTGCCGACATCAAGGGCGACCCCGGGGAAGGTTAATTAAAAATAAGACCTTAAACCATTTTCTTCGCTTCTCCCGTATCTGCGACACCATTAACTTAAGTTAAATGGTGTAGAAATATATTTATTAATAAGAAAAAAGCCTCTTAAAGCAGAATCATCTTATTTATGACACCCGAAATTTAAATTAGTTTCGTAATAAAGATACTTAATTTTGTCGTCGTCTCGGTCGTTTCTCGTGATCGTTTGTAGTCGAGAAATCGTCGTTAAAAGGAAGCCATAGCTCCTACTACTGAACGAGCGTGGTGTGATTTTTACTCTTTCTTGGGTCAGCCAGCCGACAGCGGCGGCGACGAGTTGAGTTGAGATGCTCAGGGGCGTAGGATTTAAAAAGGGAAAATTATTTTTTTCTAGATGCCTATTTGTATCACACATATTTTTTAAATAATTTTTCTCCTCTATCTTTATCAGAAGTTCAAATGTCTTCACAGCGGATTTTGAATTTTTTATACTTATCCATGCTTTGAGGTATTTGAACTAGTTAATATCACCCTCACAACGAAACATGAAAAAAAAACATGAGCTACAGACCACCAAAAAAATTCTGGTTCTGGCCTCAAGCAGACCTCAAATTCCACAGTTTACTTTGCTTCATGATAAACTACACTACAAAATTTGCCCCCGCCTCTGACCTGCTTCCAAACTCTTTCTGTTCATTCTAATGGGTAAGACGCACAAAACACCGCACTAAAAAGACGCATAAATTATCACGATAAATTAAAGCTGTTATCCGAAATGCAGACAGAATGGCTTTTTCATTCGATATAAAACGTAAATAAAGTGTTTCCATAAAAATTTTAAACTAATGTTTGTTATGAAAATTTAGTGGCTGCTTATAATTTATCGGCGTTTTATTGAAATAGAATGGGTTTGGGCTGCTCTTGAACACATCGTTTCCAGTCGTCTTTTTAAACCTCCAACCGCGTAAAGTAGAGCAGAAAAGCTACGACGAAAAACAAAACATAAATGAAATGCTTATTGTGCTCTCATTGGGGAGTTTTTTTTTGTCTTTTGCTACTTTTTCAAGGCAATTTCCGGCGCCTAAAAAAACTTAAAAGCTATCTTATTGTTTTTCTTTTGAACTTTCAAACAGTAATTTGCATTCTACTAAGCATGTTAAAAAGTGTATTTTTCATTCTCAGTGCAATCTAGTGTAAATATTTGCTTTGGAGAAGTGTATGAGGTTATTGTGCTTTTTTTATTTTTCATCTAAATATTATTGAGTTCGTCATTACCACGAATTGTTGAAAAAATAAACATATTCAAGTAAAGTTACTCATATAACCAGGCACATTTTGTATTGTATAACATTTCCATATTTATCATAATTCTCTTAAACCTGGTAGAAAACATCCGGCTGCTTGTTTTTTGTTAGTTGCAATATTTTTGAGCTTTATTTTCCTTTTTTTTTTTCGCTGAATGGGATGCATACTGGAGGCAAAGATACCGTCACTTCAAGATAAAGAAGTGGGCTTTGCCGCGAACATTAATTCTTCTATACGAACTTTCGATGTTGACAACGCCTTCTCAAGAGTTCGGGCAATAAGATTCATGCATCTAGCCATGGTAACCAATGTGTGTCTTGGAAACCATATAACCATATATTGCCATCCGGAACAAAATTGATTTGAATTTGAATTAAACCGAAACTCTGCTTTTCTAATTTTACTCAGTTCGAGAAGAAAATCATCTATTGAATGCTCAATTGGGAATCTTTTTGTTCATAAAAACAAATATGTTGAAATTTATACCAACAGTGCGAATACAAACAACGGTTGCTTTGATAACTTTGTATGTTATTTGATGTTGAAGTTGTTGAATACTCAAATCATTGACCCCCATGGAGGGTGTACAAGCTATTTTAGTCGCCTGTTATGATACCCCTTCTCAGAAGGGAGCAGCACTGAGCGTATAGAAAGAATTTTCGATAAGTTACATGGGTCTGCTGAAGGTAAATAGTTGTATTTTATACCTGTTCTCAATAATATGAAAAGTCACGGTGTACAATATAATAAGGTGATATCTTCCCGATAATGTCGTCATAACTATCCATCTAGTGACCTACGCGCGCAAAACTTTTTGCCTGGCACGCTATAGGCAGATAGTAATGACGTCACTAGTAGCCTACCTTATATACTTATACCGTGATGAAAAGTATTGGAGTATGAATGCCTAAAAGATAATCCCCAACCATCTGAAATGTTAAATGCAAAATTCAATCAACATGTGCACTATTTAAAGAACCTAGAATTCAATTTAAAAAATATAAATTAAAACTACATCTTAAGTTCAATTTCAAATCTGAATCTAAATTCTAAATAAGAAACTGAAATCTGAATTTTAAAACTGAATTTGAAATCTGAATATGAAAATAAAATCTAAATTATATATCTGTATAACGAATTTGAATTCTAGGATAAGTTAACCACCGTTTATTCGATTTCGTAAATTTTAGTCCCGCCATTTCGATGTAAGGATATGAAGTAACCATGAATCTGAAATCTTAATTTGAAATCTGAATCTGAAATCTGAATCTTAAATCTGAATCTGAATCTGAAATCTGAATCTGAAATCTGAATCTGAAATCTGAATCTGAAATCTGAATCTGAAATCTGAATCTGAAATCTGAATCTGAAATCTGAATCTGAAATCTGAATCTGAAATCTGAATCTGAAATCTGAATCTTAAATCTGAAATCTGAATCTGAATCTGAATTCTGAATCTGAAATCTGAGTCTGAAATCTGAAATCTGAATCTGCAATCTGAATCTGAAATCTGAATCTGAAATCTGAATCTGAAATCTGAATCTGAAATCTGAATCTGAAATCTGAATCTGAAATCTGAATCTGAAATCTGAATCTGAAATCTGAATCTGAAATCTGAATCTGAAATCTGAATCTGAAATCTGAATCTGAAATCTGAATCTGAAATCTGAATCTGAAATCTGAATCTGAAATCTGAATCTGAAATCTGAATCTGAAATCTGAATCTGAAATCTGAATCTGAAATCTGAATCTGAAATCTGAATCTGAAATCTGAATCTGAAATCTGAATCTGAAATCTGAATCTGAAATCTGAATCTGAAATCTGAATCTGAAATCTGAATCTGAAATCTGAATCTGAAATCTGAATCTGAAATCTGAATCTGAAATCTGAATCTGAAATCTGAATCTGAAATCTGAATCTGAAATCTGAATCTGAAATCTGAATCTGAAATCTGAATCTGAAATCTGAATCTGAAATCTGAATCTGAAATCTGAATCTGAAATCTGAAATCTGAATCTGAATATGAAATCTGAAATCTGAATCTGAAATCTGAATCTGAAATCTGAATCTGAAATCTGAATCTGAAATCTGAATCTGAAATCTGAATCTGAAATCTGAATCTGAAATCTGAATCTGAAATCTGAATCTGAAATCTGAATCTGAAATCTGAATCTGAAATCTGAATCTGAAATCTGAATCTGAAATCTGAATCTGAAATCTGAATCTGAAATCTGAATCTGAAATCTGAATCTGAAATCTGAATCATAATCTGAAATCTGAATCTGAAATCTGAAATCTGAATCTGAAATCTGAATCATAATCTGAAATCTGAAATCTGAAATCTGAATCTGAAATCTGAAATCTGAAATCTGAATCTGAATCTGAAATCTGAATTTGAAATCTGAATCTGGAATCTGTATTAGAAATCTGAATCTGAAGTCTGAATCTGAAATCGGGATCTGAAATCTGAATCTGATATCTGAATCTGATTTTTTTTTTATTTATCGAATAGTTAACCTTATGATTCTTCCCTCATGTCAAAGTACGGAATATTTTACTTTGTTACTGGTGTTACTTTGTTTAAGGAAATTTTTTTTCTTCTTTCTATCTCTGTTACTTTCAAGATTTTTCCTTATTCACTTTTATTGAAAAATTCTGAAATCTGAATTTTTAATCTCAAATTAAATTTTAAAATCTGAATATTCATAGATCTGATATTTAAATCTTCAAACTGAATTTGCTATTTTATAACAGTTTTTTTCTTGATTACCGTCAAACGGGGCATCATGCAACATCGGGGTTAGATGCAACATTTCTATAACATCACATTTAATCCGTTTTTATTTTAATATATTGTAATGAAGTTATCTGTGAATAATTACAAAATGATGATGACATAATTTCTCGCATCTTAAGCTAGTTTTTTTAAAAGTTTTTTTGTTTAATATAAAATATAAAAAATTGAGCAATATATGTACAAATTTTAACATTTTTCGATGCCGTGAAAAACTTTACCCAGTTTGACGGATTGGCTTGATAATATTACCTTCAAACTTTTTACTAATTTCCTCATGCTATACCAACACTGTTGGTGTAAAAATATTTTTCGAAGATTCACTCAACTTTTTAACATAAATATTTTTATAATTCAGTAAGGTGTCTGGGGTTAAATGCAACAAAATGCAAATCAAAGAAACACCTTGTACATCTCGTTTCCATGTGCTGGAATATGAATGCTTTGCATCACGCGTTTGTAAACATTGAAATTTCATTCATCCAAACATTTATTTTTATGATTTCAGCTTGTAGATTTTTTCGTAGTATTATTTAACCCCTAAATGTATGCAGCATCCTTATTTTCAGAAAAAAAATATGAAAATTTGTTTTAACAGACCAAAAAATTACTGCAATTGGTGTTTTCATGCGTAATGGTTTTTAAGGTATCAAAAATATTTTAAAAACTATAAATTCATCATACGTGTTCCTAAGAATTATCATTAAAAACAAAGTTTGTTGCAAGTTATGGTGAAAATCGGATGTTTTTAGAAAAATGAAAAATTACTAAAGAAACCAATAATTTTTCTAACTACGCCAATTTGGTGTCTTATCATCCTTAAAACTTTTGATGCATTAGAATCAACTGTGAACATAAGTTTTTTAGAATCCATTGAATTAAAGTCGAAAATTGTTGCATGTTGCCCCAGTTGACGGTAATTGATTAATTCAAATGAATCCTACCAATAACTTTACATTCTACTGCTTACGAATCCTTTATAAAGTCTCGAAGTTTTTTTTTCATGTTCAGCTTATTGAGGAGGTACTTGAAATCATTACAACCTATTAAAATGCATAAAAAATTTAGTGAGGAAAACAAGAATAGTATCTTTTTTTGTTTTGCTTGTTAAAATGTAAATGATTGAAAATCATCAAAATTATTCTACAATTTGTTTTACATTGTTCAACGGATAAATCAGGCATAAATTAACTTTTTTTTTAGATGAAGTAATTGGCCTTAAGGACCAAAAATATGAAAAAAAGGTGTTCAATGAGAATAGTAACACATTTTTTTACTACAAATTCAAGATAATTTCCTAAAATGTATTATGTAAAAGTGAATTAAAATGCTTCTACAAAATATTTGAACAGATAAACGCAATTGAGAATATGAATCCTATCCGGGAACCAGGGCTGGAAAACAGAAAAGAAATAGAAAAAGAACGCTTAGATCATATTTTTTATTTTATGTATTTTTTTTTTCATAGTTTTGTTCCTCAGCGCTAATTGCTTAATCCAAAAAAGTAAACTACATAATGGTTGATTTATCCGTTGAACAATTTAAAACAAATAGTAGAAGAAAATTCTGGTGATTCATATTCATTCATATTTTAACAAGCAAAACACATTGTGGTACTATTCTCACTATACAATTTGCAATGATAGGTCAACAAAAAAAACATCAAATTCATAATTGTACAATAGAGAATTGAGACAAATGTGATGAGCAATACAAACTTTTGCATTCCGGGTGGTCAAACAAATTTTAATTCACTTTTAAAGGTAATGGAGCTTAATTTGTTGGTATCTTTTCAGAAAAGAAACGAAAACGCAGATTTCATCTGGGGTGGAGAGGTGTGATATTTGTGGAAAAAATATAAATGTACCCGACGAATGGCCACATGACACAGCTTCCATTTCAAACTCATCTTCATAACGTTTAGTGTATAGCTTCGACGAAAAAAAAATCAAGAAAATGAAGCCGCGTTGCTTAAAAGGATGGTGATGGTTTCTCTACACTTTAACGGCTTCAGCAGAGTGCGCGAGATAGAGAAGATAATTTATGACAAACGCCGTGTCGCCGCTGGTGAGCTTTTTAGTATCGCAATTAGTGCGCGTCAAGCGGGAATGGCGTAACATAAGATTTATCACCCAGCCAGATGTAGGTATTTTTTTAAACTGCTCTCAACGCTTTATGGAGCTAGCAGCGTGGCTTAAACGGACCGAAACTGACATAAAAGACACTTCACTTTTGGTTCAGAATGAGGATTCTTTCCGCTGAATCGTGCCACCTTTGACAGTGTGATGAGGCCAACTTTCAGATATTGTTATCAACTGTTTTAAATCTTTCGAGAGATGGTCTTTAAATCATGCTGAAAGGACTGTGAGATTATACAGCTATACAAGTGAAACATTGTAGCTCAAGAAAATATTTTGATTTTATTTTTTCTTTGTTATTTTACCTTAATTGAGTTAAGGTTTTGATAAAAGTTCGTTAAAAGAAATTTGCTTTGACAACTAACATTGTAGAAGAAACGATGATTATGTACAAACTAATTGCAACAGTGATCCGGCGAATCTCATGGATGCATATTGTTTGACCCGTTTAGCCGCGCTCCATAATAGGAGAATGGAGGGAAATACTGCGCTAAAGATGGATGTGGTGGCATCGGGAGCCCAGCTAACGATGCCGGGGACATTGTGGGAGGCAGTAGGGGAGGTTTCCCATAGGGATGATATCGGGCAGCTGATAGAGGACTTAGTGGTGGAGTTGGGTATGTTCTTTGGAAAAGTGGGTGTGTTGGAGGCAAACCAGCAGCGGCTGCAGCTGCTGTTGCTGGATTAAGTAGAGCTTCTGCCATTGATGCTGCGGCCGCATGTTGAGTTCGGAGGTGCTGAAAGAGTTCTTCCGATGCTCCAAACCTTTTCCCACAATACGAAGAATCACTGCCGATCCAATTGCAGACATATGGAAGTTGTGATGCTGCTGCTAGGGCGGCTAGTTGAGCATGTGCGTACATGGCAGCAGTAGACTGACTAGCGGCTAAAGATGCAGCGGCAGCGGCCGATTGATAAGATTTACTACCAGGATGATCACATTGGGTACAACCAGCCGGGCAGCCAGAAGTGCCCAGTTTTCCCAGCATATGTGAACTTAAGGCACAACCTGTGCAATACGGATCTCGGCACACGGGTAGCATTGAGTCGGGAGCTTTCATCTTAGCGTAGTTGAAATAGGGATTTAAAGCAGCCGCTTTGAGCATTTGATGGTGCATCATCAGGTCCATTGGATAATTACCGTAAGCGGAGTAATACGGTGGACCAATCGAAGAAGATGTAGGCCCCGCTGATGATGCCATGGGTTTCGATGCACTGCTTTCGCTCGACATGTTTGGATACTCTGCTTTGGACGATTCGAGTCCGGTGCTGGCTGGTGCGCTTGGCGAGTCTTTGGAAGAGGCACAACTTGGACTACCGATCCGCTCTGAGTGAGGCTTCGCACTGTTTGGTGTTTTGCGGTTCAGTCCAGAAGGAGAAGCTCGTGATGAAGCGGCACTTTGGTTGGATTCACAACGTACATTGGCGGGTTGATTAGCTGAAGTACTAGAACATGGTTTAGGAGATTTGTTCCTGGAACCCACATATCGACCATCATCGGGAGATTTCGTGTGTTCTCGATTGACTACCGGTGTTGGTTCGTAGGGCTTGAAGCTAGATTTTGGAGTGTCGTTCGAAGAACCACTGGAAAGAGTTCCCGGTGATAGCTTGTCGCGACTGCTTTTTGTACTCTTCTCGATATTGGCCAACAGCTTAGGATTGGGAGAATCGGATCCTATGGCGCTACACGTTTGAGCCAGCAAAGCCAGTGGACTATTTTTGGAGTCGAACTGAAAGAAAACAGAAAAGACAATCGGTTACAAATTTTGTTAAAGACGAATGCATAAAGCGAACTTGTTTGTACAGATCAAAACTAAACAAAATAAAAAATCCAAGAACTAAATATAGGCCTGTTTGAAGAATCATAAACACTTAGAAATGGGCATTGGTTTTCAATAAATAAGATAGGTATTAGATATGTAGACAGTAGGTTCTAGAGCAAACACATTCTTCGATTTCGAATTAAAGATAAATTGCCTATAGGTGTTATTCTTTGCTTATCTTCAGTTTGAAGATGATAAATGTGTATAGCACTAAACAGCAGGCTACGTGTGAAATACGAAAATTTGGTTGCTACCACGTGCCTCGATGATATTATTTACTATAATTTACTACAGTTACTGCCAGTTACTTATAATGAATGGACTGTCCCAAAACTTCTTAACGATTAGGACGTCGCTAGTAAGCTTCGTCGCTTCTAGATTATTGACACCCATATTTTTTTTTTCTGCACACCTAATAGATTGTTATTTAACGTTGCACAGCGTGCCTAGATTAAAAACACACGAAAAACTTTAGAGTACAGAAAATGTGTATGAAGTATGCATTAAATAATTACCAAATATAGTTTTAAAAGGATCGTTTGGCATTTCTAACTCAAAATCGATCATTTTTGCACTTATACATCTGCTCAATCGTTTATCAAGACTTATTTAAAACGAAGTACATAATCTGAAACGATCTTTCTTTTCTACCTAATTATAATTACCTAGAAATGTTTGAAACATGAAACATCAGATCATTGAATAACCAAAAATTATAAATATTATGTAAAAAATTAATAGGTGGAGTTGTGTTTTTTGTTGTATGAATTTATTCCTCTGATTAAATATGTAAGCTATGTAGCCGAGTAGCCGAGCGAGTAGCCAGTTTACAGTGCCGCGTTAAGAGCATCCTAACCTGAACTCGTATTTCCTACCTATTACGTTAATCTTTCTCAGATCATGCTACATTATGCTCCTGTCTTTCAGCTCAATAAACTTATAAATGTTCAAGCACACACAAAACACGAAAATACACATGAATATTCTCTTTGAAAAGGGCGAATGACGGCCCGACAAAGATATCGAAGGCGAAAAGGCAACTTTGAAAGCTGGTGGCGAGTGATCAAAGAAGGCCGGTTTGCCGCCGACAAGTAAACAAATGCGGTTCATCCGCACTTTCAACTTCAATATGTGTTTTCCTCGCGTTTCAACTTACGCAGTCGTTGCTCACCATTTAATGATGGCGATGATGATGATGGGTATAGGGCATAAGCCCATGGCCTTCGTAATCTCTACGTTTAAGACTTCTTA
Source organism: Uranotaenia lowii (assembly GCF_029784155.1). Classification (NCBI taxonomy): domain Eukaryota; kingdom Metazoa; phylum Arthropoda; class Insecta; order Diptera; family Culicidae; genus Uranotaenia; species Uranotaenia lowii. The sequence goes on along the minus strand of NC_073692.1, from coordinate 247,053,110 downwards.
AAACTTTATGCTGTGTGCGTATGCAAAACTAAATGGAAGAAGAGAGTAAGAGTAACTGAATGATGAGTGATGAAGAAAAGCAAGATGCCGGCCTTCCAACCAGACCTTAGACGGACCGCCCGGGAGAGTACAAAAGTGCCGCCACTGCCACTCCCAGGGGCCATCATTGTCGCCACCTTTGCCTGGGTCGACCCGTGCTTCAAGAAGAAGAGCGGGAAAAAAGCCCCATAAGACAAACACACACACGTCAGGGCCGGGCAGTTCACTTTCAACGCCGATTAACCTTTCGCCGCCAAACGTGCGATTGAAATGCGCTCTATAAACATCGTAATACAAACTTGACAGCTACTGTTGATTTCCTTTCAACTCCCAGCGGGCTGCCCTCATCTTCGTCGTTCGTACGGATTTTCTGGTGCTGGGCTGGTCTGGTGGCCAATGTGATCCGATTTGATCCAATCGCGCGAGGGGAAGATTAATTGCGAGCTGATGAATGGACGGAAAATTGAGCCGCGAACGATAGTGATGAAAGGATGGAAAATTAACCTGATGTATTGAATATTTTATGAATTGATCGGTTTCATGTTCACTTCTCAATTGCCTTCAACTTCAACCAATCATCAATAGATAGCTCTAAACCTTAATAATGGAAGACTTAGTTTTACCACGTTTTACTATTTGGTATTTAGCGTGTTTGAACGTACATATTCTAAGTACAATATTTTAAAAAAAATATCGCCTTTATATGAATAGTTGCTTTTGTCTTCTGTTAAAATTAAACTAAAGCTAATTAGGAAAAAACCTTATTGTGATTCCTAACTTTTCATGCTATTTTTTTTTCTAAATAACGGTGGTTGTAAACAAATGTATTAATTTCAACGATTTCGCATGACTTATACTGACTAGCTATCAGAAGTATGTTAACTTGTAAGTAAGCTTTCAAACATAACATTTTACAACACATATCCACTTAAACTGTTTTGCGGTGTTCGGAAGGTTAAATTTCCGTTTCAAATGTGCATACCTAGGTACGAACTAACTGATTGGTTCACACCCCTGTATGAAACGAAAGTGAAACAAAGAGTAACAATTTCATTTTGGTCGGCCTCAGCTCAGAGCTGTCGAATGTTAACTGACATGTGCATGCTACTGAATACGACCAAATAGACACACAGAAGTGCAATCGATTTCCGAACACCGCGTCAACGAAAATGCGCGCGGGTTGTAAAGTAGCGGCATGTTCTACATCAAACCTCAGCACACAAACAGTGCTTCGAAGTCAGAAGCGATAAAAATTACATCACTTATTGATAGACGAATGATTAATGTTTTCCTTTCAACCCGATTGTAAAACTGAAATCGCTCAGCTGCCGTTCCCCAAACAGAAGCAGCATGGATGATGGTAAGTTGGAGATGTTTATTGCTCTACTAGTCTGGTTTGGCCCTGCCCGGCTCCTCGCGGATCGTTTCAGCCATTCCTGCAATTTCCAATAAATCATAACCGAATGTATTTCACGGTTCACCGGAGAGATTTCCTTTAATCTCGATCGACCCTAGACTGTGTTGACTGATGGGAAAGAATAATCCAAACCAAACACACCGGCGGCAGCCGCCAACAAATCTTGAAACCGTTTATCGCATGTCAATTTAACTCGTTGGCGGTTAATGTCGGGTTTCCGTTTTGGGGTACCCGCTAATGAACCAATGTGGTGTTTAATCACCGACTTAACCAGCTTAACAGCTGAGAAGTCGCAAAGGCATTGGAATTGCTTAAAATTTTCAAGCGAGTTTAGCATTTAGGGGATAGGCGGGCTAAATGCACATATTAAGGAGAATACTCAATTTCTCCCATATTCTAATAGTTAGGAGCCTTTAAATTATATGCACATGAGCGGATATCAGTTTTATATACGTTAGAGAAATTTTTCTCTTAAAATCTCTTACAGTTTTTGTGAAAATAATTTTATAATAAAATTTGTCAAAAAAGCCGATTTCCGAAACCAACGGGCTAAACGTGCATATTAATGTTTTAAGCTTTATTTCATTTACACTTGCAACATTTTTATATTATTTTATTGAAAATGTTAGAAACGGATGTCAAGCATGCTTCTGAAATTTTGGCGAAATTGTAGATATCACTAGTTCTTTTGCATAAAACATAGTTTGGTCTGCCATATTGCCATATTTCAAGATAATATTTTGTTCATATCATATTTTTATCAGATCAGTATTTAGCTCTTCTATTCTGCGTTCTAATCTGTAAGATTGTGATTAGAGCGTTGATTGAATGTAAAAAGTAAAAAGTTTATAAGACTACTCTCTATTTTTCCTTGATATAGGCATTTAATCTGCCTGATATGGGCATTCAAACCCTGTCTCTTATTTCAATATCTTATCATTTACAACTTTAACAAAAGCTTCATTTTGTGGAATTTCTGGTTTCCAGATGAATGAGAAAGAAAAACCAATAACATTTCTGTTTAGAGATTCTGTACGCACGAGTAATAAAACTCAATATATTTGAACAAAACTGTTTGTTAGAATTTTTAAAAAATTTTGACTTTATGTAACGTTTTAATATTTTCATGCCATGTGTCAAAAGCGTATAAGCCTTAAACTGCACTGATTAGATATGTTTAACTATCAACCATTTCGTCAATCGGCTGTATGCGCATATTACCTAATATGCACATATAGGAACACTTCCCCCTACTGGCAATAGGTATAAATTAGGGTTGCCATATGTAACGCAATATAGGATAATGTCCTGTTTTTTTCTCAACACTTAATTGGAAAAACTTTAAATGGTGGATCGTTCTATTAAAACGTTTCGTTATGCCAAATTCATGGATGAAATGAGATAATTTCAATAATTGAACCTCTCTCAACATTGCAAATAAGGTTTAATGAAAGAAAATACCCAAGTATCATTTTGGGTTTTGAGGACTCCATAATAACAATAAAATCAGGCTATATAACCACGTTTGGCATTCATTTAAGGAAGTTGATCTAGTAATGGGGGTCTGTGTTTGCTGGTAAAAATAAAACTTGTACAATGCACAGTGTACACAACAGGGGTTTGATTAGTTAAGGTTCCTCGGTCCTTTGTAACGTAGAGACAGGCAGGCTACCCAAGCACAAAAATTCGGCACAAGGAATTAAAAATTTAAGTACAGAGTTTGCAGAACCGAATTTTTCCGACCTTTCCGACTCTTTAAGTGTAAAAAAACATTGTTTTGTTTTATGAAAAACTTAAAATAACTTAAAAAAACAGCTTAAATATTATTTTTATTTATTTACATAGTATTCCGTCTCACGACATAACTTGACGAACATAATTCCTATATTTCACTCGGTCCATGGCAACCGTTCTCCAATTCCTCGGGCACCCCACGTTCGCCAGATCACGCTCCACTTGGTCTAACCACCTCGCTCGTTGCGCCCCCGCTTGTCTTGTTCCTACTAGATTCGTTGCGAACACCTGTTTTGCAGGACAGTCGTCCGGCATTCTCGCAACATGTCGCGCCCAGCGTGTCCGGCCAGCTTTCGCCACCTTCTGGATACTGGGTTCGCCGTAGAGTCGCGCGAGCTCGTGGTTCATCCATCGCCTCCACACTCCGTCCTCCTGTACGCCGCCAAAGATGGTTCTTAACACTCGTCGCTCGAATACTCCGAGTGTATGCAGGTCCTCCTCGAGCAATATCCATGTCTCGTGCCTGTAGAGAACAACCGGTCTAATGAGCGTCATAGACAGTTTACACTTCGTGCGAGGGCAAAGTCTTCTCAACCGCAGTTGCTTGTGGAGTCCATGGTAGGCACGACTTCCGCTGATAATTCACCTCCGGATCTCACGGCTGGTGTCATTGTCTGCGGTCACCAGTGAGCCGAGATAGACAAAGTCTTCGACTATCTCCAGCTCGTCGCCGTCGATCGTGACCTTATTATTACTGAACAAGCGGGTTCGGTCGGTCTCGGATCCGCAGGCCAGCATCTACTTCGTCTTGGACGTATTAATCATCAACCCAATCCTTCCTGCCAGTCTTCCGAAAATCAATCAAAACAAACACTCAGGATGCGTTTCCTGTTGGAAACATTCAGATTGTATAATGGGATAGCGCCTCTCGCAACTGCTTCGCCTGGCTGGTATGCAATCTCGATCAGCGCTCCTATCAGCTATGCAAACCGAGTCGCATCATTCAGAATCATCGGTTTAGCAAACATCGCATATCGGAGATGAGTGAGATACAAACTGATCCATTCTGAATGTAGCTCACTCAGTATCTGCCTGAATTATATGAAATTCAAAATTATTTTTTGCAGGACGAGAAAAATCAAACAGTTGTGCGGGACACCATAAATTCTCAGTAGCTTTAACGTGACGGACGACAGTTTAATAAGAGAACTTGTAAAATTTGAAAACATGACGAAAGTGAACATCTTTCCCTCACAAACACAACTTCAATTTGATTTTGATCATACTGATGTTAAAAAACGTTATAACAACAAATAAATTTATTAATTTGCTATATATCAAATCAAACAAAATACGCTAATGATCGGCTTCATGTATCACTCACTCACTGCCTGATCCATTCACTCCTGATCGAAGACCAACAAGATTCGCCATATGCATTGCGCATTGGTGAGATTCCAATTTGATGATGGTGCTGCACTGTTTTTTGTCTTGTCCGAATCAATCGCGGTAACTGCTGGAGTGAGACAAGGATGTATCTTATCACCGCTACTTTTCCTAATCGTAATGGATGAGATTCTAACTGGATCGATCGACTGTGCACCGAACCGAGGATTGCCGTGGAATCCTTTAACAATGGAGCAACTGAACGACCTTGACCTGGCTGACGATATTGTTTTGCTCGCCCAAACACAACCGGACATGCAGAGCAAACTCGACGACCTCACCGAAAGTTCCAAGGCAGCAGGTCTCAAAGTCAATGTCGGAAAGACCAAGTCGATGGAGATCAACACAGGAGATCCCTCCAGTTTCATGGTAGCTGGGCAACAAGTTGAGAAAGTGGAATGCTTCCAGTATCTTGGTAGCCAGATATCGCCTGATGGTGGTACCAGGAAAGACATCGAAACCCGGATCAAAAAGGCCCGATTTGCGTTTGCGAGTCTCCGAAACATCTGGCGGTCACGTCAGATCTCTCTACGAACAAAAATCCGAATCTTCAACTCAAACGTCAAATCCGTATTGCTGTACGGGTGCGAAACTTGGTGCACATATGCGGTGACGACGCGAATACTGCAAGTATTTGTAAACCGCTGCCTGCGGAACATCATCCGCGCTTGGTGGCCTGGCAACTGGATCTCGAATGAGGAACTACATCGCCGGTGTCATCAAAGGGCGCTAGAAATTGAGATTCGGGAACGTAAGTGGAAATGGATTGGGCACACGCTGCGAAAAGATGAAAACGAGATTTGCAGAGAGGCGCTAGACTGGAATCCAGAAGGTCATCGAAGAAGAGGCAGGCCCAGAAACTCGTGGCGGCGAAGCCTAGCCGCTGAAATCCGAACTGTCGACGAGAATCTTGACTGGGACCAGGTGAAGACGCTGGCTCCGGATCGTCAACAGTGGAGGTCTTTTACCACGGCCCTATGCACCGGAGGATCGGCGCGGGATCATTAAGTAAGTAAGTAAGCTGCACTGTTTTGACAGCAAGCATCGTACGAGGTGATCTGTATTTAGCGATGAATTGAACGATCGATGATCGGGTAGGTCCAGTAGCAATCAATAACGAAACCCGACCGTTGTACGTTCAAGTGCGAAGTGCAATCAGAAACATTCGTTGAAAATGAGTGATATTCGGAACACTGCTTCCTGCTTCGCGTTTCAGTTTGCGGTAGATCTCCTCCACCGCCGCAGATGATCTGCCGACTATATCAATGTCATCGGCAAAGCAAATAAGTTGGCTGAATCTGTTGAAAATCGTGCCCCGCATTTCGCCCACCGCTCGTCGAATAACACCTTCTAGCGCCACGTTGAACATCATGCAGGATAGACCATCACCTTGTCGAAGCCCCCTGCGCGATTCGAATGAACTCGACAATTCACCCGAAATCCGCACACAGCAGTGCGTTCCATCCATCGTCGCCTTGATCAGTCTGATCAGCTTCCTGGAAAAGCCGTTCTCTTCCAGCAGCTTAAATAACAATCTATAAATCGATCAAGTTTTTTTTACTTGTCTCAACAAAACTTCTTTAGACTTGATCAATATGATAGAAAAAATTTAATAAATCTTATGCATAACAAAAGTCGAGAGAATTCTAAAAAAAACTATTCAAAAGAATGTGGTGTTAACTTTATAAAAACTTTTTGATTGGAAATTGTTCATTAAACATCTTATTGGAATTGTGAAACCATGCCTATTTTCACGTGTTAAAGGGTGATACGGTCAAAATTTGGTCAAGGGAAAACGCGTGTAAATCGTTGAAATCGTTTATTCAAAAAATCAAATTAAATTTCTTTTTCAAGTTTAATTAGTATAAAATCCAGGAAAAATATTCAGTAAGGCTTCGCCTTTTCCAAATCCGAATTGTCGGGCCTTACGCTTAATCTCTGCCATCAGATTTTGTACAGCCACCTTGTTCACCTTCTTCGCCGCAGACAGCCAGTTTGCCTTATACTGCTGCTCGTCCTTAGCAGTTTTTTTGTCTTCTTTAGGTTCCGCTTGATAATAGCCCAGTATTTCTCAATTGGGCGGAGCTCTGGCGTGTTGGGAGGGCTCTTGTCTTTGGGAACCACCTGCACGTTGTTGGCGGCGTACCACTCCATGGCAAGATGCCAAATCCGGCCAAAACAGTACGGAACAACCGTGTTTCTTCAGGAAAGGCAGCAGACGTTTATTCAAACACTGTGCTGCTTTTCAAGCCACAGGTACAGATGGCTTGCCAAACCAGACATTTCTTCGCGAACTGTGACAGTTTCATGTGCTTGAAAATATCTGCTACCTTTCCCCTTCCTTTTGCCGTATAGAACTCCTGTCTCTGAAGCTGCTTGTAGTCGGCTTTGACGTAGGTTTCGTCGTCCATTACCACGCAGTCAAACTTCGTTAGCATAGTCGTGTATAGCCTCCGGGATCGCGCTTTGGCCGTCGTATTTTGTTTATCATCGCGATTTGGAGTCACTACCTTCTCGTAAGTCGATAGTCCGGCTCGTTTTTTGGCTTGATGCACGGTTGTAGACGATACACCCAGGTTATTTGCGGCATCTCGGAGAGAGAAGTAAGGATTTCGCTTGAAACTGCCGGCAACTCTCTTTGTCGTCTCAGCGGCTTCCGGTTTTCGATTTTTCTCCCCGATCCAGACTTCCTGGCTGTCGACAAACGTTCCCAACATTGAAATTTTTTAAGAAAATCATAAAAAATTGTAAAAATGTTTTTATTTTCATTGGATAGGCAGTTCATCGCCTGTTTCGCGTACGATGCATTTTTTTTTTTCAAATTGGATTTCAGTTCGGTCTGGTCGAATCCCGATCTCGATCCCCATATGTTTTCAAAATATTCTGCCTTATTCGTTGAAATATCCAACTTTATCTGGGAAAGCTTTTGGCACCCCTAGTTTAAATCAAATTGTTACAATATTTTACACAATTTTTCATAATTTTTTTTTGCCAGTACCCTGAGAGAAAAAAATGCTAGAATTGTCTGTTAATTTCAACTTACTAATTAACTTCAATAGCTTTTTTCTTAACAATGTTTTTGCTTTGACTTTGAACTATGGAAAACGAATGTTTTAAACTGATTACTGAAATTTTAGTAAATATCTTTGACTCGAAATGCTTCTCCTAAAATTCCAATGGGTGAAAAGGAATAAATGAAGGTCAATGCAATGCAATAATTTAGCACCTCCATTCCCAATACACGTAGTTTCGAATTATGAATGTTATAATAAACACAAGAATGAATCAAAATGACTCGAAAATCATTCTTAGGATTCTAATGGTGACTTATGATCGGAAAACATCGGAACAAAGACACAAACAAAAATCCCGCCAAGCCGATTCCATCATCACCGACATCCGATTCCTGAAAGCCAGCGTGAACGAGATTGTTTGTACACAAAACATACCATTAATTTGAACTGTTCCATTCATGATCACCAAACGAATCGCACTCGACTACTCGCGTAGCGTACCACCCATAACTTCTCGTACTTGCCCATTTTTTTCCCACCCGGCCATCCCTATTGGTTTGCTCTCGAGGCGATTATTGGCCGGTCGCTCCAGCCAGCATCATCCAGAGTCGATCCAGTGTCGGGTCGGTCTGTCGGTGGTGTTCTATTTCGACGAAAGTTAATTAGTTTATGTAATTAGAACCGATAGATCAAACGACCCGCCCACGCGTTCGGTGGTCGGCATTTTCCGCTTTCATCTATCCTCGCCTCATTTACGTTCTCGAATTTACATACTGTCCGTCGGGATGTTCTAGGGAGCGAGGGAAGGCAATCATGGGTTGGGTCGAGGCATTCCTCTCATTAACGATTATTGGTACCATTTCATAAACTTTCCGCTGTTTTATGGAGAAATAAGAAAGCAAAAGGCACCGGAAAGCGCAGTCGAATGCTCCATTAATAAGCATCAAATTTACGACTTGTTAATTTTGAGGTTCGGCAGGAAAATTGAGCACACGATTTTTTTTTGTGTGGTGTTGCATGTATAGCAGAGGGTAGTGTTATTTATAATTTATAAATTTCCTGGTTTTTATATTTTTTGTTATGTTCTTTATATTTTGATAAATCTAAAATACTCCTTATTCTCTGTTCAATTTATTGAGAAGTGTATACAGTAATAGGGTGAGTGCTCCTACTTTGGACCTAGAGCCTACTTTAGTCCTAAAATGCCGGAAATTGAAAATAATTCATTTTGCTGGCATAAAATAAAGGTATTCCTATGCACACAATGAACTCTTATTCTTCCTGAACCCTACCATACCGTTTTTTGCCATTAAAAGTCTTTCTGATAAAATTTTCAAAGTTTTTAAAAATGTACCTCTTCATCAGTGGTAAATCAGACAGCTCATTTAGTGGGGCGCGTATTGAGAAATTTGAGTGTTTAAGGAAAAATCTCGATTTTTTTCTTTCCAAGCCAAGGTTTAAAGGGAAATTGCTTTCACTGTGAAGAATATGAACCACACTACCCATTTTTCCAAAAATTCATGAAAATCAATGGAAAACACGGAAAATTTGCAAAGGGTTCAAATATAGGAAACTTTCGACTTTGATGTTCCATGTTTAGACCTGACATCACCAAATCTTTGTATCAAAACCAACAAATAAACAATGTTGCGAATTTTTAATAGGGGCATAATTCAGAACCAATATTGAATATTTCCAACATTTTTGCCAGATTTACGCAAATAAACTATAAGTAAGTAAACACAATCAAGTTTCAGCTATGGTTTTGCTGATAGAGCTGACAGGGAATAAAAGTGTGTCTTATATTCATAACAGAAATTTTAGTTTTTAAAATATTAAAAAGCTGCTATACTATTTTATGATAGTAATTGATTTAAGTTTACATTTACAATAAATTTGTTTATTTATTTTCGAAAAATCAAACTTTTTATAAGAGTTTTAGTTCTAGGTCCAATGAAAGGAACCGGTCCAGTACCAAAATAGGAACAGTAGGTTCAAAGTTGGAAATTTAAATCATCCATATCTTTGCATATCTCTCAAGAATGGCGAAATTTTCAATGAAAATTTTCATTGAAACTTGCAGATAAGATCATGACTTATAAATGAACTTCCTGAAGGATATAAATTTCCCGTCCACTCGTGAGAAAACCTTGATTATTTAAAAACCACCGCTTAATGGGTCCAAAGTAGGGCAACTAACCCTACTTATACAATTTTTTGCTTCAGTTCATAAGCGATTTGCTTAAACGCAGGATACAGGATATTCTAATATTTAAAATAAGTAGAAAGATTCACATACGGTTTCCTTTTTAAGCATTAATAACTTAATAGATCGTACCGATAGACTTGCATTACCCTCTTATAGTTTTCGATTTATCCCATGGTAAGTCTACCTAGGGGAGAGTGGGGATACTCGATCCCCTTTTCTTATTTTCACCATATCTTTTTGGAAAAATTTAGCAATTCGCCGTCTTTGACATTTTCTGACAGCTTGTAACTTCAAGTTTCTATGCTTCAAAAATTAGAACGATACTTGAACCCGTTGATGAACTAGAAGCATTTTCGTGGGAGTAAAAAAATTGCGATTTTTCTGAAGTTAGGGGAGACTTGATCCCCTATTGAAGGAGACTTGATCTTTTATTCAGGAAACCCTAATCCTTGTATAAAAATCAAACAAAACCCCAAGATAGAAGGTTAATTGACTATTTTGGTCATGTTTGTACTCATTTCACAATTTATAGCAGACATAAGACGAAAATTCTATAACTTTGTCTCAACGCTAATAACATTGAATTCTTGAAGGCGCTATTTTTATAATTAAGAGAAAATTAATTAGTTTTGCTCTTTTCTTCAGACAATTGATTGATAAAAATTAGTTTTTGGATAAATATTAGTAATTTCGTAATCAGCAATCATACCGATTAATTCAGAAAAAGAATATGCCGTTTGGAAGGGGGGTCAATTGTACCCATAATCAACATTTTAGAAAACTTTTTCTGAAAAAAGTTGAGAGTTTTCCATTGCTTTGAAAATATGGCATTATGAAGTTCATTTTACGCTCGAACGATTGATACCTTGGAACAAATATTTTTTTCATAATTTTCCCATGTAAGGAACATTTTAAAGTGATGAAAAAAGATCTTCAAGTTAAATTTTGTGAAATTTTTCAAACAAAGTTCAATTACTCAAATAATTATCTTGATAAATTTTTTTAAACAACAAGCATTGTTATTTTGCTCTTTTTGGCACATTTTTCTAGAACATTTGATCTTTGTAAGACATTCCAGTTTCGAGATATAGTAAGACATTCCAGTTTCGAGATATAGCTAAGGAATCAAGTATCCCCAGGGATCAAGTATCCTCATTCTCCCCTATAGTTCTCGAAATACCTTCGAACCTAGGAATAGGCCTTTAAATTTCCGGAAGACGGACTTTCCGTTGCTTCTTCAATACTTGAACAGTGTTGAATGAAATGCAGTCGGAGGCTCGTCAGTTGATGCTATGACAGAATCGTTGAGCAATTTGATCTGTACTTGGTTGAATTCACACGTTCCGAGATTTAAAGCGCATATGACACACGCTCAGAGCACGCCGACGTCGCGGCAATCACGAAATGAAAAAAAATGCTTCTCTACGCAGACTTAGAAAAAATTATAGGATTTTCAACAACAGTTCAAAGCAGCAAGCTTCGCTTACCGTTTTGATGCCTCTAGCACGAATATTCAACAGATGTTTTCAGCAACGTAATTTTCTTAGAATGTTTTTTTTTTTCGGTGTTTAAGCAGTCGAAGATACGTAAAGCAGTATCGAGGTAAAACCAGTTTGTCGCCTGGATCTAAACTTTACGAATTCATCGTAGGTAACGCCCTATTATGAGCTTCAACCCAATATGTTGCCGTTGAACAGCACGAGTTAATGAATGGTAGATCGGTGAGTACAAATCTTTTGCAATACGCATCGTTTTTCTTGGCCCAGATGGAGTGTAAAAAACAAATCGATGCGGTATACACCGACATCAAAGCTGCATTTGACACTATTGACAACCGAATCTTGCTTGCCAAACTATCTAAAATCGGTGTTCATGACAACATGGTTGTTTGGTTGGAATCCTTTCTCACAGATCGGTGTATCAGAATAAAATTTATCACCAAATTTCTATCTATCTATTTCTATCTTATTCTACTTTTGAACACAGCCTTAGAAATATTAAAATCAAAGTTACTAACTATTTCATTGAAACGAGCACAACATGTATCCAAAGGGTTGTTTTGTCCATATCGGGTTCGTTTAGTAGTAAGTCTGAGGAATTCCTGCGTCCGAGTTGATCTTACAGGAGCGTTAAACGGAAGTAACGACAACAATTCTGGACAGTCCACATTATTCTGTAGAATATCAAAGATAAAGAGCCGTTGTAGAAGAATGCGCCTTGATGCCAGCGTCGGTAGATGCAGCAACAAGCAGCGCTGTTCGTAGGGCGGGAGGTTCGAGGCGTCGTTCCATGGTATTTGGCGCAGAGCGTATCTGAAGAAGCATCGTTGTACTCTTTTGATCCGGTTTGCCTGACAACCTGGTATGAAGCCAAGAACCGCAAAGCCCTTAGCTGTTGTAGTCGAGATATGCTGCGAGAAAGTGAGCTTGGTGTCCAAAATTATGCCAAGGTCCTTGACGATGAAATTGCGGCTTAAAGTAGTCGAAGACATTTTGTAATCGAAGTTCAAAGGTTGACGTTTACGAGTAAAAGATATGACACTACATTTGGAAATATTAGGAGCCATACCATTCTGATGACACCACGTTAGAATTGAATCGATGTCTTTTTGGAGAGCACAGCAGTCAACTAGTGAAGCTATGGTACGAAATTTTTTAGATCGTCGGCGTACAACAACTTCTCCGATTCAGTGATTGTGCATAGATCGTTGATAAAAATAATGAAGACCAAAGGTCCCAGATGACTTCCTTGTGGAACTCGAGAAGTGATTCGAAAAGGCGTCGAGTTCACGTTGTTTAGTCGTACGTAAGCAGTTCGGTCTATGAGATAAGAGTTGATCCATTTGCAAAGTCAATCAGGTAGTCCTATCCGACGCATTTTTTCGATGACAAATGTGTGCGGTACTCTATCAAAAGCCTTGCTCAAGTCTACATAAACTGCATCGACTTGTTGACGTTTATCTTCCCGTTTATTCTAACCGTTGCTAAATTTTGGGTATTATTACACTGGAACGCCACCGAAGGATTCAACAGGAATGTTGTAGAATGAATGTTGATTCATCGTTAAAGTATTGAACGGCGAGGTCCAGTCTCCACACTTGCTTGGAATGATATACTTTAGTGCGCCATCAAAGACTTTACGATCCCATTCGTTGCTATCAAATCAAGTCCACCGAACATCCTACAGCTATAATGAGCCATCGAGGGCGATGATGCGTGCGAGTATTCTAGGACGCTGAACATTTGCACCAATTTAATGAACCTACTAGCTGATTTACTCGTCGGGTTCCCCAGTCCAGTTTATTCCATTCTATCTAATTGTTGTTATCCTATATGTTGATTCATTCAAACAAATAAGATCGATGAATAAATGTACCTTATATATAGTATAATAAATAATTCTTTTATCAATACTGAATACTACACTATAACGAAACCTTTTCCAAGGGTTTCGTTTGATCATCAGAATTTTCAGATCGAAAAAAATAATCTGATCACTTTTTCTATCAGTGTTGGATATAATATGTCGATCTCTTGTTTGTCAAACTGATTAACCGGACAAACTTCGACGTTAAACAAAATGAAAAGCAACGAAAATCTGAGATTAACCTAGCAAGTGAGTGATTTGAATCAGATTACCTGTGATTGCAATCAATCTCTAGACACGTCATGAGCGGACAGCCATAAATTATGACTAAACACAGGTTCCCCTCATAATAACCACCGTTGCAAATTAGGGTATAAAAAAGCCGCAAGATACGATCATCATCATCAGCATCGCCATTTCAAATAGCACGAGTAGCATTACAAGTCATAATGAGCGCTGTTCGTGTGCACTATGTTGGCTTAGCCGTGATGGCTTAAATAGTAATAACGACAAGGCGAAGCAGCTAAAATTGTAGCTTATTTTACCAGCTTCAACTGCCAGGCAGGAAAATGTTCAACATGTGAAACGTGATGTCAATCAACAGCAAAACTCATTTCAACACGCATAGAAATGAAAACACAGACACATACCCAGCAAGATGCAAACATTCATACATACAAATATCGAAATACATACCATGCTTCGATTGCTATACGATCTCACTTAATGACAGTTATTGTCACACGGACAAAAAATAAAGCAGGAATAGAGCTTTACAGCCGCTAACCTGCACATTAATTGAATTACACACGAAACGTATCAATCAAAATGTGTCAATTAACGTAACTAGATTTTTATGATCATTATAAGTGGATAGCGGCGATGCAGCCACACGAAGTGGTTTTAATGTCTGACGGGCTTGGGCTTGACGGTTTGCCTAACGACGACTACCTCTTCGATGTCTGCACATGGGAGAGTTGATCCGGTGATCGAAATGCTACCACCACGCGGTCGGTGTTGAATTAATTAGCATCCAATTTAAGTCACGATCACGATAGCGCTACTAAAATCACAGACAAGTCGACCATTTGTACCAGCATGAGTTTGAATGGTTTTGCAGCCAAGAAAGCGACCAAACATGAATTGATGATTTAGTGCGTTCGAAAGATACCGCTGATAAACATTCTTCGAGCGGTTCAATAATAATTAAGAAGAAGTTAATATCGAGCGTTAAAAATCAATATTTCAACATTATTTCATTAGGTACTGGTCAGTTCTTCGGCATTCACTTAAACCCAAAATTAATATTATGTAATTATATGTACATAGTTATCATTTGAAATATGCATTTATTTACTTAATTTCAAATCTCAGTAAATTAACCTTACAAACAGTATGAATTATGAAGATTTTTTTGAAAATGTTAAATGTTTTCAAACGGCTTACAATGAAGACAAACTTTAACAAAATGTTTTTACACTCTTTAGCGTGTGAATTCGGAAAAGTGATCAGAAGCTTCTACAACGTCTGGTGGTACATAAGGATAAACCTACCCCCTACCTACCTAAGGGTCCAGCGCCGATTGACCGGCGCATAGGGCTGAGATAAAAGATCTCCACTGCTGGCGATCCGGAGCCAGCGTCTTCACTTGCTGCCAGCCAAGGTTCTCGTCAACTGTGCGGATTTCAGCGGCTAGACTTCGCCGCCACGAGCTTTTGGGCCTGCCTCTTCTTCGATGCCCATCTGGATTCCAGTCAAGCGCCTCTCTGCAAATCTCGTTTTCATCTCTTCGCAGCGTGTGCCCAATCCATCTCCACTTACGTTCCCGAATCTCGATTTCTAGCGCCTTTTGATGACACCGGCGATGAAGTTCAACGTTTGAGATCCAGTTGCCAGGCCACCAAGCGCGGATGATGTTCCGCAGGCAGCGATTCACAAAAACTTGCAGTTTTCGCGTCGTCACCGCATATGTGCACCAAGTTTCACACCCGTACAGCAATACGGATTTGACGTTTGAGTTGAAGATTCGGATCTTAGTTCGTAGAGAGATCTGGCATGACCGCCAGATGTTTCGGAGACTCGCAAACGCAAATCGGGCTTTTCTGATCCGGGTTTCGATGTCCTTCTTGGTACCACCATCAGGTGTAATCTGGCTACCAAGATACTGGAAGCACTCCACTGTCTCAACCTGTTGTCCAGCTACCACGAAATTGGAACGATTTTCTGTATTGATTTCCATCGACTTGGTCTTTCCGACATTGATTTTGAGACCTGCTGCCTTGGAGCTTTCGGTGAGGTCGTCGAGTTTGCTCTGCATGTCATGTTGTGTTTGGGCGAGCAAAACAATATCGTCTGCCAGGTCAAGGTCGTTCAGTTGCTCAATGGTTGAAGGATTCCACGGCAATCCTCGGTTTGGTCTACAGTCAATCGATCCAGTCAAGATCTCATCCATTACGATGAGAAAAAGCAGCGGTGACAAAATACATCCTTGTCTCACTCCAGCAGTTACCGGGATTGGTTCGGACAAGACACCGTCGTGCAAGACCTTGCACGAAAATGCCTCGTACTGCGCTTCGATGAGATGGACTAGTTTCTCTGGGACCCCTCGTCGTCTAAGAGCAGCCCAGATGTTTTCGTGGTTCAGACGGTCAAATGCTTTTTCGAAATCAACGAACACCAGCAGAAGAGAGTCCTGGAGTTCGTTGATTTGTTCCAGTATTATTCGTAGCGTTGTGATGTGGTCCACACATGATCTTCCGGATCGGAATCCAGCTTGTTGCCGTCGGAGTGTAGCGTCGATTTTCTCCTGGATCCTGTTCAGGATCACTTTGCAGAGTACTTTGAGGGTTGTACAGATCAACGTTATGCCTCGCCAGTTACCGCACTCTGTCAGGTCTCCTTTCTTTGGGACCTTTACGAGGATACCCTGCATCCAGTCGGCCGGGAATGTTGCAGTATCCCAAATGTCAGCGAAAAGACGGTGCAACATTTGTGCTGACAAGGCAGGGTCGGCTTTGAGCATTTCAGCAGGAATGCAATCGATTCCAGGCGCTTTGTTGGATTTCATGTCCTTGATTGCCGCTTCTATTTCAGCCAGCGTGGGCGCTTCCGAGTTGACGCCATTAATGCGACTTACTGTGGGCGCCTCGAGCTGCGGGTTCTGTTGGCCATTGCTATTTGTAACTCGGAAAAGTTGTTCAAAATGCTCAGTCCAACGCTTGAGCTGATCTGTTCGATCTGTCAGCAGCTGACCTGTTCGGTCTTTCAGCGGCATTCTTGCATTAGTCCTTGCACCACTAAGGCGGCGAGAAATATCATATAATAATCGGATATCTCCAATGGCGGCGGCTCTTTCTCCCTCTTCGGCTAGGGAGTTTGTCCAGGCTCTCTTGTCTCGTCTACAAGCTCGTTTAACTGCCTTTTCCAGCTCCGCATATCGTAAGCGGGCGGCTGCTTTGGCTGACCCGGTACATGCCTGCTCAATTCCGACTTTCGCCTTTCTCCGATCATCGATCATCCTCCAGGTTTCATCCGACATCCATTCACTTCGTCTTCCACAAACTTTACCGAGAGTACCATGGCTCGTCGTGATAAAGGCATTCTTGATTCCACACCACTGTTCTTCGACTGTTCCGTCTGTCGGCAGCTCCGAGGCTCGGGATTCTAGCTGTTCAACGTATGCCCTTTTCACCTCTGGATTCTCCAACCGGCGGACGTCGTATCGACACCCGACTTTCTCCTCGCGCCGTTGGACACGCGCAACTCTCAGTCGTATCTCGCCAAGGACGAGGTGATGGTCAGATGCAATGTCTGCGCTTCGTTTGTTGCGGACATCAAGGAGGCTCCTTCTCCATTTTCGGCTGATGCAGATGTGGTCAATTTGATTTTCTGTTCGGCCATCTCGGGATACCCAAGTGACCTTATGTGCTGGTCGATGGGGGAAGAGCGATCCACCGATCACCATGTTGTTGTTGCCACAAAATTCTACAAACAGCTCTCCGTTTTCGCTCATCTGTCCTAGACCATGGCGCCCCATGATGCGCTCAAAGTCCTGATTATCGGAGCCAATCTTTGCGTTGAAGTCGCCTAAGTGGATTTGAATGTCACCTTTCGGAATTCTCTCAACCACGCTGTTCAATTGACTGTAAAACTGCTCTTTCTCCTGCAAATCGGCAACGTCAGTTGGCGCATAACACTGGACCATTGTAAGGTTTCTAACCCGTGTTCTGAATCTGGCTACGATTATTCTTTCGTTTATCGGTTCCCATCTTATGAGGGCCGCATGGGCCTGCGGGCTTAACAGGAAACCAACTCCTCGTTCCCGAGTAGCATGTTCTCCTCGTATGCCAGAGTAAAGCAGTACTTGCCCGGACTGTGTCTTGTGTTCTCCAGTGTTAGGCCAACGGACTTCGCTCAGTCCCAATATCTCTAGCTTGAGGCGGCTAGCTTCTCTAGCAAGTTGAGCCAGCTTTCCTGGCTGGGCAAGGGTCAAAACATTCCAAGTTCCAATTCTAGTCCGTGTTTTCATGCTAAAAGTCGTTGCCAAAGTTCCAATTCGGTTATTTCTTCTCTCAGTTTCTGTAACAATATAAGGTATCAGGAGCAGTAGGTTGTTAGCCTAAAGTCCCTATCCCGCGATGGGGCTGCCATCTTGGACTTAGCTGGCGGGAGCCGCATTTCATAAGTTCAGCCGCTTGCTGCAAGACAGACGCTGTTTGAGCCGCCCCTGACCTGGAGAACAGACGCTCGGTTGTTGTTGCACGCCGCCCCTGACCTGGGGAACAGACGCGTGCGGCCACCTTCTCAGTCTGCATGCGACCAAAGCATCCACCGGGGTTGGGTACCCGATCTCCGCTTAGGTTACTCGCACCCCAGCCGGCACCGCGGGGAGGTAGAGATAGGAGTTGTGAATAAGAGGTGATATGACCACTATGGGGTCTCGTGTTGCACATTATCCACCGTTTACCAGCCAAGGATAAACGGATGCAAATATTCCGTTACGTTAATTCCTAAATTTTGTCATCAGTTCTTAAAAAATAAAATTTCAATATTCTCCTTAATGCACCTTGACATATCTTTAAATAGGTATTTGAAGATTTGAGAGAGGATAAAAAGAGTGTCCCTAACTAATATTTTGTCTGGGATTCCGGGGCTCTATCATTAAATGATAAATAGCTAAGAGTGTAAGAAACAAATTTTTAAACTACAGCGATTTATAACAATGATATATAGGGTGTTACGGACTCTTCGTAACAACTGGGAGTACAAAGTATCGGGAAGTAAAGGCAAAGTAAGAAATATATTTTGAATTGTATACTTCTTAGATAGAGTAGGATAATTATATCAACTCCCAGGTCCTTCGCCCTCCATTCCTATCCCTCGGAAGCTGACAGCATAATTCGGCGAAAAACTCGGGCAGTACAACTGGCAACGCTGTTGGAAATTTGACGTTTCAAAGAGAGAGGAGAGAAAGAGCCCGGCAAGATTGAGTGGCGTGAAAGGTTAGCTGGTGGGTCGAGAACGAAGCCACGAGGATTTTGTCTCTGTCGTCGTCAGAGAGTAGACGTGTTTCCCCGTGCACCCAGCTCCGTGGCACAGTCAATCCACGTGCTCAGGAGGTTCTCCAGACTGACCGTCAACCTAAGTCTGCGTTCCGGAAGTGCCCTTAGCTCTCGACAGTGCCCTCGCTATTGGGCAGAACATAGGCTTCCTGGAAATTCCGCGCATCCGGTCCTGATAGCCGCCAGGGGTTGTTAGGGGGCGGACCAAGGGTCCGATAAATCCGGTTCTGCTAGCTGTGACCGGGCGCCTTGGCATTCGGTGCTTCCACGTCAAGGAACGACCAAGAACCTCGGGGACCGAGCCTAGGAGCCTCTGGCCGCCACCGCGCTACACTGGTGGCCGCCCTGGTGCAAGACGTCATCCACGTGCCAGCTACTTTTCAAGGGGCACCCGCGCGGCTTCCAACACCCGCCGGGGATACCCACCGCCGTGGACACAAGGATACAAAACGACCAGGTTGAACGTCCATATCCGCACGCTGGACCCACCTGCCGGCCATCCTCTGGTTTCTGTCGCTGCACACACACATCCGCAAGTATAAGCCTCCCAAATTGTCATACGTGTTCCGTCAAGGGCCCCAACGTTCCTGAACGGCCGCATCGTCCCTTTCCCCTTCCCTAACAAAAATGTGACCCAATAAATAACCCGTAAAATGTATGAAATCGAATAATTATTGCATGCCCGAAACCCCCGATTCATTGGCCTCCCACTTTCGCTGCACCCTACTCCGGAGTTGTGAATTCGCCTCAGGTAAGAGAAGCCGACCCTGTGTATAACGACGACTGAGCTAGCCATCGTTACAAGGGGACTCTCAATTTGTACAGTCAACTGGGGTAACATGAAAAACTTTTCAACTTCAACGGCTATAAAAAAAATAATATCGTACTACTTATGCATCTAAAGTTTTTAGATCTATATGAAATCAAATTGACTGACTACGACTACGGCAAATGATTGTTTCCTTCAGAAAGAGGGGCAACTTTCACCAAATTCTGTTTTTAATTTAAAAAAAAGTAGTTAAATTTATAATTTTTGATGAATATTTGATGCTTTGAAGGCCACAACGCTTCAAAACACAAGTTGCAGTGAGTGTTTGTTTTGTTCGAACTACATTTTGCATTCTTTCTGTCTGTTTTACATTGTGCTGCATAAATTTAGGGGTAAAATACTCTTCTAGCTGAAATCATGAAAATAAATGTTATGATGGATGAAATATTAATATTAACAAACGCGTAAAACAAAACCATTTTTCTTTTGTTTATTCAGTTAATTTTTTTTTTAATTTATCAATCAGACATACAATTTTTACAATCAGTTATTAAAAAAAATAAAAGAAAAACAAATGCTGTTCCACACTTTTACAATATGTAGGTACAGGAATATTTAATTGTAAAACTGTTTCGAAAAAATGGACTTTTCCAAAAATTCAATCAGTGCAATTTCTGAACACTTTCTGAGTTGCCGCCTTCTAAAAGTTTTTTCTTCAAAATTCCTATGTTGAGATTTCTTCAATTCTTCAACCAATTACATAACTTTGAAAAGTTGAACAGAAATATTAAGAGAACTGTCAAAAAGCTGTCCTTATTCCCCACATTTTGCGGTGGTCGGTTGAATTACATGAGAACTAGAGTTTTCAATGAGCATGCATGAAATACCATGAAGATTTTCTTCAATTATCTGTGAGCATATAAAGGACTGCTCAATTTGACATTATCGAAAAAATTGAATGGAAGGAAACTTTACGTATCTGAAATAACTTTAAAAACTCGGACGTTATTTTTAAGTATCAAGCAATCAATATTATTATTCATGAGGGTCTGCATTCGTTCGTAGAAACGTCATAAATGAAAAAAATACCATCACCTTTACCATCAAATTTTAAACAAATTAGGTTGAGCACCGTTAATCATGATTCAGAAAATTTAACAACATAATTATTAAGTTACGACCATTTGGAGAATCGTCCGCGTAAACAAGAGCAAAAACTCGAATGACTCGAACGATTGACGATGCAAGACTTCACTGGAAGAAGACGCAATGAGCGACGATGCTACACACTTCAAGGTGTTTCACGATCGACGTAAATCTTGTTTGGGGGTAGTATATTTCCATTTTCATAAGCCATAAATTAACTTTTACGATGACAGCTGAAAGGTGCGTTTAACCGTGTGTAGTATAGCTTTGCTCGGGGACTACTTTTAGTTTTGCACGGTGTATGTATCTACTTCAGTCATGTTTTGCGATGGAATGAAAACGAATCAAGATGCATTCAGTTGATTTGTGCCATTATTTTGATAGTTGTTTTATTTGAAATGATTGCGCTCTATTAAACAAACTCGATCGTAACTTTTACACAATATTTCTACAAAGCTATTTCAACAATGTTTCAGAGAACAATCCTAAACTCGATTTAAAAAAATCACATTGGACACAGCACTATGTCAAGATGGAAAGTAAGAGTCTTATAGACATTTTTACAGTATTATGTTAATCATTGTGACGAAATATTTTAATTATTTTAATATTACAAAAAATTATGTTCTTTACTAGATTGCTTTCCAATAGGGTCATAACTCATAAGTTAAATAACTTGAGTAGTAATCGTTCTGTGTTTTTACTAGCCATCTGTATCATAAACAAGTGATCAATTAGCAACAATGATATGTCTACATTTTTGCTGCTCAGTGTCTAATTGCTGCTCATAAATTGACAAACACAATTCAAAAGGCATTCGAACAATCCGTTCAACGCTCGTTATCTTGCCATGAATTGCAACAACCATCCGAACATGATTTATGAGTTGTTTGATGTAAATTATGCATTTTTTTCACTTTGCTCGCTCAGTTCGTTAATGGCGGCCGTATCGGCTGGAAACTTCATGGAAAGCACAAAAAAAAAAAAAAAACGGCAACAAATTGCACTCCGTGAAACCGAGCCATACTGACACATATCCAGTGACAGCGAGCGAATCGTAGATATAGGTAGGTATACGCACATTTGGAGGCTGGACTTGGACGGACACCATATGTAGGTTTATGTCTGTTTCGGAACACACCGGTGGAAACCGATGAAATAAGCTGTAAAATCAGCAGCATTGGTGTGAATTGTTTGCGCTAACGATGCCGCCCGAAATCGTTTGAGCATTATATCGATTCACACAGTGGCGCACTCGCCGTTCAAGTCGTTCGTTGGCAGACCCCCCATAAATAAATACATTTAAGCTTGAATGAGTATATGAAATAAAAAAAAAAGTTTAATCGTTTAATTGACGTCAAGACCAGCTCATATTAATTGACATGGCTTGAATAATTTCTATTTAGTTTCAATTTAAAGAAAATTTAGTGTTTTGGTATATGATAAAATGTTTATATAATTTATGTTTGTATGGAGCTCTTACTATTTTGTAGATAAAAATATGGGCTAAGGGGCTAAGGAACTTGACTTTCGGTATACACTTCAACCTGTCTCGTAGCTATAATGTTATGCTATGGGTAAAATTTTTGTTAGAATTGTATCATAAAGAACTGAGATATTTCAACGGATTCAACAGATTAACATATTTTTCGAAATTTTGTCGCTGTTAGTTTTTCAACCCCGCCTTTAGACGAGAATTATGTTGGTTGTTTCAAAATTTTCTATGGAAAATGGATTCTAATCGATACAGAAAATGAGTTGAAATATTTCAGTTCTTGTGGTACAATTTCAACAAAAATTATAAAACAATATAGCTATGAGACAGATTGAAGTGTGTAAAAACTACAACTGAAAAAGTTCTGAAAGTAAAGTTCCATAGCCCCTGTGGTTATGCAATTAAAAATAATGCCAAAAAAAATCCCAGCGAAAAAGTTTTCCATTCGAAAAAAGTTGTTTATAATCATAAAAATATGCATCTGTGAATTTTAAGCGAAAAAAAAGTTTAAGTATGTTGATTTTCTCTGAAAGATATGAAGAAAACAGGAAAAGGAGATCATTAATCCAAATCTCTCCCACTGTTTCGCCTGGAATATTCTCCAAAACACCATGTAAATAGGATTCGCAACCAAATATTTGAAAAAATCTAGATTTTTCAATCTATCGCAACAAAAATGGTTGAAATCGGTCATTATTTGACGAAATAGCATGCATTTCAAATTGAGTGCTCTGGGCGATCGAATATTAGGGTAATACCATCTTTAAAAATGTTATCCCATTTTTGAAGCTTAGTAACTTCTTTATCTTAACTCTTATCGAAATGCAGTCTTGGGATGAAATATTTGTCATAGTTTAGACTTTCAGAAAAGCCATATTCAGGAGAAATCAAACGAAGAAAACTAAAATTATTGATGAAAAACTGGTTTTTCATATTTCTCCAGAACAAAATCTCTCAAAATCCCATAAAAATTTCAAGCTGGTTGAGCGACCCCTTCCTGTGATCCGATCTGGCCCAAATTTGACAAGAGTCGGGTCATCTATGACACTCTATAGGGCACTCTAATGTACATCCTCTTTCTCTTTTTTGGTTTTCTGACAAAATAAAGTTGCTGTGCAGAACTCATAACGTGTCAAAAACAGAGATACTTACCAATTTACAATGAATAAACTGAAATCATTGAAGGTCAGTTGTAAATCAAATTACACTATTCACTATTACAGCTAACAGTTATGTTCTTGTTAAAAAATTGATCCTCTTATTCCTACTCGAAATCTCAGAAAATCTGTTAACCTATGGTATAGTTGGTTATTTTAATCTTAATTAGAATCCTCATCGTTATTTGAAGTGAATTTTCATTGTTAATTTTTTAACTTTAATTTGAAGATATCTGGATAGCTTAATATTGTTAATTTTCTATTTACTGAGAAACATGAATTTTGTAAAGTCGTACGTTAGATTGGAGAGAATTTTATCTATAAATTTTCTGAGATGCATTTTTTTTTACAAACTATACAACTATAATATGACTCCATGTTTCGATGGAACTTATCTTAGGTGTCACATTTCACGTAAGGCTACTAGTTTTATCAAAAGAACTCATGAAATCTTGAAAGCGCAGATCATAAAAAATCTTTATTTAACACTTCTGACTTGAAATTGCAATCGCAATATTTATCTCTATTGTTTCTTCCTCGATTTTTAAAAAACAAAAGTTACAAAAGTTTACAAAAGTTTTGAAAATTTTATAACGTAACTGAAAGCTGCTTTTTGGCCAAAATTCAGCTACAATAATTAATTTCTATCAGTGTCTGGCACAAAATGCTAATCCGCTACTCTCTAATTAGTTAAAAATTTGGAGCATAACTCAAAAACTGATCTACTGAGATTTTTTTTTAAATTTCACTTTCGAGTCTTGAGCCCGATTTTACATTAAAAATATAGGCCGGTCAATAAAGTTCAGGATTTTTTTTTTAAATTTTGTAAACTAGTGATATTCTATAATCAAAATTCATTTTTTTATAGAATTACACTGGTTTACATTCTACATTTTACATTTTTTAAATAAATATTTTTATAATTCAGGTACCAGTCTGGGCTAAAATGCAAAACAAAGATTCGCCTTTTAAATCTCGTTTCCATATGCTGATATGATTGTTTTGCACCACGCGTTTGTTTATTTCAAAATGTCATCCATTCAAACATTAATTTTATGATTTCAGCTAGTAGATTTTTTTGAAATATTTGTGATCCCCTAAATGTATGCAACACCCATAAGCTTTTTCTTAATAAACATTTATTACAGAAAAAAAATGTAAATTTCAATTCAATCAAAACCAAAAATTACTGCAATTGGTGCTTTATGGGTTATGACATCACAAATATATCAAAAACTATAAATTTCGAATTGTTTTCATTTGATTTTTCATTAAAAACAAAGTTTGTTGCAATCCCCTTTCTCTTAACAGGGTGAAAATAGCATGTTATGTATAAGCGGTATTAACCCAAGCAACCAAAAGTCTAATATTTACTTTAACGCGTGTCTCCAAAGTTTGAATTTCGCTGAGCGAAGGTTCCAGAGGGAATTGGTACCGAATTTTCTCGAATGCGAGCATGATAGTTACAAAAAGTTCCTCAAATAGCCTTCCATGGACTTGAAATTTTAAGAAGTTCCTCAAATAGCCTTTTTTGTGACATGTCAATCGCATCCATTCAGTATTAAAGTTCAAATTGGGTCTCAAATAGCCTTCTATAGACTTGAAGTTTCAAGAAGTTTTTTAAATAGCCTTTTTTGCGACATGTCATTCGCATCCATTCAATATAAAACTTATAATTTGGGTCTCAAATAATCTTCTAAGGACTTCAAGTTCCAAAAAGTTCTTCAAATAGCCTTTTTTTTGACATGTCAATGGCATCCATTCAGTATCAAAGTTACAAATTGGGTCTCAAATTGCCTTTTTTGTACTTGAAGTTCCAAGAAGTTCCTTAAATAGCCTTCTTTGAGACATGTCCGCCATTCCATGAATATGAAATGTGAGCAAACATCACAAAAGGGTATATAATACATTAATCTTTTTTTTGTAGCTTAGAAACTGTTGAAATGTATAATTCATAGTAAAAGTAGTAAGAGTAAATTTGTTCACTATAAAAAATTCGTCCAACTGTATTAACTAATCACAAATTTATCACACATTGAAAGTCAGTTCAAGCAATTCATGAATTAAAATCTAGATAAACTCAAGAATTTGTTTAATTGTATGCTTAATAGTTATAAACATGGAATTTCAATTGTTTTAAAACCGATATTGATTTAACGGATGTTTGATTTATATGCCGTTTCGTAATGTTTCCGAGCAATAATTAACATGCGTCTTCGCTGTTGGCCGCCAGCCAGGGGTGCCAGGTCGTTTTGTCAAAAATCAGGACACCGCGAAGAAAAAATCAGGATTTTTCAGGACACCGCCAAATTGCTGAAAACAAAATGCAGTTCTGCTTAGATTGCCTAACTAAAGGCGAAATATAGGTGCTGAAGACGCCTCGAATTATGCAACTGAAGCGAGAATAACCTTGGCTGGCCTGCAGTTAATATCGAAAAACCTCATTTTAATGTAATTTGAATCAAAGAATCTCATTGGTTCAACTGGTTAAACTATTTTATTTAAGATTTGTGTGATGTTCTCATCATTTAACAATAAATTTAGTTATGATTTGGATATTTTTTAAAAATCAGGACAAATCAGGACATTTTAAGGGTCATTTTTCAAAAATCAGGACAATTCAAGCGTTATTGAAAAATCAGGACGGTTTCTCAAAAATCAGGACAAATCCTGATAAATCAGGACACCTGACACCCCTGCCGCCAGCTGCCCTTGCAGGTATTCTAGGAAAGCTTATTACCACTTCGAATTTTAGCTGCCGGTAAGGCAAAATCTAGGCGTGGCGTCGTGGCAGCGTGTTAGGCTAACATCTCGAAGGGTCGCGGTTCAAATGTGATATCAGGACTAATTTTTTTTCATTAGGTTGTTTGATTGCTTGAGTAAGCAAATAAAACAAATTTAGTTTTGCTTGCATGGACTTTTTGTTACAATTTGAGATAAGTATAAGTATAAGTAGGTTGTTTGATTGCTTGAGTAAGCAAATAAAACAAATTTAGTTTTGCTTGCATGGACTTTTTGTTACAATTTGAGATAAGTATTTTAACATCCTACGAGAACTAAATTATATCTCATTTTGATAGAAAAAATCACAATATATATCATCTTGATATAATTTTGTGTTCTCCTTCTGATCGGGAAGGCCGTTCAAATCTGTAATGGAACTTTGAAGTTTCAATTAGAACTTAAATTTTGGGCTGGATAAAACGAACTTCAGCACATTGATTATGCTGATTAAGCTGTGTTTGACCTTTTTAACGAGACTTCTGGTTGCTTGGGAAGTTTTAAGAGGGTATTGAAGATGAAAAGTGTTTAAAAAAAACCTTGATCTTATGTAATCATTTCAAAAACATTAGGTTTTTGAGTAAAACTGGCTTTGGACTCATCTCTCAAGAACGTCGGATTACCGAGCGTGCCCGATTAAAAAGCGCCCGATTATCAAGTAAATACTGTACATATATCCAAACTGACGATCTGCACAGAGAGCAATAAGTTATGAGGGAAGAAAAATAAACATCAAATAATATAGTTTTTTTTGTTTCGAAATTTTGAACCCTTTAGGACGCCACTGCCGTTAGGATTCCCACTCTCTTATTCGGTGTTTGCTGGATAGCCATTTGAAGAATATGGTGGCAAATCGATTTCGCGTCGCCTCGCCTCGCCTCGCCTCGCCGTCCATCTCCGGTGAATTGCTTTTGGCGTGAGCTGCTGCGGTGGCGGACTGGAGGAACATAATCCGCACAAAAGCGCAATATCAATAATACACAATACATTAACCACTTGATATTGTCTGGCTGGGAAGTGCATGAAGCACACATACGTCGTCGTCGTCGTCGTCGCACTTTGGGACTGTGTTTTGTATGACCGAACAACCATCGACCGCTGGAGAGGCCCTTTTGCATACAAAAGCCATAAAACATCGCATTTAAATAATATATACGGCCATAATTTATTGATAATAGCTTTTAATGTGGCACATTCAACGGTAGAAAACTGCAATATATTAATAGATTTTATTGAAATCTCTGTCGTATAAATTATTGGATAAACGATGCTGGCGACGGGGCTTCCGGTGTATGTGTGCTTGGGGAAGAAACTCGATCCTGGCGGCGCTGTGTAGGTTTGGAAACAGATGAAAAATGAACCGTATATCGTTGAAACTGATCATATTTACGCGCTCTCGATGAAATATTTCGAGATGATGTGTGGACATGATTATTCCGAATAAAACGTGTGCGAGAGTGCGAGCTTGCCGGGGCGATTTCCGTTGATTGCGGTTCATCAATCAACCGGATGCAGGAATACATGGCTAACAGCAAAAGTGGTTATAGGGGTTCGAATTTTGATGTATTGTGATTGTAACATTTGTTATTCAAATACAGCTAATCAAGGGTCGTTAGTGCCAATAAATTTTAGCCACACGGAACTTGACAAACTATTTATTAAATAAACAGCGAGAAAGATTACAGAGTCGTTTTGAAAAAAGTTTCACAACTGTTTATTAATATTTTGTATTGTTGAAATTTTATATTTTCTTCAAATTGTGATTACATAACTAGGAGCAGAATCTTATATTTTTAAGTTCATTCAAGTTGTTAAGGGGGGGGGGGGGGGGGGGGGTAGGGTCTAACACTTTCAAAAAATCGATTTTTTTATTTTTTTATTTTCTTATTGTAAAACATTTCAAGAATGTTGTGTCAAATTTTCAAGTCAATTGAAGCAAAACTGTAGAAGTTATAGGCCTTTATCTCCTCCTATCTAATACTGGAAGAAAGCAAGAGCAGAAACTTCAAACGCGTTTTTCTCGAAAGCACATTTTTAAAGTCCGTGGACATCGTCATTTGAAAACTACTTATCCGATTCTTTTCAAATTTGGAACATATTTTCTACATATAAAATACCAGACCCCAACGTTTTTCTTTTTTGATTTTTTTACTTTGGGGAGATTTTAGAGGTGAAAAATGGCGGATTTTTAAGTGAAAAACCGTAGTTGTTACTT
This sequence comes from Uranotaenia lowii, assembly GCF_029784155.1. Classification (NCBI taxonomy): domain Eukaryota; kingdom Metazoa; phylum Arthropoda; class Insecta; order Diptera; family Culicidae; genus Uranotaenia; species Uranotaenia lowii. Next base: position 247,024,761 of record NC_073692.1, on the reverse strand, counting down.
CAAACAGCCACAAAAATTTCATAAAAATATTTTTAAGTTTAATAAAAACGTTGGGGTCCAGAAAAACATCTATTAAAAATATTTTGCTATGATTTTTTGACTTCAGACGATTCTGTGCTGAGATACAGTGTCCACCGCAAATCCTGTTTTCTAAAAAAGAACCTCGAAAATGCTCCGTCACCGGCTCATTTTTCAATATTTTTCTACGAAAAAATTACTAAATGTTCTTTTAACAATGCTTTGTATAATGCAAAAAAATTGAATACATTTGTTTGAACGATAGCTCTAGAAAAAAATCGTGAAAATGGTGTTTTTTTTTATACCCGTTAGACCCTACCCCCCCCTTAACTCAAAGAAAATAGTCCTCTTGGCCATGCTTGCTCAGATTATTGGGCTTTATTTTCTACACGTCCAGGGCAAAAAATTTCAATAAGATGAGCTTTGATCGGTACTCGCGAATCGTTCGAACTTACGTTTTCTGTCTAACACATTGGGGACCAAATACGAGATATCTCGTTTTTTCGCTTGACGCGAGTTTGCTTCACTGAGAAACATAACTCAGATGTGATAGGGTAACGGACTTATTTTGGGCCAGCGGACCTATTTTGGACCACCTCGTCTCTCTTATAAAGCAACTATTCATGAAATTTATTTACAAGTATTGTTAAAGCCCGGGTACTTAGTCTAATGCACTAGTTTTTTCATAATTAGTTGCTTTATTAGAGCGCTAGACAAGGAGATCCAAAATAGGTCCACTGGTCCAAATTAAGTCCGTTACCCTACATTTTATAAAGAACCTTTATTCTACAAAGTTGTGTATACCACTTTAGATAAATCAAATAAACTTAATTTTGGATTTGGTACAGTCGTTTCTGAGATAGCGAATGCCAAATTTTGGTGATTTCGAGTTAAGATTTCTTGGCGGTTTTAAATGTGTTAAGCACTTGCAGTAGACAAGAGTATACGTAGTGATATGGCGTGTCACGTCGCGTAACTCGCGAAATAAGGTTTATTTTGTAGAGTGTCGCTTGCGAAAAAAGTGTGATTTAAAATATTCAACTTACGATTTGAAGCTAGCAATATGTTTACCTGAAATGAAATAAGAGAAAAAATATTATAAATCAAATTATAACCATGTGTTTAAAAGTTTAATTGATGTGTCACGAAGATTTTATTTATAGAGCATGATTGATTGCATTTTCACTTCAATATTATTTTTTTGTTTCATTTCAATAGAACACTGCTTAGTTTGTCAGAACACGAGGATTTACTAAATTCTGATCAGCGACGAAATAAAGAAAAAAAATCTCCTCAACCTTTACCATCAAGACCAGAAAGCTATCCGAAGTAGCTCACCAACGGCGCAATTTAACTCAGCTGAGCCCCTATGCCTTCGTTATCGATTTCCCATTCAGCGCTGATGATGACGACCGAAATATCCCACGGTATGAATTAAAATAAACGACCCAACTGTCATTATCTGTGGCGAAACCAATTTGTTTTAATGAATGGCAGTCATAAATCATATGATTTATGGGTGTTTACAAAAATATTGCCATTTTTACCGCTCACTTCCAGGGCCAGAAATGAGCTGCGAGAATAAATTATTTCATTAATTTATCATTTATATTCATTCATTCGATGGCAAGTTTACACTGCGAGTTTGGCGAACGGGAGCCTTCAAGCGACAGAAATCAGAACAATGTCATGTCGAAGCTGATGGTATGTTGGTGTTCAAAGAGCCGCTTATCGGCAGTTTATTACTACATCACGGTGGATGAAAATTTATCTGTATTTGGAATTTTTTCGAAAATTTTGGAATACATAAATTCCTGTTGTGCTCAGTGTTGTGTTCGAAAAAAAAACTACTGATCACACAAATGGTTACCAGTGATACCCAAACGGTTTGAATAACTTTATCTTTAAATCTAGTAAAACAACAAGAAATCAAATCAATAATATTCAGTTAAAAATGAAAGTCCATTGTTGCACTATTAAAGCCCTTTTTCTCCGGCTCAAAATTTTGCCAAGAATTTCGGGCTCTCAAAGTCACAATCTGCGAAACTTGAAAATGTGTTTTTGTTCTTTTTTTTTGATAAGGAGAAAAATTTGACAAAAGACAGTAAATATTCATTGAAAACTACATTCATGTTTTCAAGTAGGGCTAGGTGGGGTAATTATGAACAAAATTTCTTCATTTGGCACACTCACAGCCACCATATGTTTATTTCTTATCATAAATTCTGAAAACCGGCCAATATTGAATGTTTCCGTGCTCCTCATCATTCTGTAGAACAACTTTTTTTTTCTTGGTCGCAACCAGAGGTGCCATGTCGTTTTGTCAAAAATCAGGACACCGCGAAGAAAAAATCAGGATTTTTCAGGACACCACCAGTTCTGCTTAGATTGCATAACTAAAGGAGAAATATAGGTGCTGAAGACGCCTCTAATTATGCAACTGAAGCGAGAATAACCTTGGCGGGCCTGCAGTTAACATCGTAAAACCTCATTTAAATTTCATTTGAATCAAAGAATCTCATTGGTTCAACTGGTTAAACTATTTTATTTAAGATTTGTGTGATGTTCTCATCATTTAACAATAAATTTAGTTATGATTTGGATATTTTTTAGAAATCAGGACAAATCAGGACATTTTAAGGTCATTTTTTTCAAAATCAGGACAATTCAAGCGTTTATCAAAAATCAGGACGGTCTCTCGAAAATCAGGACAAATCCTGATAAATCAGGACACCTGACACCCCTGGTCGCAACCCACGTCCTTGAGACGTCTGTTCATAATTACCCCGTCTGTTCATATTTACCCCTCTGTCTAGGGGGTAATTATGAACACGGATTACGGACTTGGTATAAAATTTATGAAAAGTAACAGTATTTATACGTTACATTTACACATAGTAAGCAGTGTATGGTGATTTTTTTCTTAAAAAATTATGTTCATAATTACCCCAAAACCTGTTCATAATTACCCCGAACGCTGTTCATATTTACCCCGAGACTTGTCCAATATGATTTATATGGTGTCAGAAAATCTCAATTCAACACCAAATAATGAAAATAATTAGCAGTAATAAGAAAATGAATTGTTTCATAAAAACTGAATTCAATTCATGTATAAAACTTATAAGTTAAAGAAATGTAATCAAAATTTAGAGGTAAAACAACGCAAAAATAGCTATTTAGTGTTCTTTTGTATTGATTCTTCCTATCTTTTGTTTCGGTAGTTCAATTTTTTGTTGCATCTTTTACGTTTTGGTTGGTTTCTTTTTTTTTCATATCTTTATGTCGTTGCAGATCATTTTTTTTTTATAGGACCTCTCCATACGTGTGAAATTTTAGGCGAGTTAGGCTACTCGATAGTTTTTACATCCGTTTTAAATGTCCTACGCAGCAAACATCAAGTTTTCACCTAAATGTCGTAGGTTATGCTTTTCACGTACGTGCGAGATATCATGAAATTGAAGCCTATACATATACAGAATATTCTAATTTTTTTGAAAGATGGTTGTTTCACAAAAACACCCATTAAAATCTTCTTGGATCAGTGAACAGTCATATTTTGCAAGGCTTGTCAATTCTATATGATCGACTGTTTTTAAAAATATTTACACTTATTAATTTTTTTATTACCTGTACGAAATTTCACATTAGTAGCTCTATTTTCTCAAAACAAAATTATTACTGCAGAAGTTTTCATCACCAAACTGAAAAAGAAAATCTTCAAACAAAAGATTTTCATTTTGTTCTAAATTTTAGAAAAATGTATTCTAACAAATAAAGATTGAAAAAAGTAACTTAGTATAAAAATAAGACTGCAAGAAAATAGATTTTGGATCTTTGTTATCCGAATGTAACTCATAAACAATTATTCTTTGCTGTTATTCTAATGCTCTCAATAGCAGCACGTTGTCCAAACATACAAGAAAGTTCATCTTTTTGATCTTTGTTTTGTGGCCTTATTCATCTATTAAATTTATCATGGTTTTTCATATATTTTACTGTTGACCACAGAGATTTTCAGAGAAAGTTAATAATAATGTTAAATTTCGCGCGCTTATATATAAAAGCTCTACCAGCAAACCTTTTGTTAAAAAATTGTGAATTTTATTTTTAGTATAATAAAAAATTTCTCCAAGTCTAGTTTATAACCTTGTTATTTATCAATACCAAAAAACTGGTTTTGAAAGGACTTAAAACCTTTATTCGGTGTTAGAAAACTGTTCCTGGGATACAGGTTTTCGGTTTCGGTATTACTATCCGTACGCACCACTTACTAAACCTGAGCAAATATTTGACCGCATTTTTTTCTATCAACTAAAAGCAAGTTCTCACCACTATTTTTTAAACAAAATTAAGACTCGTTTAGATGCTGATTTAGTTTTTTTTTTCAAAATTTCTGTTTTATAAACTTTTTTCACTCTTGAAGTTTTATTAAGTTTTGATAAAATTGTGTGCAAAACATTTTTTCAAAGACTGAAAAGAACTGGCATAGCTTCTAAATCCGAATTTCGTTTTTGGAAGAAAAAAAAATCAATTTCTCAAAAATTCAAAACTTTACACATTGCGGACCTAATTTAATTATGAAATTTATGAAATTTGGTCCAGTAAGTTCCTGGGATATAGAATGCCGAGTGTTGATTTTTCCTGGCTAAGATTTCTTCACGGTCCTGTGTTAAGATTTTACGGGGGGGGGGGGGGGGGGGGGTATTTTTGTGAGAAATTTCTTACAAGGGGAGTAGGGGGAAGGGGGTCTGGAAATGCTTGGGTAATAAATGAATGTCCCCCTTAGTTGATGAATAAAACATTTGACCATCAAAAAGCCAAAGAAATGTCAGGAAATGTGTGTTCATAATTACCCCATAGGACGAAAACTATGGGGTAAATATGAACACTCATCTGTGCACCAGTGCGAATAAAATTTTTCAAAAAATTTTCAAAATCAAGATAAAGCATCATAAACTGGATGTAAAACAGGTGATAACAACATTCCAGCTGGATTTCCTAAGATCAGATATTCAAAACATTGAACATTGTCGAAAACGATTTCCGTGTCACGAGGTAATGGTTTTTTAAAACCTCTGAAATGATATCATAAGGATTTGAAAATAGATCGGAAACAGCTTATAGCTATCAATTTTATGTTAAACTACCACTTTTGGAACTTTTTGTTTTAATTCATCCCCCACAGCAGCGCGTATGGCACTTGTTCGGAATTACCCCGTGTTCATAATTACCCCACTTGACCCTATTAAGTATTTTTTCAATGGTTTCTGGAAGAGTGGTAGCTTTCATCATCTAAATTTTCTAAATTCTAAATTAAAGTGTTCGATTATTGAATACCGTAACACGGGGTAAGATTCTTCACTTTTTTTTTTTTTTTTAATATTTTTCGATTATTTTTCCTGTCAAGGAGAATGTGGCATGTTTCATATGTATTTTAAAACCAGTACTGGACCCCTATGAACGTAAAACATGCAGAGATTTATTAGACTACTTTAAATTTGATTCATCATTGATCAGTCTCTTTTTTGACGGTTTTAACGAGTTTTCTTGATCATAAAGGATAAAAAACACCTTCATAATATTTACAAAGCTAGTTTATCAATTGCTAAGGCAGTTCGGAACAAACTCAATCAATTAATCATGAAACTCCACAAAATTGAACACTACACTTTCAGTGGCTCAATGATACTAAATTTGTAAATTTTGGTCCAGTGAATTCTGAGATATACAATGCTGAATTTCGATGTTTTTTGATTAAGATTTCTTCGCGTTCTAAAAAGCAACATCGCGGTCCTTAATGTGTTGGTTAAGACCGAACAACAATGAAAAACGAAAGATGGGCAATGATGCTGCTTAAATTAAGGGTCTAACATAACTTATAAAATTTTAACTAAAAAAAATGAAATTTTGCCTTCATTCAATTCCCTGTGCCCTCGCACTATTCCCCTTTATTTTTTTCCTATAAACTTAATGATTTTTTAAATATTAAAATTTACCTCAAAATACAACCAAAACTTCCCGAAACTATACATTAAAAGGGCAACCACGAAATTAGCGTGACACATTCAACAGGGCATAACTTTTTACCATTGGGTAAAAATCAACAAAATTTTGCACGCTTGCTCATTGATGTGTATTGTTTACATGCTGTCGAACTCGAAATCATGTTTTTCGATTCAACGAAAATGGAGGTGAACCAACTCTCCCCTACAAGGAATACGAGTCGAGAGAACAAATTCTTTCCAAACACCTGGAATTTGCTGACCTATCGCACCTTCTTGTTACGAAATCAGAGTAAAACATTGTATATTTCGTGTGCTTAGAAAGAGAATCTACTCACATAAAAATTATCTTAATATCACAATATTTAAAGAGATACATTGAATAAATGTGATGAGTTAATATGCCGAATACTTTTGTCCAGCAGTGTAAATCGAAGTATCACATGGAACTTGACAGAGCAGAAGAAATCAGTGGATAATGTTGATCCACTACATGTTTCAAAGACATCCACATAAAAAAAAATGATTCGATATTTCTCGTTTAATTGTATTTTTAAATGATCTGTCTTTTTATGAGCCTTGCTGGCTTGTATCTTACTACTAAGGGAAACTGATTATGTACAACTTATTTAAAATGCTGTCTACATATATTAAAATCTAGCTAGGTATCCACAGTTTAGATACTTTATATGCAGCTCATTCAAAGGAAAAATGTTGGCGTTCAATTGAAGGGATTCAGTAGACTTTGTTTGGAAAATAGTTGTTTTATTTAATTTGTATAAAAAAAATGCGCTGACTCAGGTATATTGGACAGTCTACAGAATATGTCTTTCTACCATTTTCCAGCCTGGAAATAGGCATTCAAATTACTACGTTAATGTTCAAGGCCCATTTTTTCCAAAAACAAGTGAATTCAAAATTAAAAAAAAAATATCCTCTGACAGCTTAGACATAGCGAAAATGTGTCATCGAATATTGATCTCTTTCTCTTTTTTCTGTTGAGGGACATGATATGTTTTATATTTTTAAAACCAGTACTGGAATCCTATGAACGTAAAACATGGATGAAGAAATTTATAAGACCTCTTTAAATTTCATTTAAAAATAGTTTTCGTCTCTGTTTAGAATGTGATGTTTGGGGTGACATTTATCAGTCTCTATTCTACAGCCATTAAAGTTTACTTTTTTAAGCTCTCCTACGTTTGAGAACCGTTTGGCCTAGCCAACAAAGGTTGGGTTCACGAAATTTTCGGAACCAGAGACAAGAAAATAAATCTTCCTCTCTCTATTTGACTCACTTTATCCACGACACGGCTCATAAATAATTTACGATTAACTGTTGGTAGTAGGTATGTACGGATTTAAAATGTTCAAAAGACATTTGTTACGCTTCTGTTGAAAGGCGTCCAATTCTTCTTTCAAGTTTTGGGATCAGGGCGTTTGTCCGGAGGAATTTTCGACTGCGACCGGGCGTTTCAAATTGCTCACAAAAACATGACTTAATTTAACGGCGAATTAAACCTTTCCTAATGTTTCGTTTCACGTTTTCTCGGACGTGTTAAGTGCTGCATGGCGGAGGATTAGTATTATTTATCTGTGTGCGCGCAAGAGAAGACATTTACCGCATCCGCAGCTTCGTATTTAAACTTTTAACTAGCAAATGATGATGATGGTGATGGCATTTTTTTATTTTTTTTTTTCCTCAACTGCGGCTGGCTGACACTAACATCAAACAGTTGTCGGTTGGCGGTCTTTTTGGCCGACGAATCAACTAAGATGAGATCTCTTCAAAAAAAAAATATACTAAACTAATCCACTATAGTGTGACGGCAGCAGCGGCAGTCAAGCGGCAGATTAATCAAAATTTATTGACCGTCAAGTGGGTTCATCCTGACGATCTCGAAAGCAAGCAAACGGCCTAGATGGCACCCAGCTACATCGACTATAGTCGACTATAGTAGGTAGGGTACGGATCTTTAGCTCTTTGGCAGAGTCTTCGCCTATCGTAACAAATCATACAAAGCTGTCTGATTTATCAAACGGATGCGAAAGCTTTCAACTGAATGGATTTATGATTGTGTTTGCTCATTAGCTGAGTAAATACATAAATTCAATCCAATACTGAACGGCACTTGGTGAGTTGGCGCATGGTTGAATTTGCAATTTAGGTTTTGACAGCACATGGGAGCTGAAAATTGAAGTGTGAATCAACCATTAATTTGCATAATGCTGAATTTGCATTCTATGAACATTACTAATAAACGCATGCCACAGTTGTTGACAAATAATTTACCAATTGGTTGCTTCATTACTCTTTGGACCACCCTTCTCCAAATCTTCCTTTTATGAAAGAATATTTTCATTTTTTAACATACAGTTGATCATTAAATTGATGGTAAACCTATTTTGTTTTCTTTATTTCGGAGTTTTGAGGCTTTCGAAATAAGTTTAAAAAAAACTTCAAAAAATTTTAAAATCTCAATCATAAATAAGGGCAAGTCCGGGAAAAATCGAGAAATCTTGCAAGCTCATGTTATAGAAAGTTCAAATAATCTATTTGAAGAACTGTTGAGTAAAGAAACTCAATGCTTGAAAATTTTTGTAGGTTTCCAAAGAACGATATAACCTTTTCTTGCTTTGTCTCTTCAAAATTAAAGCCGAATTCTATGTTTAAAACCCGACGTAGGTATACTAGATATTCATTTTTTGCTGACTATCCATTCCTAAAAGATTTTCTCTCACTATGAAGGTGAGTATAAACTTGGTTGGGTTTTTTTTCTTAACCATTAACATGAACCTTAATGCGCTAAACGTATTTTCATATTTTTTTTCTAGGATTTAGAGTATCGTCAAAAGGGGTATCATGCAACAGCCGGGTTAGATGCAACATTTGTATACCATAACACTTATTCAATTTTAATTTTTATATTATTTAATAAAGATTGATAATAAAACGATGATGACATAGTTTCTCACACCGTGAGATAATTTTTTTCAAGTTTTTGATTCTCATGATAAATTAAAAAAATGAACAAATGATGTGCAAATTTTTAACATTCTTTCGATGCCGTAAAAATCTTTACTCAGTATGACGGATTGGCTTAATGATATCATCTACAAACTTTGTATTGCTCTTATTATTTTATACCCACACTATTGGTGCAAAAACATTTTACGGCCAATCACCAATTTTTTTAAAATAAATATTTTTATCACTCAGTTACAAGGGCTTAAATGCAAATAAAAATTTACCTTTTAAATCTTTTTTCCATATGCTGGAAAATTATTGTTTTGCATCACGTGTTTGTTTATTTCAAAATTTCATTCATCCAATTATTAATTTTTATGATTTCAGCCAGTAGAATTCTATGAAGATTTTTTTTACCCCTAAATGTATGCAGCTCCCTTAGTTTTTTCTTTTAAAACATTTTTGATAGAAAAAATGTAAAATTTAATTCAAACAAAATCCAAATAACTGCTATTGGTGCTTTATGCGTTATGTCATCACAAAAAATACAAATTTTCAAACGGTTTTATTTAATTTTTCATTAGAAACATGGTTTGTTGCAACTTTCCCTTTTTCTTTAAAAATAACTGGTGTAATCAATAATTTTTCGGACTACATCAATTTAATGTCCCATCAACCTTAAAACTTTTGATGTTCAAGCGGTATCATAATCTGTGGACATTAAGTATTTAAAAGCTATTGTAGTTGAAAAGTGTTGCATGATGCCTCAATTGACGGTATGTTATACAGTAAGAAAATACTATTATATATGCCATAAGATTCCCTTATGAAGTTGCGCCATAAGAAAAATCGTTCAAATTCATAAGATTGTCTTATGCAGCGAATGAATTCTGCAGTTGAATACCTTCTTCAATGAAAGGTTTTTGCTTTTCATAAGAGGGTCTTATAAAAACAGATTATGTCACGTTTTAAGAGAATAATTCGAAACAATCGATGTTAAAACACTTTTATTTTATTGTTCGGCTAATTTGTTAGAAATCACATACATTTTAGTCGCCATCAGCTGCACATCAATACCCGGTTCCAAAGAAGTTGTTTGAAGATGTTTGAGTTCTTTGATCTAGGGTTTTTTCCCGGTCAACGTGCTGAAAAGTTGACAAATTTGAGTTAACACTAAACATACCGACACTCTGTATATACCTATTCATACCGCGAGCGGTCAAATGACGGCAAACACCGTTTTCGCTAAAACTTCCTTGTTTCTCAACCGATTTCTACCAAATTTATAATTTTGAAAAGCTTATAATTCGACTCAAATATGTTTCTCAGACAATTTTCAGCTACAATCAATAACTTTAAAGTTATTTACAGTACAAGAAAAGTTTTATGAAAAAACATGCTTCAGGAAAAAGGTTGTTAAGTGCTCGAAAAAAATTTCACTTAGTGCCTGAGAAAGCTGAAGTTAGAAGCTATATGTTGCACATATGGAAATTTTTTTTTAAAATTTTCTAAGATCATGGCCACAAAAAATGTAAAAAAGTTGTGTAAAACCCGTACTTTTCAATCAATCAACTGCCAAAGCTGTTCCTGTTACAGTAGAAAATTTTGAAAAAGTGAATTGAAAAGTAGACGTAATTTGTCACATTTTGGCATTTTTAGATTTTTAAAATACTATATACATAATTTTTGACGGCTTTTCAAAGGTAGTTGTTTTGCGAACTTTTTATGAATCTGGATTTTCTGAGACAATCCCTACACCAAAATTCAGCTTTGCACTGGATTTTGAGTACGTTAACGTAAAGTTTAGGCAAACAAACTATATGCAAAAGAAAGCAAATTTCATGCCGGTTGTAGTGATGTAACTGCATTGGCGGTGCAATGCTTTTCAAAAATATAATAAATATATTTCTGAAAGTAAAACCAGAAAATTTGAGCGAATGCTCGTTTGTTTTTTCGTTACTTTTCACCCGTCTTCGTGTGCAAAATAGCTTTGAGATATTACCACCCACTGCGCCCGTCTGCCAAGCAAGAATTTGTGCTGACTTCTCAAAATTCAGAAACTAGTTCACTGTTTTATTTATCATATTTTTGCCAAGCATTGCACCGCCAATGCAGTTACACCACTAGAACCGGTATGAAATAAGCTTTCTTTTGCATATAGTTTTATTGCCTAAACTTTACGTTAACGTACTCAAAATCCAGTGCAAAGCTGAGCTTAGGTGTAGGAATTGTCTTAGAAAATCCAAATTGATAAAAAGTTCGAAAAACAGCTACCTTTGAAAAGTCGTCATAAATTAAGTACTTCGTATTTCAAAAATCTAAAGATGCCAAAATGTGACAAATTACGTCTACTTTTCAATTAACTTTTTCAAAATTTTCTACTGTAACAGGAACAGCTTTGGCAGTTGATTGATTGAAAAGTACGGGTTTTACACAACTTTTTTACATTTTTGTGGCCATGATCTTAGAAATTTTTTAAAAAAAATTTCCATATGTGCAACATATAGCTTCTAACTTCAGCTTTCTCAGGCACTAAGTGAAATTTTTTTTCGAACACTTAATAACTGATTTACAACCTTTTTCCTGAAGCATGTTTTTTCATAAAACTTTTCTTGTACTGTAAATAACTTTAAAGTTATTGATTGTAGCTGAAAATTGTCTGAGAAACATATTTGAGTCGAATTATAAGCTTTTCAAAATTATAAATTTGGTAGAAATCGGTTGAGAAACAAGGGAGTTTTAGCGAAAACGGTGTTTGCCGTCATTTGACCGCTCGCGGTATGAATAGGTATACCACATACGTTATTCGAAAACCGTAACACTTAAAAAAAATTTAAAAACGCAAAAATACTTGCATTTCAAAAACAAAAATAGTCCTGTCGTTAAATTTGCGAAAAAACAATTATATAAGGCGTAATCATCGTTTAAAGTTCAAAAACCGTCATTTGACCGCCTCCGGTACGTTTAGTGTTAAATATGATTAACTTTCACAGAAAAAAAACTTCAATTGAAACTTACCATTTAGAAAAAAAATTGATAACTCCACAACTTCGTTAGACGGTTTAAAGTTGGCTGAATGAATGTGTTCATTATTTTTTCACAATGCCTTTTTTTTTTCTATTTTTCATAAGAACTTCGTTCGAAAATTGAAAGGATTTCATAAGATTCTTGTGAAAAATAATTCTACACTCTAAAAGGCGCTTCATAAAACGTTTCTTATGAAACTTGTGGTGAGAATTTGACTGAATGTAGGTTAATGGGAAGCCTGTAGATCTTAAAGCATTGATTTTCTCAACCAAACGATGCTCCAAATGGATCATTTGACCATCCTATAACACAGGGATGAGCAACCCGCGGGCCGCATGTGGCCCGCGAGAACCTCTTGGGCGGCCCGCGAAGCTTTTCTTTAATGGAATTAATTTTTCCAGTTTCCCTACTAAAGATGGCCAGTAATCATAAAGTGCTAGTCAAAAGTTAATATACTCTTAATTAATCCTGATGTTTCTCAAAGACTTCAAACATTGAAAAAAGCTAATTAAGAAAAATCTAAAGACTGCTAATGAGCACATGCCGAAGATTATTATTTTTTCCACTACCGTCTAAGATGAAGGTGTATGATAACTCTGCTCATTAGATATTTAGTTTAAAAATATCACTTTTTCGAGTCAAATTAGGTAAAAGCCCCCAATTTCGTGACACTTAAATTCTGAAGAAAATGAATCCTTAACAAGTAAAAATGTTTGTTACTAGAAATTGAATCTTTTCGCATTGAAAATAACAAATTCAAAAAATTCTCGATCAGCGATACAAATCCTATCCCAGTATTTTTTCTACATACAAAATACAAAGACTCTTGATATTTCATCATTTTGAGCCGACCACATTTTAAACTTTATTTATACATGCTATAAAACTGAATATATTTTCTTCTGCTTTTGTCTTCAATCGCTTCTAAAATCTCTAGATTTTGCAGTTCATTCTACAATTTTTCAGTCTTGAATTTTGCATTTCCCAATCCAATCTCCAATCATTGTCAATTTATCCCCAGGTGCATGATTTCTCTTCCGGATATTCAGAGTTGTGAGCCAACATTTTTTTTTAATCAGTGTTCTTAATCCTATGCATTTCCTCGTAGTATGAAAATTTAGCTTAAAAAATCTTTTCGAATATTTAGAAACAATTAAACAATCAAGAATGTAAACTGTAACCAAGGTTGTTAGACAAAATTTGTTCAATATTCTGTGAAATTATAGTTTTTCTCGGATATCGACAGCTTTTGCTCATCATCTTATTACAAATTCCATGACAGAAAATATTTCTTTCACCGTTTTTTTATTTTATTTTTTAAATAGTTATAAAAATAAATGATCTTATGTTTTTATGAACTACTGAATATTTGCAGTGTTGTTTCAAATGCGGCCCGCCGACCAAAACTTGGAACTCAAATTGGCCCGTTAGCTCAAAAGGTTGCTCACCCCTGTATAACACGTTCATAACAACCTGCACCTTTTCGTTAAAAACTCGGATCAGATATGTGATTTCTCCTTCCTTTGTTGCTATTTTTCTCATTTAAACTGAATTTCGTGCTTTTCTGTCAAAATATTGCACTGTAGCGTAGTGTTTATCGGTTGTTAAAATGTTAGCTCATAAAGAATTTTTTTTATTACTCTTCATCATTAATAATATGAAGAATTGTTCTATAAGATTATTCATAAGAAAAGTTCTTATGTTTAAAAAAAAAATAAAATACAAGAGGTAACTTATTCTTAAACATTTCTGGAACAATTGTTATCAAAAGGGTGGCTATTTAAAAAAAAACACAATGAGATAGCTTGAGAATATTTAAAAAATGAACTGTTTTTTTATTCTTTGAAGTTAACACGAAAAAAATAGTTGGAGGCAGCCTTTGATGTTCAAAAGCTTATTCCTTCATAGCTCATTCATTCTTCTAACTCATGATAAGACTTGCCTTAACTTAATCTACGAATATTTATTTTCAGCATGTTGCACTGAGCCTTATTGCCCAGACTGCTTTTGATTCACACCAATCAGCGAATAAAAGGAAGTGGAAACTATATAAAAATTAAATAATAATTATATTAGCCTTTGAAGTTTTTTTCCTAATAACTCTTTGTTATATTAAAATTGATAACGATGAGTAACAATACTGGTTCTTCAAAAAATCCATTCTCTTTGAAGCCGTACGATTTTTAACAAACATCTCGCGTGAACGATTTGAAAATCCCATTACGCTATCAATAGCGCCCAATTGTTTTGAAAATAATTCATCAAGCACCACCATTAGGCGACACACAATCTCCAAAATTGTCTTTGATATTGTGGTTCCATTTTTCGTTTTTGAACCACCTCAATCGCAACAAGGCTCACATGACCTCGCTAACCTGAACTGTTCGCTAGTGTCATGTCTGATGATAAACCCGATTGGCGCATTATCGATACCACACTAAGTTTCAAATGACAGCACAATTTGTCATTGAGTCCATTCAATGACGAAGCTAATTACAAATCGGGGCGATCCGGTTACTAAACATCGATTCAATCTCCCCGTAGTGAGTATTTAGGTTCCATAGGTTTTGAGCCACTCTTGGCCACGCTCATGTGTCGCGAATTCAATCAGCCGTGGAACGACCCGTCGCATAATATCGTGACGCGCTGTGCCTCCGTAATTGAAATGTGGTTTTTGTAGTCGTTAAAAACATCGAGTCGCATTATTTTTAATAAAGACCATCCGATAGCTTGACATTTCCGCTCCGTTCCGCCAGGGCCCGATGAATGATGGATTTGGCGAAGGGGGCGGACATTCAGGGACAGGTTTCGTTTGACTGACGGGCGATGAGGCGGAAAGTCATCATCGTCAGCGCCCCACAGCTTTGGGAGGTTGGCTTTTGACGGGTTGACGAGTTGAGAGAAATGGGAATTTGTTGTTTGCCACCCATCATCGATGATATGCCGCTGCGAGGTTGACTTTTTGCTGTATTGCAACTGAACATGGTTATTTACGGTTGAATGGACCTCGAGTTGATTTAGTGCAGTTAACAGAACTTTCCTGCTGATTATCCGTTTGAATACAAAATAGTTTATCGATTATTGTCAAGATTTTAATATTTTCACATTGGTTAACGTGAATACACGTTTGAACCTGCCAAGTGTGTGTGTTCCTCAAAACTGATCGATTCTTGGAAGTGCTTGAAAAAACTCTTACTCATCAAGAGAAAAAACACCCGATTTCCATATTTAATATGCATATTCAGATAGAGGCGCTTGCTCCATCGCAAACTGACAGATAGCCTTCAAAACAATGGCGCTGACACATTGTAGAATCAATGTCTCTCTGAATGGTAGACCCTATCGCGATCCATTTCCTCCAGTCAGTGCCTCCGATAATAATTCCAGCTAATAGTTAATTTACAGTAATAAAGTATGAGTTTTATTAGATTATTCCCATTAGCGGATAAAATATTGGCATATAAAGTATACGATTTTAATATAATCGTCACAGTGGAGGAACGAAAACCGCAGAACAGTCACCGCCAAGCGGAGTGGGAACAGTCGATTATAAAATGTGTTGAACAAAAAAAAAATACACAGAACGAGGATCACCCGGGTAGTGCAGAGAGCCACACTCAATTGCCACCATAACTTTTGCATACTTTGTCTACTGCGCACTTTTGTTCAAAGGCCGCCCTTCGATGATGTGGATATAGCCGCTTCATAGTAACACCGGCTAGAAAAACTTTTGAAACAAGTGGAAGACATCTTAACACTGATCAGAAAAGTGTTCAATTAAGGGTTCTTATTTTTAAGAATCCAAGGGATAATAATTTTAGAAAAAGCCAGTTGTAACAATAAATAAATACCACAATTATATTTGATCTGAGTAGAGTTTCTTCAAGTAACCAAAATTTCCGTAGAATGGTCAATATATGCTTATTTAGCTCTGATTTAAGCATCTGTAGCATTCAACTCAGCTTAAAATTTTATTTCTTATAGAAACTACCAGGTACCGTAAACTGGGGTTACTTATATAACCTGGGTTATTTTTCCACATAATCATCAATAACTCAGTCTAAAGTTGAAATATCTGAAAACTGTTTTCTACGTTAAAAGCCTACAAATTGAGTTTAAAATAGGCAAAATTTGGGTTGATTCAATTTTTTTTGCTATTACTAAAAATGTTATTTCAGATTTAAAAAAAAATCTATTTTAAATGGTTCAAATGGAATAGTTTGAAGAAAAAAGAAAATAGGAATAGTGGGAGGGCCTAGGGAATGGTATGAACCTTAAATCTGTTTTTTTTTTGTATCCATAAAATATTTATCAATGTTTACCCGCGCTTGGTGGCCTGGCAACTGCATCTCAAATGAGGAACTAACTACATCGCCGGTGTCATCAAAGGGCGCTAGAAATCGAGATTTGGGAACGTAAGTGGAGATGGATTGGGCACACGCTGCGAAAAGATGAGAACGAGATTTGCAGAGAGGCGCTTGAATGGAATCCAGAAGGACATCGAAGAAGAGGCAGACCCAGAAACTCGTGGCGGCGAAGCCTAGGTGCTGAAATCGGAACTGTCGACGAGAATCTTGACTGGGACCAAGTAAAGACGCTGCCTCCGGATCGTCAACAGTGGAGGTCCTTTACCACGGGGCCTTATGCACCGGAGGATCGGCGCGGGAACATTAACTTAACTAACTAACATTATATTTTTGCCCCTAAATGTATGCAGCACCATTGTATAACTTTCGATTATAAATGATTTCGAAAGAAATTCTGCTAGAATGCTAGAAACCTTATCAAATGATAAAGTTTGAAGAAAAGCATAAAAGGGGAACAGAGCGAGGGTCTAGGAAAATTCAATAAAAGCAAAATTTCATTTGTTTTTGTAGTTAAAATTTTATTAGCAGGGGAAAATGAGGATGTTTGTTCCCTGGGGGTACTTGATTCCTTCGCTATATCTCGAAACAGAAATGTCTTACAAATATCAAAAGTTCTAGAAAAATGTGAAGGATGGAACAAAACAACAATGCTGTTATCTCAACAAATTTAAAAAAAAATCGAGCCATTTAACTTTGTTTGAGAAATTTAACAAAATATTATGTGAAGATCTTTTTTATCACTTTAAAATGTTTCTCGTACGAAAAAATATAATAAAAATATTATGAATTTATTAAATATCATCATGAACTTCATAATACTATATTTTCAAAGCAATAGTAAACTCTCAATTTTTTTTAGGAAGAAGTTTTCCAAATTGTATGTTATGAGTATAATTCATCCCTAGAGCTCAAAAAGATTCTTTTTTCTTCTGAATGGATCGTGATCATAGGTTATCATGAAATTACTAATATCTGTTCAATAACTTATAATTATCCAGTTATTTTATGTTTAAAAGGACTTAAAATACTGTATTTATCTAAAAACAAGAAAATTGTGCCATAAAGTATGCAATGTTAGTAGTAGACAAACTTTTAAAATTATCTTTGTCTGATGTGAAATGAGTACAAATATGGAAAAAAAATTGTCATCGGACATTTTATCTTCGGATCTTACAAGATTTTTACGTAGGATTAGGGCACCCTGAATTAAGCATCAAGACTCCTTTAGTAAAGGATCAAGTCTCCTGTATCTTATAATTTTTTTTTAGTCCCACGAAAATGCTTCTAGCTCATCTACGAGTATCGTTCTAACTTTTTGAGCAAATAAACTTTAAAATACATGCTATCAGAAAATGCAAAAGACACATTCCACGCGCTTGTACCGCTCAAAAGTGATTTTTATCCGTTCGCGTATCAAAATATCTCAAAATTGTCTATAATTTTGATAATTCAAATCACACAAAACCAACGGAAAAAAGAGAAAAAAGTTTTTTTACACATGTTTTAGATGATTTAAAAAATCAGTTTTTTTGTTGAAAAAAGTGGTGTTTTTGTCAACTTTTATAAAATCATTAATTTTAATAAATGGATGATTTTTTTTTGAAAATATTTTTAGTATGTTCAGGAGCCAAAAAACACGGCTTCATTTTGTAGAAAAAAGAATTTGTTTATATCCAATGTAGTTGGTTTGAAAAGCGAACAAAAACAGTCGCAAATGAGTGAAATCACGTCACAAAAAAAGGGAAGTTTTTAATTTTACGAGAAAACTCTGACTTTTTTTAAATGAAAAATGATATTTTCTTTGAAAATGATAGGACGATTCTAAAACTCTAAAATTTATAGAAATTGGTTGGAATCTAGCTCAGTTACAACAGCGCGAATGAGTGATTTCACGTCACAAAATTTGATTTTTTGTTAAATTTTATATGAAAAATGTGCTCTAAAAGCTGTTTTGACCCTCCAGATGGTCGGATTTTTACAAATCGAACATAATTTATTTGATTTTTTTTAATAAGTTCATTATTTCCAAATAAAAATACAAAAAGATTGAAAAAAAAATAAAAATTTTTTTTTGTGAATCTTTAAATGGAGACAGTAGTAATTTTAACATATAATCCCTCAATATGTTGCTATTCAAGTGCCACTCAAAATAAGGAAAAAGTTAAGTGCAGACACTGAATATTTATGATTGTAAAAGTCGGAACAACAAAATATCGTTTTTGAAAGTGTACATAAAATTTGAAGACTCCAAAGAATGGTTCGGTATAACCACAGCATAACTTTATATTTCGTGACGTGAATTCAGTCAACTACCCTGCTCTGTTTGAACTGAGTGAATTCACGTCACAACTTCAAATAAGCATAACTTCGTTCGTTGTTGTTCAATCGAGAAGCTCCGTACATCAAATTGTGGGTAATTGTTTTTTTTTACAACTCATTCGAAGACACCGATATTCTATTTCGACAGAGAGAACAGGAAATCAAAGATGTATGCACTAAAGTCCAAAATGGTTAATTCTAGCGTGAATTCACGTCACAAAAGTAATTAATCACAACAAAAACAACTTAAATTTTAAAATGACCAAATTATATGCATTTTGAAGGAAATTTAATTTGCGACCGTTTGCTACAATTTTTTTCATTTCCAAGTAAATTGGTTGACTTCTAGAATGATAAAAGTGCAGAAAAGTCCGGAAAAGCGATTTCACGTCACGGTGGAATGTGTCAAAAGGCGACGAGTTGCTTAATTTTCCCAAAAAGATTTGATGAAAATAAGAAAAATGGATCAAGTATCCTCATTCTAATGTTAACAATGTTAACCGGTTACGTCAATAGAAAAACAGGCCTGAGCTCGATCTATATAATTGATTGATTCTTTCCAGACATTATTCCAGTAATGCTATTGCTACTATAAGAGCGGCTTCCACCGAGAAGAGCTAGAACAAGTATATTCCAAAAAAAATGCAACACTTGGTTTTTTGAGTAACTTTGGAAATTGAGAAATTTTTCATTGAAGCTATCTTAAGCTATCTGCCGGATAAATCCAACCACTTTTATTTAAAAACTGGCAAAATCCGGGCATATGCATTCAAAATTGACGACCCGGGCAACATCAGGGCAAATTTTATCAAAACCCAGATATTACTCAACATAATGCAAGAAAAAAAATTTCAAAAAAACGAATCGATCTATTTCAAATCGTATTTCTTCCAAAAAACCTTTCATGATTATTTGTATGACTTTTGCACAACAAATTTCGCTTTTGAGGCATAAATAAAAATAAATTACAGCGCAATTTTTTTTTTTGTTTGATTTTGCAATAAAGTGAATAAATCCGGGCAAAATCCGGGAGTTTTTCAATGAAATCCGGGCAACCGGGCCGAGCCGGACTGTTCCCAAATTTTGTATTCAATGTCCGGGCAAACCCGTTTAAAACTGGGCAATCTGGCAACCTTAAGCTACCTAGTAATGTAATGTGTATGTGTCCAAAATTTGATGATAATCTGTCAAGTGGTTTTTAAGATGACATCCAATACAGAAGCATATTGACAAAATTTCTTGGGCAGGATCGAGAAAAATCCGGGAAAATCCCAGTGAGAGACCCAATAACAGTTAGATATGAACTATTTGTCCAAAATTCTTATGGTAAATCGTTTCAAGACTTTTAGAGAATCAAACAGTGTGCGAATTTTTTTATAAAAGTATTGATGATTGATTCCATGAAGGTATGGAATGAGAAAGGTGTAATCTAGCGTAATTAAAAAATTTCAATCGTAGAAGTGGTGAGGAAAATCAATTTTTGGTGCAATTCTTTCACGATTGACACGAAGAATGGCTTAATATATAAGGAAGACTGCCTCCAAATACGACTGTTTTTCCTGCTTAGCACTTCAATAGGTTTTCTGTTTTGGTAGAAACTGAAATCGCGACGTCCCGCGAAATCTATCAAATATTTTGCTTTTGTGACAAAGAAGGACAATCGGCTAAATTTGCCATTATTTCGACCAAATTAAAATTTTTTTGAGTGATCTTGAAGGTGAAGCTTCAGCAAACAAAAAACGTATTCAAAAATAATCTTGATTTGGAAAAAGGGTGATTCATAGTATACATTATAGATGACGCACTTGGTACCAAAAATTGAAGCCGAAATACTTCTTCATTGGACGCTAAAGCATGGATCATCTTCAATCTAGACTCATATTTTATTATACCATAGCTTTCCTAGTTGTCGGATCTGGAATGTTTTTACAGTACATACTTTGTTTTGGAATGTTTCCTCTATCAGTGCTGGAAATTTCATTACGATTCGCTTTTTTTTTAAGTTACACCTGATGGAAGCCGCGAAACGAAAATTAATTTTGGACACCCACGGCAAAAATCGACGTGGTTGGGTTCAAAAATTGCGAAATCGTTGAAGATGGTCAAATCGAGCGTTTTCAAACGTTTCCGTGAGATGCATACTATGGATCGGCAGGTTCATACCAAGCGTCATGGATTGGAAACTGCATTTTAAGGAGTTGAGAACCATCAAGGCAAAACCAGGGCAGTCGGACTATGACATCGCGAAGAAATTCAACATCGTCAGAAGGATTCGTCTGCGCGAAGGAATACGATCCTATACGATCCTAGCAACCAAACCGGACATTGAAGCAGAGAGTAGTAGCCAATGGACGTACTCCGAAGTTATACGTTATACAACTAACGGAGTACGGCGCATCCTCAAGGATCACGAAACGTACGTTAAGGTGGATTTCGGGCAGCTATCAGGAATTTGTTTTATGAATCCATGGGGTGATGTCTCCGGCTTATTCAAATTCGTTTGCCGATAAGTTTGCAGGAAAGTGTTTGATCTGACAAAGTATTTGCAGCTACGGACAAAAAGCCCCGGTTTTGGTGACAAACAAGACCATAGACTCCGAAATGTACAAGGAGGAGAGCCTGAGAAAACGTATTCTTCGTACATTAGATCTGACAAAGGACCAGTGAAGTTTTGGCCAGATTTGGCAAGCTGCCACTGCAGCAAAGAGGTACTAGAGTGGTATCGAGAAAACGAGGTGGATTTTTTTGAAAAGGACATCAATCCACCCAATTGCTCTCAATTCCACCCTATCGCAAAATATTGGGCAATTGTCAAGCAGAAGATGACGAAGAATGGTAGGACGACTAGTGATGCAACATAGAAGTTCGAGATTCCATCAAAACCACATCGGAATATTTTTTTTTGTTATTTTTCCTTTTAAGTGCAATAAAAGACCTACATTTTGAGAAAATAAAATTTTAATTTCGTTTACAAAGCTGAGATGAATGCTATATGAAAGAGTTGAGACAATTGTAAAACTCTACAACTTTCTTGAAGATGTAAAGTCTTTATCTTGGATTTTGATGGTATTTTTTGAGTAACTTCATTTTAAAATAGCATGTTTTCTGGCGGAGGTCGCAGCAATCCGTGCTCGAGAATGGACGTGTTTTATCCGTTGTCACGTTTTTCCCGTTTGTTTATTTCTCGCGCATAGAAAATTTGATGAATTATAAAGACTGCATCCGCGGAAAATGTTTTAAGTTTATAAACGTGGAGTAGTGAATTTCAATCGGGAAAAGGCGAAAATTCAGCTTTTTTGCAAAGTGTTGTGAATGATTGAGTCAACGGGGCTGGTGCTACGCTATACGGACTAAACCAGGTCCTGAATATTTGTTCAGGAAAGAGCGGCATGAAATTCAACCAAGAAGTAAAGCTGGCATACTCAGATAAGTAGACATGGTTATGTAGCTGCATACCTTTTGGCAATTTATACTTGTCCAAAAGGTATGCAATGATTTCATTCGAGGATTTTAATAGCTAAATAAACTTTTTGAAGGGTAAATGAATATGATCATGATCTTTTTGACATTATTTTTCTATCTTTCGAATAATCATTCAGTCTCTAATTCAGTGTAAACTATTTGTTTGGATGTTTTACCCTAAGTGGTTATATTTCGCTTGTTTTTATATTAAATCTTATACACATTTAATGATCAAGTCAATTTTTTCTCAGGTTTACTTATAACTTATTTAAATCCTTTTCTCAGTATTTTGGTTCAGCAGCAGTTTGTATAAAGTTTATCATAAATCTTTTTATGATCAAATATCAATTTTTCTATCAAAAAACACATTTTAATTTAACTTTTTCATGCTCCTTTAAACTTGTTTTCAAATTACATCATCTATAACTTTTTAATTCTTAACTCCATGTTTTTTTGAGTGTTATTTTGTTATGCCTTTCAAAGAATCATTTCGAAATCAGTGATGTGTTAGAGATTATAGTGAGGAAAACAGCTAGCTTCTAGGAAATTCGAATGGTTGCTATTCTAATTATTTGAGAGTTCATAATTCTTTTAAAATTTTCTAATTAAAAACACCTTGTAGATATTATTAGGAGTTTCCTTATGAAATATCTTGGAGCATAGGAGGTGTAGGTCAACCAAAGATCACATCATTTTCCAAAAATGGCTCCTGATCTAAACCTCTCCCTTACTAAAACAACCTTTCCTGAGATACTTGAATATAGATTCGCAGACGTATAGACGCTTCTATAGCTGGTGAAACTGACTTACCATTGTTTCAGAGTTTTCAAAACAAGCTTTTAAAGATAACTGGAATAACAGATTCATGGTTGATTCTAAAAAGTATTTTACTAACAATCCTTCCTTCTTTCCTCTTTGACTACTAGGACGTGGCCGGCGCTGTTATTGGTCATTTTTTAAAGGGAGAGCATGAGTTTTGTACATTGAGAATGAGTTGCTAATCCCAAGCTGCATTCTTTAGGCCCTTGTACAAAATTGATGGCCTCGATCAATCACGGAGTAGCAACCATTGGCGGTGTGGAACTCGTTCTACTTAGCCACACCAGAGATCATGAAATCCGAAACGTAATGATGATTTGATACAATATAATATTATATTTTAATTAAAACCATGAGAAAATGATGGTATTTTTGAAGACTAATTAAAGCATTTCGGGCTTGATGATTTAAGGTAAATAT
This sequence comes from Uranotaenia lowii, assembly GCF_029784155.1. Lineage (NCBI taxonomy): Eukaryota > Metazoa > Arthropoda > Insecta > Diptera > Culicidae > Uranotaenia > Uranotaenia lowii. The sequence continues at coordinate 247,001,356 of NC_073692.1, read as the reverse complement.
GAGTAGTCAAACAATCTAAGCTAAGCCAAGCTAAAAAAACATGTTTTCTGGCATCAATATCTCTGAAGGTGGCATTCATGTGAAAACAAAAACATATGCATTTGAAAGGGCAAGTTTTTAACGTTCATGAGCATAAAATTTCATTTGTATGTATAAGATTTGTTTAAAATAATCTTACATTACGTTACATATTTACGATAAGCGGGTTCGCTTGTACGTCAGTCATCTGCGGTTTAAGTCTTTGTTGATTTCAAAAGGTATAAGTCACGAATTTGACCCACATGAAAAAAAATTACTAAATCGATGCCAATCAATTAAAAACAATTTGATTTTAAAATTGTTGATTTTTTTGACTGTAATCTGTTACTCTGAATACAGGACTAATCCAAATAAATATGTACCCCAGTGTAGTGCCGGTCAAAAACTATCGAAACTCTTTTGCACGAGTATTCCCATTTCTGCTACTGAGCTCGTTTTTCGTGTTTTCGCAAGTCTGTCAGATGAGTCCACGAGGAGGAGGAGAAGCCAAGGCGAGGGATGGCGAAAATGAAATATGTAGTGTAATTGTGGACAGAACAGGACGGGTCGGCCGACGACTGGTAACGCGGTAGCGAGCTTAAAAAATATGGCCACATGCATATGTACTCAGCAGAATCACTTAGTTTTGCGGTTTTATGAGTCTAGTCGCCACCACAGCGAACGGCGTCCATCCGCTTTTGTTAGTCGAGTTGTCGTGCCGTGGCCGTGTCCGCTTCGTCTTGCCCTGAGGCCACGAGGACCAAAAGTAGTAGGTACCAGACAAGCCGTTGCTTGGAAGCAAAGTGAACAAAGTTTTTCACTTATCTACGCATATCATCACCACGTTTTGAGTTCTGTAGGAGGCTTCGTCGTCGACCGGCTGGCTGGCTGGATGGTGGTTGACCGAGTGATAGAAGAACATGATTACTCTAATATCCTTTAACAGGGACGAACGAGTTTTTGAAGTGGCTTGATTCGACGAGCTTTAGGGGTACAATAAATCGGATAATTTCCATTCATTATGTAATTTTATTGGACATTGGCGGAATTGCTTCGATTAAACTCGATGTTAAGAGCTTTTCGGACACGTTTGGATCGATTATCAATAAATAGATTAATTTTGATTAAAATACCGATAAAAAACTTCTTCGATGTTTTTTTAAATTTTAAAAATTTTATCTCCGAATACACTTTTCCTGAAAACTAAAGATAGTTTTTTCTTTCTCGGAATACTTAACAGAATTTTCATTATTGATTTTAGCCATTACTCTAATCAGATTTAAAATAGTGTATATTAATCCATATATTTTAAAAAATCAAAACAAAAGTTCTAGAGTGAAGCCACAAATAATAGTTTGTATTTTCATTGAACTTCTATCATGAGACGTAGTATTAGAAAACAAAATTTCTTTGAACTGTTTCAGAATTCAGAATTATAATCTTGAACCAGAATCAGAATTTAGAATTGAATTCCATGTAATGTTTCAGACTTTGAATTAAGGGCAAAAATTTAGAGTCGAAAGTCAGAATCATTATAAGGAATTGAGATCCAGAATATTCACTAAATATTTAGAGGCAGTCAATTCAGCAAAACATTTTAAAAATCATGTTTTGAGAAGTTTTCGTGCCCATCAAGTTCATATTTTAATTCTAAATTCTAAAATTAAAACGAAATTTAACGAAACAACAACAGCTACGCTGCATTTGATGTTGGTTGTTCCCGGTTCGCTTGCTCCAACTCTGAAGAAATGGCCCCAAAGGCCGACCAACCAAGTTGTGTATGTGTGCTCAAACCGTTCTGTCTGTGTGCATGTTTGCCTGCCTGGTTGGTATTGTGATTATAATTTATAAACACGCTTTCACATATTTTACCCCGTAATCTGCTAATTTATGGTCTCCTTTAAAATCAACCTTGGTGATTGCACAGAGGATTGGTTTCGTTGGCCGCGCCGCGCCGCAATGGCAAGTGTGCCTGGCTGGTCTGGTGGACAAAGCTTAGTTCGGTTCTGCACTTTTATTTTTCTTTCATTCCTTCATTACTACTAGCCATGTCTTCAGATGGGCCCACAAAAGCACACCGCACTCGAGTTAATTCAACGCTCTGGACTGAACGAAACCAGCGAGTGAAGCTCGTTTGTTGAATTTATTTATTTATTAATTTTATTTGCGTTATTTATGGTATGTTGCCTCTCCAATCGTGGCTCGAAATTGCACGTTTCATGTCATTTTCAGCATTTAATGAATGTCTTCCTTTCGGCATGGTCGTCGGGCACAATCCAAACAAAGATATCATCACTTTTTACAGTCAATTGAGAAGCTGTTTCTCACAGTTTTCGAACAGAGTCAGTCGACCGGCAGTTTTGTAGCGGGAATATGATTGAATTATTGAACACCACCTCGCCGCACCTCGCTTCGCCTTTCGGATCGGATTGGATTGAATTGAACTGAAAGGCCACCGCTATAAGCTGCCGCGCCGCCATCGGATGGAGCGCTACGAATGTCAACTCACTTAATTGGTCCCCAACAATCGGAGTCAAGGTGGAACACAGTCGACGACAAGCGAGCGACCCCTTCATTCGGTATCGCGGGTGAGCAATTTTTATTAAACTTTAGCAGTTGTTAGCTCACATGATTTATTGCTCGTGACCGAGTACTGTCAGCGATTAGTGTTCAATCGGACGTTAATTCTTGCGCGACTTCAACATCATCAACACGTCAATTAATCCGCGCACACTGGCTGTCTGGTGGTGTGGTGCCATCAGAATCATAAGACTTAATCTCAGCGGCGAGCGAGCGCTCGGTGATTAGGTTAGAATAAGCGGGAAAGACATTGAGCCGGCTCAAGCTATTAATCACACGCGAGGCAAAGTGCATTCTATTCCAGCTGAGCTGAGAACTGATTGCTCATTCAACGACATTGGCTACGACGACGACAATCGACACATCTCTGTGAGAATGTTTGCGCACTCATTGTACTTAGATTAAATTTATACTTAACGGTCTTTCTTAAAAACAGACCTCTATGTTACAAATTTGTCTACCTTTTTCCCTAATTTTTTAATTAATATCCTAAGGTACGTTCTTCTTTTCATATGATGTTCTAATTTCTTGGAGTACACAATCAACTTATCGACTTAAAGTATAAGAATTTCGCCCCGAAATGATTTTGAATTGTTGTGAATTACCTATCCAGAAACTGCCACTACCGTTTTCCCCGATATCAACTCCAAACTTACGAAACGTATAGCGTAAATGTATTTCAGAGTGTTGTTTGTTTGCTCTGTTGATATATTTTTTGATTTATAAAAAAAATCTATCCTTTTTCTTTCCTCCATTTTTTAACCGAAATCATAAAACGGCACATTAATACGCATCAAATTTTTATCAGCTTTTCGAATAAAATATTTTAAAAAAAATTTAGTAATGACCTTTAACTTTTAATATGAAAAATATTAAATAAGCTTTTAATGGTTTCTAAAAGTACTTAAAAGCATAACCGAATATATTGCAAAAAATACCATTTGGTTTACCAATTTATAACGCAACTTTCATCTGAAGACACCAAAGTGGACCAATAACTTCTTTAGGAGTTATAACCGTTTAAAGACCTTTAAATTTTTCATGTTAAGGTTCATTACTTAATCCTTTATTTCATTATTTTTCATTTTTCTCGAAAAAAAAATTCAATAGTGCGCAATGATGAATACATGAAAAGAAAAATAATGAAAAAATATAATTTTGACATATTTCGGTTATTTTGCAAAAATATTAATTGTTGTAAATTTGCAAAAACATGAAAGGGTTCTACCTTTTTGTTCTTCACACAAGACAATTAGAAATAAATGCTTACTTCTAATTTCTTTTGTACTAATCACAGTTTTAGCATAAGAACTTCGCAAATCTAGATTTCTGGACACCGTGAGAGTTTATAATTTTGCTGGGAGTAGTTATGTATGTTGGTTATCCACCATGGGTGCACGGATTCACCGCAGTTTCCGCCTAAGTATGTGCTCATATGCATTCTTAGATTATTAAGTTCGAAAAATCTCTAATGCAGCGCGCCACCTTACCCGGACCCCATGGCTTCGTTTGAACTGTTATGGAGCGAATGCATTTTTGTTGATGTATGTTTATTTTGGAAGAACGACTAAATCGATAGGCTAGTTTACTTGCAGGTATTCCGGCATCCGTGTATATACCTGGCCAGCTGGCAACTCATTGAATATTTTTATTATATAGTCAGATATAGGAGGAAACACATCTTACCTGTCGGTCACTACTGGGATTCGAACCCAAAAGTTTTCTTGCCGATACCGGGAATCGAACCCAGTCGGACTGGCATACCAAAACTAGACTCGATCCAGCCTATCCACTAGACCACATCAAAGCTCGAGAATTTAGCTGGGAGTAGTTATGCGATAATATTTCACCTACTGAGAAACTTATTCCTTAGGAAAGCTTCTTTCCAATACAACTTTTCTGAACATAACCTTGATCAAATCAATTCCGAAACGTATTTAAAATTGGTTCTGATAAAGATTCTAAATCTTTAATCATACCATAACTTTCTATCAGTTTTAATAAACAAAATTGAATATTGAAGAGCAGAATCTCAATTCAGTTTTTTAGGAATGATTCAATTACTAACTACATAATACTATTAAATATAATTTGTTGGTAAAAAGGAACAATAAAGATTTTTTCATTCCTCAGAATGAACATTAGAATATGGTCGGGATCCGACCAGACCGAACTGAACGCCATCGGCATTTTTTCGAGGCACTCGAACTTAATGTGCAAATATTTTAATCAAGATGCTTAATCCTTGGTGTTTATGAACCAGACTCGATAGTTTTTAATGCAAGGAATTCTTCTCAGTCTATTATACTCGCTTTTTCGAACTAAAATAGGAATTGTACGAGATTCTATTTCAGTTGTTTTAAAATTTTCTTATGGCGCTCAGTTCGGTCTGGTCGAAGCCCGGCCATATAGAACATGATTCTAAGATTAGAATTCAAATCAGAAATCAGTTTAAGAATAAAATTAAATAAAAAATGAAAATAAATTCAACAATAAAAAGTTTCAAATAAAAATCCACTTCCAGAGCTTGGTTCAGTCATTGAGATAAGAATTCAAAATCAGATTTGAAAAAAAAAAAAATAAAACAACAGTAAAAACTCAAATTTAAAAATGGTCGAATAATCTAAATAAAGAGCATTTTTCTTCGATTCATACTTTAGTAAAATTTATAAGCATTATAATTTTCAATCAAATCATTCATTGTAACTCTAAGAAAACAAGAAACACAATACTTCAAACCTCGGTTATCGAATGTCGGCTGATAGTTCTGAATTTTCAAATTGAAAAATAAAAAAATATATTCGCTATTAGTAATTAGATTAAAGAACTCTCTGGATCAAGCCCCGTATTTGATGATAAATAATTAAAGATTAAAACTATTGAGAATTTGGAGTTTGAATACAGTGGAATTTAAAATTTATCCCATAGAAGTGAAAAACATATTCTTTTTAACAACTTTTTCGATGATTTTTCTTGATTAGTATGCAGTTATAATATCAAAATAACAAAAAAGAATGGTCAATTTCGAGTTTATAATGCAAAATATTTTTTTTTAAACCTTATTTGGTTGTATTTCCAGATTTATAGAATTTTTCTTTCATACTATTCCGATCGAACGAAAACTACAACTTTATGAAAAATATATGTAAAACGGGCAAAAAAAACTTTGAAGCGCGTTTTCTCGAAAACAGCTATGAGGCACTTATATCTCTTTGGCTTTGGCATTTTTTTAAATTAAAAATATGTATATGTTATACCAACAGGCCGTCGAAAAAAATGAATAAAATGTGTATGTCATACGCTAAAGTATAAATCCTGAATTAGTGTATATTTCGAGCCCGTTCTAGTTTTAGATTTGAAAAATTTTGAACTTTTAATAGTTTGCTAGTTTTGATAACGGTTTAGAGCAAAACTTTTATTTTTCCACCTCAGCGGCCCTCGTGAGCAGGGGGGGGGGGTAATTTCCCCCATTAATTCCACCCCCCCCCCCCCAATCCGACCTTAACATGATAATTAATCATTAATAACGAAAACACCTTTACCGGGAAACAAATACAATGTTTATGGGATGCAAGTTTCGAAAACACACTATGGAACCCATATACCTAGCAAAGGTACTACCGTTGCATGATGTTGCAAATTTGCAATAATTATTGAAAAACCATTATATCAGCGAAAAAACAAAATAATCTCAAGTTGTCGAAAAAAGTTTCAATGAGAATTACACCAGTCCAAAAATTTGAAAATTAAGGCTTTTTCCACATTCCATATTTTTTCAGATTCAAGTTGGTCTTTTTTGTACCTAAGTACATTGAAAGTCATTTGCTGCAAATTTGATACTTTATGAAACGAAGGGTTAATATTTCTTTAATATTTTATTTGAAAAGCTGATAAAATTTCAATTTTTACGATTTCCGATGAAAAAACAGAGTTAGATTGCTTTGAAATTTTATTTTCTTTTATTTTATTTTCAAAAAAAAAACTAACCAAATCTAACTCAAACATTAAAAATGTTAGAAATTTGAAAAAATGAATCAAATTTTCAATTTTGGGGAAGATCTGAAGACCGGGGCAGACTTTGATGCCTGAATCGATAGCAAACTGTAACCAAAATGAGCTATCAATGCCAAAATGATTGCATAATTAGGCGTCGTATTTTTCTCGATGCCTAAATTAGGTCTTACTAAAGTATCAATGTGTTGAAAAGTGAAAGCAAAACAACACCTAAATAAAGCATCAACAGCAAAATGATAGCACTATTTGATTTCGCTTTTTCCTAGATAACAAAACAAGGCATCATTAAGGTTTCATTTATTACGATAGAACAAAAAAAATGTGATCAAAATGATAGCATTATTTGGTATTCCATTTTCTGTGATGAAAAATCAGGTTTATTTAGGTGTTCAAAATTAAATCGAACTGAACACAAACTGCACGTTTATTCGTTATCGGCATAGTGCGCGCCTTTTAAGTGTTGCCGAATTTTGGCATTGTACCACCTTTATTCGGGCAAAATGATACCTAAATTTACTTTCAAGGCATGATAGCAAAATTAGGTATTATTTTGCCATAAAAGTCTGCTCGGGGACCCCCGGCGCTAACCCATCAGATAATAAAAGAAATCCTCTTATCCGAACTCCGGTAATCCGTGCTTCCTCGTTATTTGAGCTACCATTATCATAAAAAAAATCATGTATAGTTGTATTGTATCGACTTGATATAATGTTATTAAATAAACGTTTTTTGGCAAGAAACGTCAATTAAATAGCATATCAGAATCCATGTGGGTATCAAGGTATGCGCCTGGATGATATGCAAAACCATAGCACACCTAAAAAGCCTTTTCAATGTATTTCGTGTAATAGTAGCTCAGATAACGTGGTTGATCGGATTACCGGAGCTCGGAAAAGTCGGGTTCTACTGTGATCAGTGGTTCTACTGTATTGTAAAATGAATTTTGTATTTTTTTATATAACTTCTATCATTAGAGGTTACTAAAGTTAGTTACTTGATATTTTTTTCTTCACGGATTCATAAATCATGCAGTAGAGGTTTAATAATAAGGAAGTCACATTGAACTTTGGCCAACAAGTTACAAAGGTTTTATTAAGTTTATGCCTTTTGAAATAATGTCGGCTTACTAATTTAACCCTTAAGAACCCAAACTCGCCATTAAATGGGGTTTACTAAAATCAGCATGAAACCACGGCTAATCATTTTATATCGCGCTTTTTAAGTTTCAAAAGGTTTCAAATGGGCCTATTTTTCAAAAAAATATCAATTTGGTGGCGTCTGAAATCTTGGATACTTAGGTCTAAGAGTTATCATAATTCTAAATTGAGTTTTTTGAAAAAAAATATGCTCGGGTAAAAGATACCTAAGCCCCTTCTTAAGGCGGGTTTGGGAAAAACCACAATAAATGGAAAAGTGCGTGAAATATTTACTTGTTGAATAGTATGAAAACTACAAACGTAAAAGTACTGAAAGTTAAGTTTTTAAGTCCCTGTGGTTATACAAATTTTAAAAAAATTGAACCAGTTAAGTAAACTATTTAAATTTCTCCCACTTCTCATAAGAAACGGTCTAACTCCATATCTAGAAAAACGTCGACCAGCTGCCCCTGTTTCCCAATCGGGCTGGATGTAATCTCCTTGGGTTTCCAGTGCAGAAACTCGTATCGTTTCATTGGTCTCGGGCTTTCTGTCGATCTACGCTAGTAAGGCTACACGTGTATGTTTGTTCCTAAGTTGCGCGTCGGTTGGCTTCCAGAAGTCAACATGAATGGCAAAAGAACGGCAAACAGGCGATTGAAAATCTAACAATTTATGACTCGTATATATGCGCGCTGATTATGAATATAAAATTTATTTAATCCTCTTAGTGCCTATAAAGACGTTTCTAATGGGCCATAATTTAGTGGCGGTCAGATTTGATCTCCTTTTCAGGAAACCCGAGCCCGGGCGAGAGTTGCGACTGGAGTATGAATTTAGGTGTTTTTCTCTTTCCAAAACCGTTCTCAAACACACAGACGGGCAGCTTCATTTCAATGTGAACGACGAATTAAACACACCGCTAATTTGTGTCAATAACATTTTGTTCTGAAAAACATAATGATGGTAATATTTTATCCCTCGATCGATTCCTTCGAATCCCAAATTATTATGGAACGTATTCAACACTCTGGTGATTCGCCTCGAACCCGATTATCATACGATTTATATTTTACTAAAAAATGTCTTCAGAAAAGGGTTATGCTTAAAATCCGTACGTTATCCATACAAACGGGATTGTGCCATAAAATTGATTTGAACTTTTGTTCTAAAAATACTTGATTTACGGAATTTAAAACCACAAATATGACTGGATCATGCTATATGCGGCTTTTCAAAAGCCAAAAATTTTCACCCGGTGATCAAAAAAAGAATCTGTTCAGAATTTCACTCAAATTAAAGTTGAATAATTTATGATAAAATGGCAAAAAATTTCCACTAAAAATTCATTATTTATGCTAGCAACACTGCCAAAAATTCGTAGTTTATTTTAATAAAGGTTTTGAGTCAAAGAATGTTTCTAAGAAGACAACAATTAGTATCGATATAAGTGCAAAGAGTTACAGCTCCATGAAATGACTTTTTCTACATATTTTCAATGAGAAATATGTACATGAAAAAGCAAAATTAAAAAAATATATTTATTTTCCCTTGTTATTTTTCTTTGTGACCCTAGCTTTAAAAATAGTGAATTCAATGCAATGCAATCATTTTAATTTTGAGTTAAGTTTACCGATAAGCTACATTATTGCTCATTGAAAATGTTAGCTATGAAAATTCAAAGTTAATAGTTAATTTAATCGGAAGATTGTAATTATTATGGGACAAAAATGTAACTCAAAGCAATAAGTTTGGCAACATTTTTATACATCTTGTAAATACCAAACTGTATTAAAATAAATTGAATTCGATCAATTTTAAGCCCTTGGGGCGCGTGTAAAGTTTGACTCACAAAATGTTCATTTTCCAAAACAACATTACCATTTTTTTATATTTAATTTGAAGGTTAGGTACAAGAATCTATAAATGTTAAAAACTATACGGTTTCGAACGTGTTGATGCATCCTCTTCAAGAAAATCCGAAAGTTTTAGCCGTAGTAGTTATTTGAATATTTCGACTCTCAGGATGCAAGTGCGAGGAATGTGTCATATGTGAAAAGACTACACCAAAAGTTATGTAACTTTTTCACGTTCGTTGAAATGATTTGAAGTTTTCCACAAAATATTTCCTCAAGTAAAACTTTTCACGTCACAATGTTTGTGTTGTACTGCAGGGTTCCCAGAATTATTGATGATTTTTTTCGACATAATGCCACTTTTCCTAGAGAAACTGCCATACCAATTTCAAGGCCTTTTTAGTTTCCTTAGAGTTATCGAATTGAAATAAAATTTTGCTGAGATTCTTTTAACTTATTGGACTAGAATAATGGAGCTAGGATTCCTGAAAGTTAAAAAATCTGACAAACAATATAATTTTTAGTAAAATTAACACCCAAATAATAAATCACTATAGATCCCATGCCATGGCATTTTTTATGGTTTAATTGGAATGTTAAAGTTAAGAGAAGGTACACACTTATTACAAATCTATGAAATTTTGATCGCTGAAAATAAGACTATAGATCATAATTTGCCTTTTTACCAACTGGGTGAGTCAGTCGACTTTTCAACAACGTACTCTCTAGCTGTCGAGAATGGCACTCGAGCTATTTTCCACATTCTTTGCTGTGCGCCTCTTTTTGTCGGATTCATGTAGGTAGCAAGAAATGTACTGGAAAAGGGAAAAACGGGAGGCATCTCATGTATGAGCAATAATGTGGCATGGGTAAGTATCGTTTGGGTTGTTAATTTGCTGAACGCAATCGAAGCGGTAAAATCTGTATGAACGTGAATGGAAAATCAATTGCTCTGGCACTGACGATGTATCAACTCTTGGTCAGGCTCGAATCAGAAGTCACTGCTAAATTTGTACGTACGAATGCTTTTACTGGCTGAGCTTAGGGTCCCGCTTCGTGGATGCCACTGTCTGTAGTCGGTTTCAGATTTTATGTCACGACAAATGAAGTGAATTTCATTCCCATCCAGAAGGTTTACAAACCTTGCTCGAATGTGCACGGTGCCACGGAAAATTTATGAATGGCAGCAGCGCAATTTTGTAGAATGTCCATTTGACTGTTTGTTTTGCCAGTTGCCGTACAGACAATTTGAAATATGCTTGGGGTAGTTAATTATACAATCGATTGCGAACTATTGGTTGGTAAAACATGTTCAATGATTTATTGGATATTGATTTTCAGGCACTGTAAATGATGATTAGTTTGTTTATTTTGGATATGGCAAGTTTTTGATTCATTACCTCAAACGCAACATTTTATCAGTATAAATTAAGTTTTATAGTTGATAACAATTATTTGGAAAAATACTGGGGCTTAGCAGTGTTTATATCACACAGTACACAAGTTTGTATGGTCCTTTCACTGTTGTTTTTCCTTTGTTTAATTAGTTTAAATCGAGTTTGAGTACACTGTAAATTTTTGCCTCGATTTCCAGCAAAAAAAATTGCTGGAAACGTTCAGCAATCCAAATTTTTGCTGGAAACCAGCAATCGGTTTTCGAATTGCTGGATTTTTCAGCATTCGGTTATGTGCTTGTCATTTTTGCTGAAAAATCAGCAATCGGTTTTCAAATTGCTGGACTTTCCAGCAATTGATCTAGTTTGCTGGAAAATCAGCAATCGAGTTGTCAATTAGGAGTTTGTTTTGGTTTCGTACGCTGAAGTAAGGTGAGATTCTATTTTACGAATTTAGGTTAAATTAATATAATTATTTTATTTTCCTCTATATTCTAGCAATCAGGCATCAAGTCAAGGGTAAGTTTTTATTGTACAGGTAGATATTCCATTGAAGATACTAATCAAAACTATTTTTACAGGTGGCGGATGATCAACATTTTGGCACAAAGCGGCCACCCCAGAGCCGGTGTTAGAAAGTTGTGAAAAAAAAAAGTTTTTTTTGGAAAATAAATTAATCCCTAATTGAAAATGGGAGAAAATAATTGTTTTTATTGCTTATTCTATGCACAGCCAATATTAAACTTTAATTTTATATTGAAATATAAATTTCATACTAAATACTGCCGGTTGTGTTGAAAGAAATAGCTGGTTTCCAGCAATCTGGATTGCTGATTTTCCAGCAATTTGAATTGCTGGAAACCAGCATTAACGTTTGCTGTTTTTTCCAGCAATTGAAATTGCTGAAAATTTTGCTGGAAAGTCAGCGGGACAAAAACCAGCAAAATTTTGTTGGTTTCCAGCAAAAAAAAATTTGCTGTGTAGCTACAATTACAAACAAGATTCAATGATTTACTTTAACCAATATAGATTTTCAAACTCAATATCTTCGGTATTGTTGGCATGTTGGCAAGTATATGGCGCCATTCAACAGCAAAGGCGTAAAAACGTCAGTTTCCGTATTTTTTCTCCTTATTAATATGTTAACCTGAATTATATTCGGATAAAAGAAAAATTGCATAAATTTAGGAGGAAAGCATTTGCAAATTTTCATGATCTAACTAGAAAAGAACAGAATATAAAATGTGAATTTCATATACCTACTTTCCTATGCCTCTCCCTCCACTGTCATATGAAAATGCATAAAGGTGCTGCATACATTTAGGGGTAAAAATGATAACAAAAAATTTAACTTACTTACGTCGTTGTAACGGATGTAATGTAAATGTTGACAAAAGTCATCAATCATATTACAGCGCATGGAAACGACACAAAAAGAAATTCGCAAGGTGTCACATTTTGTTTCATCTTACCCTAGATAGTTAGTTTTTTTTTGAAAAATGCAAAATGATTATCTGAAAAATATCATTTTATTTTACTAGTAAAGCAAACAAGTATAAAGTTTGAAAGTAGAGGTAAATATAGTTAAGCCAATTCGTCATGATGATGAAGATAAAGGTTGTAGGTATAATGTGTGAGGTATAAGAAAGTACCTTAGCAACATTTAGTAATCATTTGATGAAAACGAGATGACATTTTACAAATTTAAAAATTAAACATGTTATGTGGTACCTATATAAATGTTGCACTCCGCTGTTGCATGATACCCCGTTTAACTTAATCATTGATTTACATCGCTGATACGACTTCCTCGAGTAACTCATGAACAGATGGAGAGGTTTCAGATATAACATGATTCCATCTGCATCATGCGTTCAAGCATCGAATATACTAATTCTAATCCTAAGTAACTTGATAAGCTGTATATTGAAGTGTCTGGAAAAATCCACTCAGAGTGAATCGAGATAAATTTTTTCAGGAGCTCAAAATTTATAATGATTTTTTATTTATAAACCGTCATTCTATTTTAAAGCCTCATGAATGATTTTCATATTAAATTTTCCATCATATTAACGTTGATTTTCAAAATCTTTTCAATTATAGCTACCTTCAAATAGATTTAAATTATTACCTTCTTAGTGACAAAATAATAATCCGAACAAGTGTTAGAACAATAAATCTGTTCCACCAATGTGACCTCATGATAAGTAAAATTACTCTAAAATCGCTCCGAAGATTTTAATTGGTCGTGAACTCGATGATGAGTTCAGGAAATATATATTTTGGACCGTCACGTCATGTTTTGGTGAAAAACGGTTGAGGAGATAGTAACGTTTAATTAGGTTGCTTTTGTCGGAGCACAGATTTCATTATTCAAAACATTGACGTTTGAGATTGGACCGTTGAGTGATGTGTTATTTGTTGATTGAAAGCCTTTAATCAGTCTCAATTTCAGCACTGTTCGCAATTCTGCCCACATGATGGGTACATGGATCATTTTCCCCAGGAAAACGCACTTGAAAAATGACCATAGGAAATAATAAATACATGTATGAGCGGCACCCTATCGATACCTACATACCAATGCACACCACCCTAAGTCAAGCCATTCTTCTGTCGGTTTGATGGATGATAACAAACGATCCGGGGAATAAATGTATAGGATACATGGTGTAGCGAACCCATAAATCACTCCAACTGCCATCTGACAGACAGTTTTGTACCGGGGGCCAGCCCACAATTGCCCCGGTTGTTCGTCGCCGGCTATCATTTGCCAGGGCGTTTCCTGATTCGGGTGACGACCAGCGAAAAGAGTACGGACTCTAGTAGATTTGTACATGCTAGCGAGTAGGTAGGGAGGGATAACGTGGTCTGCGTAATATGTCAGTTGCACCCGAAGCGGTGAAATGGCGGGATGGATTACAAGCTCCTTAATTAAAATGATGTTTACATATTAGTGGCTGCGAAGCAAAATATGATAAACGCTGAACATACGAAAAAAAAACTTGTTTTCCTAACTGTCTCTGATTTATGTTAAGGTCTAAACAAACTATGATTAGTAAACATTTTATCTTGAAATAATATTCGAATATTTCATTTTGTTTTTAAAAATTTGGTTTGAAACCTGAAGTTATTCAAACAGATGTGTCGAAAAATTGTCTTCAATCATCAAATACAGTACACAAATCGGATATGCAGCAATAGACTGAGTCATTTTGGGGTCGTTTTTGAATGCAGAATTGCAGTGGCCAGCTTTTCTACCTTGTAGAAATAATGTCAGGGCGCTAATCCAAAAACCTCTTGACAGATTTTCACTGAATTAAGTACACGTATACATTACATTACTAGATAGATTCAATGAAAATTTCATCATTTTCCATCCATGATTTCAAAAGTTATTCACAAAACAAAATGTTGCATTTTTTTCGAATACAGTCCTTATTTTGTAAAGAAAAATTGTTTCTTCTGTGGGGGCGGACGTGCAAATGGTTTTCGTACCAATTAAAAAAATCTTCGAAGGAAATTTTCCACTGAACAACTTTGTCGAAGATTGTAACACCGTATCTTATTAGACAAATAAGATATTAGGTGTTTTATGGGAGCATGTCTTTTGTCTTTGAAAAACAATAAATTCATTCGAAATCACTGCTGAGTGCCTAGCGAGGTATTGCACGACTACTTTTTATGCAATACATCGCGAGGACCAGCAGTGATGTCAATTGAATTTATTGTTCTTCAATGATAGAAAATTCCAAACGTTTAATAACTATTTTGCCTAATAATCTACGAAGTTACGGTCTACGACAAAGTTGTTCTGCGGAAAATTTCCTTCAAAGAATTTATAAATTGGCACGAAAACCATTAGCACGCCCGGCTTCACAGAAAAAAACAAAAATGATGTTAATTTTTAGTACAAAATATTCAGTTTTCACATATTTACAAACATAAAAGTTCAAATTTACTCATGTAAATGTTACTTGAAAATTCTGCAAAACTTAATGGATGAGTTTTGAACCAGTACGAAGCTTTTTAGACCCCAGGGTTTGAGAAATTCAAAAATTACCTGAAATCGACTCAGTCTAACGCAGCAATCTGATACCTCCGGGGTAATCAGGTTGTTCGAAGATTTAGAATGGTATTAAATTCCAGCGCAAAATGCGGATTGTTTTTTTTTTATAAAATATTAATCTTTTACTCAATTACCCTTCAGACTGATAACTTGAAACTAATAAATTCTGGTTTAGCCTCATTTAGAACAACGTTTAACTAACATAATAAAATTAAGATACATTAAAATGATAAGTTCTCAAATTGCAAAATAATCATTCTCGATAAAAAAATTTATTTTTGTCACACTTTCAGCTTATACAATTATAATCTTAAGAATATCCGTGTTGCATTAAAAATTTAACGAAGCCAAAGTTTTTCATGAATGGAATTTATTTCGAAAATCCATTTTCTAAAGGAAAAATGAATACAAAATTATATTTTTAATGGAATGTTATTACTTTTAAGGCTGTTTCTTACCGTTCTTGGAAGAGTAATATTGTTTTAACTTAATAAATATCATATCAAATATTGACGAAAAAGACTAGATTCTCACAAAGCGAATTGATTTGATGATTGAAATTAATTTGTTCACCAAAGTTTGGACAGCTTATTGTAGGACGCATTTTTATTGCTAGTTTAAAAAAAATTGGTTAAATTAGAAGCGCATCTCTTTTATGCGTAAAGCACTTAAAAATCGAGTAAACTTTTGTAGTTGTTGATTATTTTATAAAGGAAATAACTAAAAACTAGTTTATTATTGAGTTGCAACGATTTGATTTGATAAAGATTTTTTCAATCCCGCTATTGAAGAGCAATGATAGAAACAGGACAATTTCTTAAGTCTCGAGAAGTCTTGGATCAGTTCTTGGTGAAGCCCTTATGTATATATGGTTTTTAAAGTAGGTACTATTATAGTTGTCTGGAAACCCTCTAAGAGATGTTTCTTTTTTATGTTTTGAAATGTTCTTAAGGAACTTACAAATCTTGGTGAAGACTTGGTAGGCCATGATCGTTCAAAACTGACGCGTTTTTCTTGTCAGCAAAAATTTCATTATCTAAAAAATGTTAATTATTCTTCAAATTTCATGAAGTGCCGTAGATTGTTTTTTAATAAGTGATAAAGTGATTGTTGTTTGGAATAGACCAACGTTAGGGTCAACTTCCAGCTTAAATTAGAGGAACTGTTCTTCCCGTTTGCCTGTCGCAGATCAGGTTATATAGTTTGAATTTTATCATCGGTAAAGAAAAAAAAATATCATCGGGTTGATCAATAAAATGTTCTTGTAATAAGAAAGTAAGAATTTATAATTGATGACGGATGAGCTGAAGATTTGTTTACAAAATAAAAGCAACAAATTTTATCATCATTTCGACCTCACATGAACCGAAGTTGATATCAAACTCCAGCTATTTCGTTTCAAGAGTCGTTTTGAAAATCAATTATATGTTAGACATTATAGTAAGGAAAACAGCTAGCTTGTAGGAAATATGGATGGTTGCTTGTCTTATTTTTTTGAGTGTTCATATTTTTTTGGATATTCAAATTAATAACACCTCGTAGATATTAAAAGGAGTTTCCACAGGAAATGTCTAGGAGCATAGAAGGTGTAGGTAAAACGAAGATCGAACCACAATTAGTGACTATCCTACCTTCATCCCTCATTGACTACTATGACGTGGCTGGCATCGTTATCTATTATATAAAATTCACTTGTAACGGAGTTTGTAGTACTACTCCTCCGTAACTACCCAAACGATTCAAGTGAATTTATTTTTAGAATATTCTGTGGGCATGCGAATCGGTTTATATCGAATAAAAATAACAAAAAGTCGCATCAATTGTCCGTAATAGTTAAATTTGTAGTTTTTTTAATCATCATTTCATCCATTTTTCAGAGACTTTTTTTCCTTTGGGCGCCAGGCGGTTTGTTTTTCGTCTCCATGGACGAGGCGTCGCGAGCAAACGTCGCGAAAAAATAGTTACCATGGCATAGCATACTGATTATTGGGAACATTTGGGCGCGTATTTCTTAACCAGGCATACTGTCTATGCACGTGGTGGCGCTATGAAGCCTAGATGTGTTTTTTTCTTCTTGACTCCTAGCTCATTTGTACAGCACATGGTTATGAATGACGCCTAGATGTGACCCAGATTGATATTTTGCCGATCGAATCAAAGCCATATAAACGATTTTAAAAATTAAAACTTTTTTGATTCCGTGTTAATTAATTTTTCAGAACCACAACAAAATTCCATGGAAATGAACAAACACATGAACTGAACAAGAGACTGTCCTTTAAAATAGATTATATGTAAAAAGTGAGGATATGCATTTTCCGGAATTTTTTGAATTGAGACGGTACACTAGAGCAAGTACTAACGTTAAACATTTACAAAAAAAGCATAAATTATTTCTTCATCTATCAATTTTTGGGCCCATACCAACAATCTGACGAAATAGACTCTACATTTCTCTTAATCCATTCACCGAAAAACACTGTACTGTTTTTTTTACACACAATTCAAGGACGTAATTAACATGAAAAGTGTGTTGTTGTTTTATTTACTTTTTGATAAATTTGAATATAACCGGAAAGTGTTGAAAATAATATTAACTCCTGTCATTTTACATGGTAGAAAAAGTTCAAACGCGCCTTTAGCCATGAAACACCTACCATTTTGGAATTTCCTCTCCAAAATGATTCAGCGTTTTATGAGAAAGGTCTGAAAGAGGTATCCTGCGTATTGAATCTGAAGTGGATATTCATAATTATAAAAAGTGTCTTTTGAAGGTCTTTTGTTTAAAACAGCATTCAGTAAAAGTGTATCAAACGTTTATTTTAACTGCAAAAAAAAACTGCAGATGTAACAATGGAATTTGATAAAACTAACAGGAACACGTAATTAATTCTTTTCAAAGCCTTTACACTATTTCGAATCTATGAATAAGATCAGAAAAAGCATTGTGTTTTCACTTGCTTCAATAATTGGGACAAATGTTAACTTAGAAATATCTTTTTGTCAACATTTTTGCATATTTAACCTCCAACAATAGTTTGTTGAGAAATAATTTAGCTATGCAACAAACAAAAATTGATTTGTTTTAAAGATTTACATATTTTTCTAATATTTATATGAATTTTACTTTGTTAAAATCCGTTTGCACTTGCTCTGGTGTATCTGAATTAAAATTAAGATTGAAATCTAACAAATTGAAGCAAAAGAAACTTTGATGAATGTTACCCTTCTCGGTGCAAAAATCATCATTTTAAGTTTTGTGTGATGTTTTCATAAACAAAATTTTGAAAATATCTACTGTAATTCAGCCGAACAACAAAATTTAAACATATTTTTTTTCCTTTTAAAATCATTCTTTTCCTTGATTCATTGAGTTGCAGTTTATCAATCTGAATTTAATTTGCACTTTTTGCTAAAACAAATCAAAATAAAGTAATTTGCGGTATAAAAAGTCGCCAGATTTCATACCATGACAAAAGCTGTTTGGCATCTCTTCAAGTTGTAATGTGTCATGTCTACAAGTTTAATATATTGCGAGAAAAATTATAAACATGATTTTAACATGGGAAGGTATAATAATACGAGATATGTTTCTACGATTGTTACAAACCTGTCCGCATTGCAGTGTAAAGAAGAGAGCGAAACTTTTCAACGAATCAGGGATTCCATACCAGTTTGTTGGCATAAATCGATAACTTATAAAGCAAAAGGAAGAGAGGATGTTTGTACGAAGAATTTGAGACCTTTCCTTATTTCTGGGTGAAGTCGGAAAGAAGGAGGCAAGTCATTCATATTATATTTGGCTTAATTTGAAAACTTATCAGAGAAATAAAGCAAAATGCTACGTCATTTAGATACTAAAAACTCAGTTATAATAGTTCGTGAGCACTTTTTGCATTGAAAGAGGGAAATGGCTGGAGGTAAAGTTCAACATACATTTTGACATCATTTATAAACTCATTGAAGCTTACAAAAACAGATAAAAATTTTCAGATCCTAACAAACAAATCTAGAGATCAATTTTAAGAAAATATTATTAAATCATCTTTGAACTGAAATTCGAAATTCCAGTTGCAGCTATTTTTTTAAAGCGTTTACTTCTAAAATAGCTTGACATTTGATTTGAAATGCAGCCTAAGAAATAAAGTTTGATTTCAGACATTTTAACAAATTTAGTTTATTTCCGGAAGGTGTTGCAAAGCACACCGGGTCAGCTAGTTGATATATATATTTTTTAAAGGAAGAGTAAGAGTTTTGTGCATTATGAATGAATTGCTAATATCAAGCTGCATTCTTTTGGCCATTGCACAAAATTTATGGCCTCCATTAATCGCGCGGTAGCAACCATGGACGATGTGGAATTCGTTCTACTTAGCCACGTCAGCGACCATGGAGCTCGAAATGTATTCAATATTTTTTTTAAATACCCAAAATGTTTATAAAATAATGTTAGAGAAGCATTTCGGGTTTAATGATTTGGGGTGCGTATGAGTGGTCAAACAAGCTCAGCTAAGCTTAAGGAACTTACAAATCTTGGTATTAAGAGCTTTAAAACAAGGTTTTTAAGCTCCCTTGTACTTTCTTATATAACCAAAATTGTGACTTGGGTTGTTAGGCCAGTAATCTTTTTGCGTTGTTTTTCATTTCCTAGTTGACTTTTGAACACCACCGTGACTTAGGGTCAGAGTGAAGTTCTTTTAAAAACTTTATTTTTCAATTGGCACAAGCCATTCTTTTCCATTAACACGATCATAATAAAATTGTAACGAGAAGGATATCAAAGCCCAGCACCTTATCTTTTACTCTTTTTCAGCAAGCCATCAGGCGCCAGCACTCGTCAGCAAAACTTTCAGACAGACATCAATCATACGCTACGCCACTGATGTGTCGGACGACGACGACGGTGCCTGTTTTGTTCCGTTCGGGTTCCTTCTTTCCGACTATCCGTCCATCCATCTGTCTATCGGATCAGCCATCCATCCGTCCATCCGTCCATCCATCCATCACGGCGGATCAAAACAGAAAAGACTGTTTTGCGGTTTGTGTTTTTTTTTCATAACCTCAATTGCTAATCACGTATAATGATGAGCGTTTGGCTCTGATCAGAAAAAAAAAAATCAAAGTTGGGACTTTAGAGAAATTGTACTTACCGTATTAGGAAGTGGTGTTAGATACTCCGGGCGTATGTACTGGTTACTTGAAGTCAGCATGGTGGAGTTTGTTGCTGGTTACTCGTTAATCCAAAAAAGTGCTTTGCTGCCACGAAGAAAATGCCGCCAGTGATGCAATCCGGTTTAATCTGTTGACTTTTATCAGCATCCACTAATCAGCCTGGCAGCTACTTGTTTGAAATACAATTATAAATTAATCCTGTTATCTGGAGCAGCATGTGTAAACATTACACTGTGCGGTTGAAGCGAATTCCATAAATCACATTGAGCTATAAATCTGATTTCCTCTTCGCTAAGCCGCTGTTGTTGTTTATTTGTCACTTTTGCTTTCACTTCACATTTCACTGCCCTGGAACGTTATGAAATGCTTGGCAATTTTGCCCCCCACACAGACAGAATGATAGGTGATGAGCCGTATCAAATTGACGGACAAATATTTTCACATTCACACGCGAGCCGGTGTAGCCATATATGATAAGTTGCACGGGACGAGGCACGAAATCACTGCGAGCACCACCGGTCCGAGCAGGAATACATAAATTTATCCGCAGCCGTAATCACGGCCATAATTTTATTCACACTGCAGAGAGCAATATTTTCCACTGGATCTCGCTGGTGTTGCTTGCCGTTTTTTTTCTCAGCACTTCCAGGTCGGCATCCAGGCCACGGTGAGACTGAGGTAGCCGAAAACAAAGCGCAACACAGAATAAAAACTACATAAATCACTGAATTATAATCCCCTGAGCTAGATTTATATCCATTTAGATGCAATAAATCCACATTTAGTTGAAGTTATGTAAATTAATCCATTATTTTATTTTGTCTAGATTTTTTCGCCGCACAGTTTTGCCGCTATACATATTTGTGTTTTATTGCGGCATGATAATAAACGCTAATAATTTATACTTAATTCATTCATAACTATGCTCGTTATAATTTTCCACAAACGATTGTATGGCGAATGGAACCATAAACTGCCATTCGCTGATGACAATAAAAACCATCAACTCAAATCACCACCAATTGCTTGAAAGGGGGAAGTGAGCCCATAAATTCAACAAATGAGCCTGCCACTATTACTTCACGTCACATCCAGTCGCACTCGGGTGTGAACAGAGCAGTTCCAAGAGACAAACCGACGACTATTTCAATCATTAGGGCTTTATTGTCCACGGCGGATTACAGGGTAAAACTGGCGCGTCGCGTCACATTGCCATGTGCTCTTTCTTCATTCCATCACAGTCGGTCATACGACAACGCGTCCAACCAACTGGAACCCGGAGAAGATGTTTGCGCGCCCTTCCTGCTCCCGACGGAGTGATAACCGGGTGCACTCGCGAGACACGCAGCGAAACTGTCACGACACTTCCAGAACGGGTTCCCAACGACCGGTCTTCATACAAAAGTGATTAATAACATTTGTGCGCCTCTAAACGGTCACAATAACTGACAGCGACTAACAAAAACATTTGACTACTAGTTTTTTCCCTTGTTCTCTCACGATTTCACACGTTTTCTCAAATGAGCGACTCAAAACTTTGATGATTCGCTCTGAGCATAACTCCGACGAACGCTCGCTGTTCTCAAACTCTCAGCCGCCATCATGGATCTCTCCTGTGATTACATTCTCCCATGCTTCTCCACTCACATACGTAAACAAACGGCTCCACATTAGTAGAGGGGTGTGGGTCAAAAACACAGTCTGGAGCCACCCAAAACAATCCCCCTCCCCAATGTTGTCGATACAAAACGGCTGCCTTGCTGCAATGGTCGCCCAATTACGGTTGTATTCGTGTGCAGCACATGGTGCTGTTCGAGCGAGCTCCATCATGCTACGCTGCGGTTTGCACACCAATATGCTTCCACCAAACTCACCTACACTACACCTATTTGGTACCCGCGAGTGCATAAAATGTTGTTTACAAACCGCTCGCAGTTGGTGGCCGCAGAGGAGCGCGCTCTGTTGTTTTTTTCTGCTTCCTCCCCCAACATCGTTGGCTTTTATCATCGTTCGTACTTAAGTGGATCATTTCACAGCTGGTAGACTTCCCTCGACTCTCCATCCGGAATTGGAACATGCGCTTTAGCAGTTCGCCATGATTGCAACGTGTTGATGTATGGTGGTGACGTCAAATTTATTATGGCCGCCTTTCGGTTGGTTCTCGGCTGTATCTTTTTATGTTGTTGGCGGTTTTACACCTCGTTTCATTCAAACAGCCACGCACACTTTGACACAACTCCGGTGGGTGGGTGATTATGCTGAGCGTGCATCAACTAAGTGGCGGGTTACCCGTTACGGTGAAAGGTGAGCTTGTTTTATCAAACGGGTCGCAAAGGGGTTAAATGCTGCTAGCTCGGTTGGACACCGAATGGTCATTGTCTAATTTGAACAAGTGCAGCTTTTGTTCCTTGATGCTTTATAAGGAAGATCTTCGTTAACCACCTGATGGTACGGAGGATTTTCACTGAAGCACTGCAGTACGATCTAGTTTCTTTCACTAAACGAAAAAGAGTTAAATACAGTATCCGCTCGTTAATGGACGATTTTAAGTAGGACACGCAAAAGGATATTTAGTAAACGACGTTTTGGGGCCTAAAGCCAACTGCAATTGGTACCGTAAACTGGGGGAACATTGATCACTTTTCTAAATCATTTTCGAATATTTTGGAAGGGTTTGCTTTTTTGTAACACTAAAAAGCTTTGAAATAGTTACTGAGGTAAGGACTATAAGGCATGATAATTGATAGCAGAATATTCAAACGACATTAGTGGCTATAACTAAATGTTTGTTACAAAACCAGATTACATGTTTCGGGGTAACTTTGATCACTATGGTTTTAACGTATTTCAACAATTTCAAAATTATTGTTTTAATGCCAATTACCACAGAAGGCTTAACACATCAATAACAGTAATTTTTTGTTTGGACTCAATTGAATTTTTCAACGTTTTATTTCAAAAACAAATTATATTCAAAAGATGGACAATGTTGCTGCATACATTTAGGAGCACAAATTAAAACATTTCTCAATATTTTTTTGCTTCAAAAACAAATGAAATTTTACCTCCATGTAATTCCCTAGGTCCTCCCACTGTTTCTATCTTCTTTTTTTATTTAAACTTAACCATTTGATAGGGTTTTTAGCCATTTGTTCTGTACAGGCTTTCTCATAGAAAATTTCCATTTTTTCTAATATCCAAAAATTATCATACCTTTAATGACCATCAAAATAACTCTCTAAGTTAAACTTTCATATAAAATAATCCATTTGCTTCTAAATTCTATCGTTTTATCAGGAGATGTGTTTGTATGTGAGTCATCGAAAAAACAGATATTTTTAAACTTTAAAACTACATTTTAAGTACTAAAAAAATCTCTAACTACAATCCAAATTTAGACTACATGAAACTAAATTTTAAGGCTTTCAAACGTATAAATCAGTTTTCAGATATTTTAACTTCAGACCTAGTTAATGATGATTATCAACCAAAATTTCATGTTGATCAAAGTTCCCCCAGTTTATGGTACTCTATAATTTGACATTTTGTAATAAATAATAAGCGGGCGCTTCCTTTTGTCGTTCGTTTAAAATTAGCTAGGGTATTCAATGAGAACGCACTGTTGTTTTTTTTCGCATATTTAATGGCCCACTAACCTCCTCCACGCCAAAAAAAAAGAGAAATTGAGCCTCCTGGTAATGGACTCATCAGTTCCCGGCACGTCTGGCAGCTAATAGAAAAAAAATTAGAACATGTGCTAAACTTATCCATACCAAGAGCTCTTTTTTTTTTTAAATTTAATGTGCGAGGTAATGTAGCTTCAAACAAAACACATATAACACGAAAAGTGAATCTTAATTGGAAAGAAGTTTCCTTTTAACACATTACGGATCGCGTAGAAATCCAAGCCAGAAAACACCGGCGTTCTATATCTCATAATCCACTGTATCAAATTTTTAAAAATTGCGATCGTGTTGTGTTTAATTTTGTTCAATATAGTTTTATGATTAAATTTATAACATTTAAGATAGACTTCTAAGTGTAGCACATAAGCGGCAAGCGAAAAACGAGATATCTCGTAGTCGGTCCGCAATGTGCTAAGAGATTCACTTAAAAAAGGGAATTATTATTATTAGTATAACAAATTAAAAATGAGGAAAGAAAAATATTATAAAAACAGGTTAAGTTGTTGGTCGCATATCAGCTAATTTATCTTTAACATGCTGTATAGATTTAGTATATAAAATGTTTTTATAAAGTTTATATCAAGTATTTGCAACTCTCAAACAAAATTAGAGAAGCATTCAACTCTTTTTTAACCCATTTTCAGTATCATCTTATTTCGAAATCCTTTGATTAAACTTCATTCTGTGTACCTATCATTTCCTCTGTGAGAAAATTTAGGATTAAAGGTGATTTTCGTATGTTGTATACCAACGAATCAAAAAATTATCGACGTATGAGCTCATTAAGGACTCTCTCACTAAATGTTAAAAATGAAATTACATAATACATTTGTTATTGAAAAGAAGAACATTTTGAGATATCCTTAAATTTTATATTTTTCCTGGCATCTCCTATTAATGTTAGCGGAAGGATAACACAACGAAATTTTAATAATTCTCATATGCAGCTTTACGTTTGAAAAGGCAAGTATTCGATATAATTTTTTCTATAAATTTAAAACAAATTTAAAAACTTTGATATTTTAGTATTATTCTAATTATATTTTTTTTTGAATAGTGAACCGGCGATATCGTGTTGTTTTTATCAACTCTGAGGTTAATTTTCCATTTTGAATTATGGTCGAAGTTTTTTATTTTTAAATTTAGATTTAATTCCTAATTAAAATTATGATTTGTAATTCTGATGTCTGGTGCTTTTGAAAATCTACTTCAATTGATTTGATCTTGAGTTTTAAGCTCTTATTCAAAATTTGTAACTTTATTTAATCTGGAAATTTGTAACTTTATTGAATGAATTGAAATTTTAGCCCTTCGTTTCGAATAAATAGTTAGAAATTTGCAACAGAGAATGTATGAATAAAGTGAAATATTGTTTTTTATTTCTTAATGGACAGAATGGACACATTATTTGTTCAATTCATTTTGAAGAAATAAAAATAAAAATCACGAAATGAAGGATCAATTTCTGATACCACAAAGCAACAAAATTCACATTTTCCGAGATGCAAGAATTTGAAAATTGGTTTAGAACTGAATTCAAATATGCATTCAATTTCATTCTACGAGCTTTCAGTTCTGAAATTCAAGCTTTCAATCAATAAAATAAAATTGTGCACTATTTTCGAAAAAAAACTGTACAATGTTACGAATATATTGAAAATTAAAGCTGTAAAGCAATGGTCTGCTTTCTCGTTGATTTCGAATAATTTTGACTTCTGAGAAAAAATAAACTAAGTGTTCATTGTACGTCTCGGTGGTCCAGTGGTTAGCGTGGTAAGACGGTAATCGCTGGTTCACTGATGGCTTTCGATGGATTCGATTCCCATTTCGGTACTGGGTGTTAAATGTTAATCTCAAGTTGTCCACGTCATTTATTCAGTCTGTAAAGCCTAAAATCGGCTAAGACGGTGTTTGTCTTGTTTAAACCTTTTTCCAATTCTATGAAAATTCAGTAATTTGACGAAATTTCAAAGAACTTTTTAACTTAAATGCATCCCAGATATTTTCAAAGCAAAACGTATCGCAGTCTTCCAAATAAAAACTTTAATATTCAAATCTTCAAAACTCCTTGTTGTAGTCAGAAATAAATGTATTTTTTTAATTAATTTTTCTAAAAATTATAGATTTTTTTTTCTCAAGCGTTATATCTCTAAAGCTAGAAAACCTTGGCCAAATCTCTTTCCTTTATTGAATCAAGTTTAGTAAAAAGCTTCAAAATCAGATCAGGTTTTCCATTAATTTTAAAATAATTGTTTTTTTTTGTTCGTTTTTCATATATATATTTTGAAAATTACTTGGTATTTCCATTCAATTAAACAAACTACATATGAATATAAAGTTCTATAGATCTTAAATTCACACCAGCTGAAGGTTAAGGTGTGATTAACCGTTTTGATAAACTCGAATTTAGTATTTTTTGTAAAATTCCCCTTCGGCTACAAACGACTCGTTTGATTAAAAGAGTTATTGAAATTCATGTTTAATTATTATTTTTTAAAGTAGCAGAGCTGTAGTTTTTTTTTCTGAATCACGACTTAGTTGTGAACAGTTGAACAAGATTTGATTATTTTATTCATATTTTGTAATTTGAAAAATAAAAACAATTTTTTAAACATTTTCTTTGAAATTGGAAACATAACGATATGTTTTTGGGTGAATTTTGAGCTTTGTACCACACTTAAAAAATGTATTACACAATTTTCAGACGTACACAATATCTCTAGCTTAGCGAGGGCAGTGAGTTCGGAAATTCGACAAAAAGTAGCAGTGGATTAAAAATGTTTGAAAACCGATGATCCAGTTAATTTATTTGTCTTTAATTTAGAAAAAAAGGTTATAAGATGTTTTCTATCAAAATCGAGACTTGCGATTAGAAGTGTATCAAGAAAATTAAGAATTGAGTTTTTTAAAGGTTATTAAAAAACACACAAATTTATTCCCTTCATTTCAAAGATTTTAAATTTTCTATTCAAATTTTTATTCAGTCAATGATATACAGTAACGGAAAAATAATTGAAAAATTTTTTTTTCCTGTTTTTCTTAAACATACATGCCTCTTTTAACTAGGAAAGAAATAAAAATTAATTTGTAAGCGTCATAAATGTTTTGTCTATTTGTTTTAGATCTCAAATATCTAAAATCTATAGATCTAAAATATACCACCCTTATGTTTTTTGTTTAAAAAAAGATCATATGTTAGCCAGAAAAGAAGAAATATAAACCCCTTCTAAAGTAAACATTCCAGATTGCCTGGTTTTACTCAAGGAGTCCGGTCCGGCCCAGGTGCCCGAATTTTATGGATAACTGATCAGTTTTTGCCGAGGTTTATTCTCATTGTTTGTAAAAATTACCAAAAATTCAAATTGAGCAATGGTAAACTTTGAATTACGTGTTCGAGAACAAATTTTTCAGAATTATATTCAGCAAAATTAATAAGAAATTGTTTTTGGAAGCATCGAACAAATTTTGATGTGCTTCGAAGAACAATTAAAGTTACAAGTGATTTAAACCTATTATTCGCTTAATTTTGTTAAAAAAATTGACAATTTTTTCTCAGATTTGTCAGGATATTTCCGGGTTTTTGGATAGGAAGATTTGAAATCAAATGCCTAGCCCAGATTAAAGAAAAAATTCACGTGCCCGTGCTGGAAAAATTCTGAACTGCTTAGTCTAAAGTGGTAGATTTCCAAATGGTTCCTACCGACCTCTGGGGGGCAATGAGAGCCTGCTAGGGGGTGAAAAGGCTTAGAGCCTTCAATTTTCACTGCAATTCGGAACAAATTTGTTCATGTTTTTCTGTAGAACAAAAAGTTGTATGTTATCATACAACAAAACTTCTATGATCTTTTAGAGAAAAAAGTCGGGTTTAAGTGGGTTAACATAAAATAATTGCTACAATGTTAGACTTCCAGTAGAAGACCTACGCTTCTGGAGCGATTATTGAAAAATGAGTCATCCCTATGGAAAATTTGACTGTGATATAAATGTCTTACCAAAACGCAATTGAAATGACTTCTCTTATTTGATAATCACATGGAAAATATTGAAAATTCAGGAGTATACCGACAAGGAAACTTTTAAATTTTTATAGAAGCTCGAGCATTTTCGTGTATTTTTAACGGGTTTTTCCCGTTTTGGGAGGGAAGGGGGGTTGCTCACCCCGATCATCCTCCCCCTTAGGATCGCGCATGGCTAGGGCATTTCTGGTAAGAACATGTTTAAACGTAGCCTTTCAGTTACAGTTTTATTTGTTGTTTTGAAATTTTATATTGTTTAAATTTTTAGATATAGTTAATATACAATAAATCTTTTAGTCCCTATTTAAGATATAGATTTGAATTGATGTTTTTGTTGCAAGTGCAAAGAAAATGATAAAATCTGATAAAAATTATCACCCGAATCACACATTCAAGCTTGTTTCGCTTGATTGTAACGAAAACCAACAGTTGCAACATCACCACGAGAAGGGTGTAAATATTGGACAAGGTCCAAATCATTCTTTATCCTAACGCAATTAGTACATTTCCTCAATTATACTCCCGTTCGCATTTTTCGGTTTCCTCGAAGTATACATTATAAACGAAATTAACATGACATATTGCCATTTTTTATGTGTCACTTTCCGTTGCAAAAACTGTCACTTAATATAAATGATACTCTCTACTGTTGACATTTTCTTTCTTTTTTTTCGCTTTTTGTCACTTGCTCACATGACAACTTTCTCCCGTACTTACGAATGTTGATGTCGTTTTCTTTTGCAAGGCTCCTTTTGGATCTCATCCATCCATTTCCTTCCTCGTTTTCCCTGGTCTCTAAGATCGGTGAATCAGTTTCTATGATGTGTGTCCAAAAACGTTGTATTTCGGTAGGTATGCGATGTGCTTGTATGGCCGGATGTCATGGATGGGAATAAAACAGCATGTGTGGCTGCATTCAACTTCGCTGTCCTCGGGACAGACCCGTTGACATGAGTTGTCCTCTGTGTCAGCAATGTGTTTTTCTAAATCATTCGTGATTTTTGCTAAGCTGGGTGATATTGTAGATTGTATACCGTCAACTGGGGCAACATGCAACACTTTTCAACTTCAATGGCTTCTAAAATCCTAATGCTTCCTAATTGCTATACCTCTTGTTCATCAAAAGTTTTAAGGTTGAAGGGACACCAATATTACGTGGTCAGAAAAATTATTGGTTTTACCAGTT
The DNA here is from genome assembly GCF_029784155.1 of Uranotaenia lowii. Lineage (NCBI taxonomy): Eukaryota > Metazoa > Arthropoda > Insecta > Diptera > Culicidae > Uranotaenia > Uranotaenia lowii. The sequence continues at coordinate 246,972,229 of NC_073692.1, read as the reverse complement.
ATTTTTAAATTAACAAAAACATTCGATTTTCACCCTACTAAGAAAAAGGGGTAAGTTGCAACAAACTCTGTAATTAATGAAAAATCAAATGAAAACGTTTGAAAATTTAAAATTTTTGATACATTTGGGATGTCATAACGCAGAAAGCACCAATTGCTGTAATTTTTGGTTTTGTTCGAATTTAATTTTACAATTTTATCTGTCAAAAATGTTTTTAAGAAAAAAGTGTTAATCTGCTGCATACATTTAGGGGTAAAAATACTACAGAATATTCTATTATCTTAAATCACGTAAATAAATCTTAGGATGGATGAAATTTTAATGTTAACAAACGCATAATGCAAAACAATCCTATCCCCCATATGGAAATGCGGTTTATGAGATTAAGATCTAATTTGCATTTTGTTGCATTTTGCCCCAGTCAGCTAACTGAATTATAAAAATATTTATTTAAAAAAAATTTGATGAATGTCCGAAAAATATTCATACACCAACAGTGTTGGTATTGGATAATGAAAGCAATATAAAGTTTGTAGGTGATATCATTAAGCCAATCCGTCATACGAGGTAAAGTTTTTTACGGTATCGAAAAATATAAAAATTTGAATTTTTTAAATTTTTTATGGGAACCAAAAACTTTAAAAAACTTTTTCACGATGTTAAAAACTATGTCATCATCAATTTGCTATCATTCAATGACAAATTTAATACAGTATATTGAAGTAAAAATGAATTAAGTGTTGTGCTATATTGTTGCATCTAACCCTGCTTTTGCATGATGCCCCGTTTGACGGTACTGAAGACTTTTCGGGACAATCTATACGCGCAAAGACAAATAAGACTTTTATACCTATGATCATGCAATTTGTTGCTCAAAATATGCCATTCATAGAATAATACAAGTATCAAATTCATCGTTGCAAATTGTGAATTTTTGTTCATGAATTGAAATCAGAACCCTGTTTGCTGTAAATATTGGACACGTACGTTATTGAATACCAGTTTGGGATAGTTATATATAAGGTAACACGAAATGACAAAAAAAAATGTCAAACAAATGAAAAAATATGACAAAAATGTCAAAAATGACAAAAAATTAATGACAAAAATGATGACAAAAATGACAAAAATGACAAAAATGACAAAAATGACAAAAATGACAAAAATGACAAAAATGACAAAAATGACAAAAATGACAAAAATGACAAAAATGACAAAAATGACAAAAATGACAAAAATGACAAAAATGACAAAAATGACAAAAATGACAAAAATGACAAAAATGACAAAAATGACAAAAATGACAAAAATGACAAAAATGACAAAAATGACAAAAATGACAAAAATGACAAAAATGACATAAATGACAAAAATGACAAAAATGACAAAAATGACAAAAATGACAAAAATGACAAAAATGACAAAAATGACAAAAATGACAAAAATGACAAAAATGACAAAAATGACAAAAATGACAAAAATGACAAAAATGACAAAAATGACAAAAATGACAAAAATGACAAAAATGACAAAAATGACAAAAATGACAAAAATGACAAAAATGACAAAAATGACAAAAATGACAAAAATGACAAAAATGACAAAAATGACAAAAATGACAAAAATGACAAAAATGACAAAAATGACAAAAATGACAAAAATGACAAAAATGACAAATAAGACAAAAATGACAAAAATTACAAAAATTACAAAAATTACAAAAACTACAAAAATTACAAAAATGACAAAAATTACAAAAATGACAAGAATTACAAAAATGACAAAAATGACAAAAATGACAAAAATGACAAAAATGACAAAAATGACAAAAATGACAAAAATGACAAAAATGACAAAAATGACAAAAATGACAAAAATGACAAAAATGACAAAAATGACAAAAATGACAAAAATGACAAAAATGACAAAAATGACAAAAATGACAAAAATGACAAAAATGACAAAAATGACAAAAATGACAAAAATGACAAAAATGACAAAAATGACAAAAAAGACAAAAATGAAAAAAATGACAAAAATGACAAAAATGACAAAAATGACAAAAATGACAAAAATGACAAAAATGACAAAAATGACAAAAATGACAAAAATGACAAAAATGACAAAAATGACAAAAATGACAAAAATGACAAAAATGACAAAAATGACAAAAATGACAAAAAAGACAAAAATGAAAAAAATGACAAAAATGACAAAAATGACAAAAATGACAAAAATGACAAAAATGACAAAAATGACAAAAATGACAAAAATGACAAAAATGACAAAAATGACAAAAATGACAAAAATGACAAAAATGACAAAAATGACAAAAATGACAAAAATGACAAAAATGACAAAAATGACAAAAATGACAAAAATGACAAAAATGACAAATAAGACAAAAATGACAAAAATTACAAAAATTACAAAAATTACAAAAACTACAAAAATTACAAAAATGACAAAAATTACAAAAATGACAAGAATTACAAAAATGACAAAAATGACAAAAATGACAAAAATGACAAAAATGACAAAAATGACAAAAATGACAAAAATGACAAAAATGACAAAAATGACAAAAATGACAAAAATGACAAAAATGACAAAAATGACAAAAATGACAAAAATGACAAAAATGACAAAAATGACAAAAATGACAAAAATGACAAAAATGACAAAAATGACAAAAATGACAAAAATGACAAAAATGACAAAAATGACAAAAATGACAAAAATGACAAAAATGACAAAAATGACAAAAATGACAAAAATGACAAAAATGACAAAAATGACAAAAATGACAAAAATGACAAAAAAGACAAAAATGAAAAAAATGACAAAAATGACAAAAATGACAAAAATGACAAAAATGACAAAAATGACAAAAATGACAAAAATGACAAAAATGACAAAAATGACAAAAATGACAAAAATGACAAAAATGACAAAAATGACAAAAATGACAAAAATGACAAAAATGACAAAAATGACAAAAATGACAAAAATGACAAAAATGACAAAAATGACAAAAATGACAAAAATGACAAAAATGACAAAAATGACAAAAAATGACTAGTGAAATTCTGGTATTTAATTTTTTCAAATACTGTGGCTTAATTCAAAGGAATTCATCGACTTCTTTAAAAGCATGGTTGCTCAATTCATCTTTTTTCCTTGATAATCCAACATTCAATTTTTGAAATGATTAGCGCTACTTTTAGACACGGAACAAGTTCCAAAGAAATAGCTTCCAAATATTATCAGTAAAATGGTATCAAATCTATTTTTGGAATACGAACTCAGAGATATTTTAAATAAATCGTAATCAAGGAAAAACGAAAAGTATGATAAGGACATTCACTTCATTAAGAGCACAACACTTTGATTGATGCTTGATGAATGTCTTCTGTTTTTCGCATATATTTTATTCCATTATTTCCGTACACTTTTTGATGAATTTTGTCATGGGTCACAGATATAGCCTGGAATTCGTTGAGCCCTGACCCGTCACTGTCGGCGAGCATTTCAAGTCACGCGCGATGTTTTGGCATGACATGTGTTCGTTTACTTGCTTCCTATTTATCAAGAGACAGTGCTGCATTTCAATGGGTCTGCTTGAAGGTAGGTTCATTCGCGGCATATCAAAAGTTCGTGGAGCGGAAGTGGATGTGGTGGAGTGTTGGAAAGAGACAGAACGACCGACCGACTGAGTGACGGTGAGTTTCATTTTACTGCTGTCAAGTTGTTTATGCTACGAACCGACATGCATCTCCAATTTTCCCACTGCCACCACACAGAACTTGTACAGAGCAGCCAGGAACCAGTCAGCACAGCTTATATTGCGCCATGTATCACAATTTCAATTATCACGTCGTGGAATCTGCTTCATGACTCAGCAAAAGTGACACACATACAGAGATATGCAAACGTACATTTCGTGAAAATGGAAATATTTTTTACGCCATTATTCATCTCGCATCGTGTTGACATTTGCAGACAGTTTCCTTGGCACGGGAACATATTTCATACTTTTCGGATGCCGCTTTACCGCTTCCCCTGCAGGCTTCGTGCCGAAATATGACATGTGGGATGTGTGAGGTGATGTGGAACAACTACTATTGGAAAGAAAGGAATGGATATAGTATGTAAATAGTAGAAAAAAATTAATGAAAATTACAGAGTATTGGAGAATTTTGTCTAACAGTGTATCACTTATTCCGAGACTCATAAGTCAAATGTCCTTAACATATTTATTAAAAAAAACCCAGTTTTGGGCAGTGAAATTGGAAAAAAGTTGATCGTATCAGTCATCTTGATTGGAATCTGCAAACCACCAAATCCTTCCGAGAACTTCTGGTACGCGGCTGGCGTATTGTCGGATGAACCGTCTTTTCATCTCCACGAATGGTGTGGCGCGTCAGTCAGAACAAAACACACGGCTTCATGGCTCGGGCAGAGACAAACTCCTTTTTCGATCGGAAATTTTTACTTTTCGACGACGCCGTCGCCGCCAGTTTATTCAGCAAGACATCAAACATACATCAAATTTGATGGACAGTTTGTTGATTTCTGTTGGCGTAGCGCTTTATTCTTTTTTTGTTTTAAGTTGTTTCGGGCTGCTTCGTAATTTATTTTCTTGATTTATGGTTTGTCGGCTAAGCAAACAGATCAGAAGCTTCTTCCTTTAGATGAATGGTTCCGAAGCGAACGAGTTGATTTTGCTTAGAACCAACGATTATTTTTTCGCAGTCTCATCAAAACTTAAAAAAAAGTAAAAGAGATTAAAGCATCACGAATGATAACAAGCCCTCATATAAAATTGCTAGGAAAATTTTTAAAAGTTTATCACAGATATCTGAAACATTAAAGCCTTAATGAAACACATAGCTTTTATCCTCATTTCCTCATTTTTTACGATCATGATTTCTATACATGTTTTCGGTTTTCAACAATTGCGCTTTTCAAGGTTGATTTACATTACATTGATTGAATTAACGTATCAGTAAGTAATTGATCATCGGATGTGGTTAATAGAACCATTTAATCAAATATATAGTTAGCTAGTAAAAATTTGGGAGAGAATAAATCGGAGCTCAATAATTTTATGATTGAATGGTCTTTAGAATCATATTAATCAGGAAACATCCTTTTACTAGGGTAGGGTGTAATGTAGCCAGAAATATTCATAATTTCACAAATTGATTTTAATTACAATAAATATGACCCTTTGCTGGTCAAATTTGGAACAAAAAAGTATCAAATAGTTTTTGGTTCTTTTTGGGCTCAATAACAAATATGCAAATCTAGGATCTAGGATTTGCAATTGGCTGTAGCAAAAAAGTGTATGGGATTTAGTATTGAAAAAGTTACCTTTTTTGTTTGAAAAATTTGCCACCTTAAGATATGATTGAAACTAACTTCTTAAAACTGCATCGTGAAGCTGAAAACTCACATAAAAATGTTTTATTACTATGTATATAGGATCTAAAATAGGGATACCATACGATCGAGAAATGGGCGTACTCTTCTTTTTTGTGCAATTTTACGAAATGTTCTCTTTTTTTTAAGAGAGCCATTTAATTATAAAAAATGAGCTCGTTTGTTACAGTTTATGAAGTATGTTTTCCACATCTTATACATACTACTACTTAAAATTACATCTTTTGTTTTTAATGTTATGAAGTTTTCCACACTCTTTTAGAAGTTTTTCCATTGTACTCTTTTAAGCATATGGCATAGAGTTACTCCTATTTCATTCAACACTATTTCAATATTGAGTACAGTGGTACCGTTTGAATTGATGTCACTTATCAGGATAAACTATGTAGATAACATTGCATGAAATAACACACAACAAATGGTTGAAATGACTTTTATCGGAAAAAATCTATTTCATCATTTTTCTTTTCGTTTACTTTTTTTCATATTGTTTAATCTTGTTTTTTGTTGATTCATTTTGTTTTAGCTCGTTTTATCTTTTCTCATATGGTTTCTCTCGCTAAACTCTATTCTATTGTTTATTTTTTTTTATCTTTTTTTTATAACGTTTTACCTTATATCATCTGGTTCTATTTTGTTTTATAATTTTTTTTTTTTTTTGCTTTTTGATACAAGATCTACAACACTTGTTTCACTTTTTTTTTTCTCGTTTTGTCTGTTTTTATCTTTTTTTTAATTTCACATTGTTTCATCTCGTTCGATCTGATTTTCTTAATATTGCCTTTTATGTCTTTTTTCATTTTTATTATTTTGACTTATTGTGTCTTTTTTAATCAATTTTTTTATTGGCAATTGGGGACAGAAAATTTTTATTTCGTTTTTGAAGAAATGAAATTGAGTTCGAAGAAAACGTGAAACAACAATTACTATAGGAGGAGTAGGCTTTGTGGCGGTGATGACGGGCGTGTTTTATTCATCAGCAAAGTTCAAAACAGAGAAAATTTTCAAAACATTCCGTTCTCACAATAATAGTGTTTTCGTTTATTGGCAGTGGCAACCTAGTTACCCACGAATTTTGCCCTAGCTGCTGTTATTTTGTTCGTTTATTAATTCAGAAGTCCACTAGTTTTGCCCGAGATTTGAACCTCAAGCAGGCGGTTGCACCCCGTAAAAGTTGTCAGTGTTGGAGGTAAACATAAGTGTGAGTATAGCAACCATTTATTTGCATCGTCCCGATGATCGCCTCAACTGGACTAACGAGTCCTAAACTGGCGATCATTGCCTCAACTGGACTTACGAGTCCTATACTGGCGATCATCGCCTCAACTGGACTTACGAGTCCTAAACTGGCGATCATCGCCTCAACTGGACTAACGAGTCCTATACTGGCGATCATCGCCAGTTTAGGACTCGTAAGTCCAGTTGAGGCGATGATCGCCAGCGGTTCTCAAATAGTCTTTTCACTTACTTTTTATACTGCTTAAGCAACGAATATTTCCAACTCAATGTTAAAGTTCTATCTCTTAATTGTATTTTTAATGATTATTATTAATCCAAAACGTGCTGCGAAGCATGGTTTCGAAAGCCTATCAACGGATGTACCTACTGCTAATTTTATAACCCGCAGTAATTGCCAGCCCAAATTTCACACCTTGCTGCAATGAATTTCAAATGATTCTCCCTGTCGCAGTGGAATGATAGATGCAGCTAAAATATACAACAACACCCCCTGTTCTAACATCAGCCGCCGCATATCACCCGAAAAAGAGGCTCCGGCTAACGAGGGTATGAAAGAATACATTCTACAAAAAGACCATTATTTACTACCCACCAATCATCTTTACCGCAATAAAAAAAAAACGCTGAACTGAATCCCGACCGGACCGAAAATAAGAACTGAGAGCCGCCATCCACGAGGAGTGTGTTGAATGTGGGGAAAATTATAGTTTATTGCTTGCTTTTTTCTCAAAGAGGGAGTTTTTATTACACTAAATGGCACAGGAAATGTTAAAGATTTTGATTTATGGTGCTAATAAATCCAGCCGTTTTCCTTCTGACTTGTGAATTTAGGACCGTGTGCTCTATAGCTGCTGCCATACACCCGAGACGAACGGCTTCCTCTAGCTAGATCGGCTAAGTATTATTGCGAGCTATGTGTAGCTCTCCGAATGTAAGGTATATCTAAGGGTAGTTGCTATGTTTGTGGTGGCAAATGTACATTATCGGGTCAAGTTCTTCCTTCCAGCTGCCGGTACCCGAGCACTAGGAGAGCACTTTTGATTTATTGCACATGTCTGTGGTAATTTGAGGCTGCATGATTTTTACTGGATAATTTTGGAAGTGCCTGTATGTGCCTTCAAATTTCAACATTTCCTTCGAGACGTGTTAATTGTTTCTGTACAAGGTCGAACAGCTGAGTTGTGATTGATAGCACGAAGAAAGACCTAAAAATAATTTGTTCCTATTTTATCATTTAACAAATATTTAAGGAATGCTTGAAAGTTCCCCGAAAGGTCGTTTCTTTATGTATACACATTACACACCTATCCTTTTTTAGGATTCTGTACTCTGATTCTAAGTTATTAACCAAAATTTTGGTTCGGATTTCTGATTCTGAGTACGTAGATCTAAGCTCTTTTGCTACTTTCTGAACTGAAATTCTGATTCTGAATTCACTAGTAGAAGCAGTAGTTGATGAACAGGTACCATACATTGAACACTAGTAAAAGAGTAAATTAAAACAATAATATACACAGAAAAAAATACTGAGCTTTACATTTCATGTAAAATTTGATTTCATGTAAAATTCGGTCAGATGTGTTGTATAGGGCTAGGTGGGGTAATTATGAACAAAATTTCTTCATTTGGCACACTTACAGCCACCATATGTTAATTTCTTATCACAAACTCTGAAAAACTACCATCAATGAATGTTTCAGTGCTCTTAATCATTCTGTAGAACAACTTTTGTTTTTTGGTCGCAACCTCTATCCTTGGGACGTCTGTTCATAATTACCCCGTCTGTTCATATTTACCCCACTCTCTAGGGGGTAATTATGAACACGGATTACGAACTTGGTATACAATTTTTGAAAAGTAACAGCAGTTATACGTTACATTTATCCATAGTAAGCAGTGTATGGTGATTTTTTACTTAAAAAATTATGTTCATAATTACCCCAAACTCTGTTCATATTTACCCCGAGACTTGTCCAATATGATTTATATGGTGACAGGAAATCTCAATTCAACACCAAATAATGAAAATTATTAGCAGTAACAAGAAAATGGATTGTTTTATAAAAACTCAATCCAATTCATGTATAAAACTTGCAAAATATACAAATGTAATCAAAATTAAGATGTAAAACAATAGAAAAATAGCTATTAAGTGTTCTTTCTAAATGATATTTTTCTATCTTTTGTTTCAAGAGTTCAATTTCTTTGTTGCACCTTTTACGTTTTGGTTGGATACTTTTTTTCCGTTTCTTTATGACTTTACAGAACATTTTGTTTGATAGGACCTCTCCATATGTGTGACATTTTAGACGAGTTAGGCTACTCGATAGTTTTTACATCCGTTTGAAATGTCCTGCGCAGCAAACATCAAGTCTTCACCAAAATGTCGTGGGCTAGGCTTTTCACGTACGTGCGAGGTATCATGAAATTGCAACCTATAGGGGAGAATGAGGATACTTGATCCCTGGGGATACTTGATTCCTTAGCTATATCTCGAAACTGGAATGTCTTACAAAGATCAAATGTTCTAGAAAAATGTGCCAAAATGAGCAAATTAACAATGCTTGTAGTTTAAAAATTTTAACAAAATAATTGTTTGAGTAATTGAACTTTCTTTGAAAAATTTTACAAAATGTAACTTGAAGATCTTTTTTCATCACTTTAAAATGTTCCTTACATGGGAAAATTAAGAAAAAAATATTTGTTCCAATGTATCAATCGTTCGAGCGTAAAATAAACTTCCTAATGCCATATTTTCAAAGCAATGGAAAACTCTCAACTTTTTTCAGAAAAAGTTTTCTAAAATGTTGATTATGGGTACAATTGATCCCCTAGAGTTGGGTACAATTGATCCCCCTTCCAAACGGCATATTCTTCTTCTGAATTGATCGTTATGATTGCTGATTACGAAATTACTAATATTTATCCAAAAACTAATATTTATCAAACAATTGTCTGAAGAAAAGAGCAAAAATAATTAATTTTCTCTTAATTATAAAAAATAGCGCCTTTAAGTATGCAATGTTATTAGCGTTGAGACAAAGTTATAGAATTTTATTCTTATGCCTGTTATAAATTGTGAAATGAGAACAAACATGACCAAAATAGTCAATTAACATTCTATCTTGGGGTTTTGTTTGATTTTTATACAAGTATTAGGGCTTCCTGAATAAAAGATCAAGTCTCCTTCAATAGGGGATCAAGTCTCCCCTAACTTCAGAAAAATTGCAATTTTTTTACTCCCACGAAATTGCTTCTAGTTCATCAACGGGTTCAAGTATCGTTCTAATTTTTGGAGCATAGAAACTTGAAGTTACAAGCTGTCAGAAAATGTCAAAGACGGCGAGTTGCTAAATTTTTCCAAAAAGATATGGTGAAAATAAGAAAAGGGGATCAAGTATCCCCACTCTCCCCTACATATACAGGAAATTCGAAAATATTTTTAAAGGGTTGTTACACAAAAACATTCATTAAAATCTTCTTGGATCAGTGAACAGTCATTTTTTACAATTCTTGTCAGTTCTATATGATCGACAGTTTTAGAAAATATGGACACTTATAAATTTTTTTATCACCTGTATGAAATTTCACATAAATAACTCTATTCTTTCAAAAAAAAAAATTGAAGTACTACCGAAGTTTTCTTCAACAAACTGAAAGAGAAAATCTTCAACCAAAAGATGTTTATTTTGAACCAAATTAAAAAAAAATATTCGAACGAATTAACATTGAAAAAAGTATCTATCAAGTATCGGAAAAGGGGTAGGCTTGAATTAACATTGAAAAAAGTATCTAAGTAAACAATTAGACTGCAAGAAAATAGATTTTGGATCTTTGATATCCGAATATAACATATAAACAATTATTATTTTCTGTTCTGAATAGCAGCACGTTGTTCAAACATACAGGAAAATTGATCTTTGCTTTGTGGACTTATTAACCAATTAAATTTATCAAAGTTTTTCATGTATTTTACTGTTGACCACAGAGATTTAAAGTTCATAATAATGTTAAATTTCACACAGTTATGAATAAAAGCTCGATCAGCAAACCTTTTGTAAACAAATGGTGAATTTAATTTTTAGTCTAATTAAACATTTCTTCAAGTCTGGTTTATAACCTTAATGTTTATCAATTATCAAAAAAAAACTGGTTTTGGAAGCACGTAAAACCTGTATTCGGTATTAGAGAACTTTTCCTGGGATACGGGTTTTCGGTTTTGGTATTACCGGTAAAACTTTTGACTGCCTTATTTCTATCAACGAAAAGCAAGTTTTGCTCACTATTTATTTTAACAAAATTAAGACTTGTTTAAGTTTGGTTACGGATTGAGCTTTTTTCAAAATTTCTGTTTTATTCACTTTTTTCCACTTTTGAAATTTTATTTTCAGTTTAAAAAAAATTGGGTTCAAAAGATTTTTGCAAAGACTGAAAAGAACTGGCATAGCTTTATTTTTCTTAAATCCGAATCTCAATTTTGAAAAAATTTAATCAAGAAATTTCTTACAAGGGGAGGGAGGGGGATTGGGGTCTGGAAATGCTTGGGTAATTAGTGAATGGCCCCCTAAGTTGATGAATAAATCATTTGACCATTAAAATGCATTAGAAATGTCAGGAAATGTATAAGAAGGTGTGTTCATAATTACCCCATAGGACGAAAACTATGGGGTAAATATGAACACTCATCTGTGAATAAGTGCGAATAATTTTTTTCAAAATTTCTTCAAAATTCAGACAGAGCATCAAAAACTGGATTTAAAACATGTGTTAACAACATCCCAGCTGGATTTCCTATGATCAGATATTCAAAACATTAAACACTGTCCAAAACGATTTCCGTTTCACGAGGTTATGGTTTTTTAAAACATCTGAAATGATATCATTATGATTTGAAAACAAATCGGAAACACCTTACAGCTATCAATCGGATGTTAAACTACCACTTTTGGAACTTTTTGTGTTCATTCATCCCCCACAGAAGCGCGTATGGCACTTGTTCGGAATTACCCCGTGTTCATAATTACCCCACTTGACCCTACTATAACGCAGCCCTGAAAAAAAACCATGCGTTTGCGCATTCGGGTCAATTTGTTGTAATTTTACATGACTTTTGCATGAAACGATGTTTGAAATCAAAAACATTGCAGTCGCGCACAGGGTGTGTCTTATTGTTTTCCAATTTTAATAAATGAAAAGTGAAAAGAAATCTTTTTAAAAAATTTCACCAAGAAACAAAAAAGTTTTATCGCTTTAATTAAAAAAACCTAAAAATAGTATATTACTATAGAGAAATTTATAGACATTATTGGATAGAAGTGATATATTCACACAAAAAAATCTGAGTTTTACATTTGATGTAACATTTGATTTCATGTAAAATTCGGTCAGATGTGTTGTATATTATAACGCAGCCCTGAAAAAAAACCATGCGTTTCTCATTCGGGTTAATTTGTTGTAATTTTACATGACTTTTGCTTGAAACGATGTTTGGAATCTGAAACGTTGCTGTCGCGCACAGGGTGTGTCTTTTTGTTTGACAATTTTAATAAATATAAGAAAATGAAATCCTTTTAACAATTTTCACCAAAAACAAACTATATTTTATTGCTTATTGTAAAAAAACCTCTTAAAAATAGTATATTACTAGATTGAATTTCATAGGCTTTATTGGAAAAGTGATATTTTGTTCTAAGCAACAGTTCACTTCTTGTGTTTTATTTTTATTATTTAAAAAAAATATAGGAATAGCTCTAACCGATAACATTGATACGAAATCGAAAAATTAAAAATGAATAGCACAAAACGTAGTCAGACTTTAAGTTTAAATAAATATTGCACAAAAAGGTCACCAATATTCTCAATTTATTGTTACAAAAGTTTCAGCACAATAAAGCTTTTTATCTCTTTATCATTCGATTTAAGTATAAACTTGTGAATTCTAAAAAATCAGGTTCTTGGATTTACATACATGTGAATCGTTTTGAATTGTTTAATATTTATACAAACAAATTACAAGCTTCATTAACCCTTCCTCACATTCCATCATTTTGAAAAGTACATTTCAATTTACAACGAACAAATAACAAGTATTAATAATCAAAAAACATTCTAGATAAACTTAGTGCTGCCTATTTTGAAAAGTATTGAAAAATTGTTTTCAAAATCCTCCATCCAAAAAGAATTAAAGAAACTAAAAGAAAATTCAGATACACCCTGTACAGGATCGTTTCACAAACAAACACCGAACGGCCGACCGGTAAGGAGCAAGTTCGATTTGATGCGTCAAAAAAATGCCGTTTTAAATCTGGAACTCGGAGATTTCAGTTATGTAAACCATTATGAAAATCTTTCTAATCATTGTAATGCTTTGTTATAAGGCTGATGGCTAGAAGTTGATAAAACAATGATTCAAAAACTAAAAGGGAATAATGAGCTGGAACGGCTTCATTGTTATGGTCATGTAAATTCACAATGTCATTTTTTTCGTTTCGGGAGTTTACATTACGTCATAAGTCATGTAAATTTAGTAGAAATAACGTGTTCCATTTATTTGCAGGTAATAACATGTAATAATTTAATACTGTGTAGGGGAGAATGAGGATACTTGATCCCTGGGGATACTTGATTCCTTAGCTATATCTCGAAACTGGAATATCTTACAAAGATCAAATTTTCTAGAAAAATGTGCCAAAATGAGCAAAATAACAATGCTTGTAGTTTAAAAATTCTTAACAAAATAATTGTTTGAGTAATTGAACTTTGTTCGAAAAATTTCACAAAATGTAACTTGATGATCTTTTTTCATCACTTCAAAATGTTCCTTACATGGGAAAATTATGAAAAAAATATTTGTTCCAATGTATCAATCGTTCGAGCGTAAAATGAACTTCATAATGCCATATTTTCAAAGCAATGGAAAACTCTCAACTTTTTTCAGAAAAAGTTTTCTAAAATGTTGATTATGGGTACAATTGATCCCCTAGAGTTGGGTACAATTGATCCCCCTTCCAAACGGCATATTCTTCTTCTGAATTGATTTTTATGATTGCTGATTACGAAATTACTAATATTTATCCAAAAACTAATATTTATCAAACAATTGTCTGAGGAAAAGAGCAAAAATAATTAATTTTCTCTTAATTATAAAAAATAGCGCCTTTAAGTATGCAAAGTTATTAGCGTTGAGACAAAGTTATAGAATTTTCTTCATATGTCTGCTATAAACTGTGAAATGAGAACAAACATGACCAAAATAGTCAATTAACATTCTATCTTGGGGTTTTGTTTGATTTTCATACAAGGATTAGGGATTCCTGAATAAAATATCAAGTCTCCTTTAATAGGGGATCAAGTCTCCCTTAACTTCAGAAAAATCGCAATATTTTTACTCCCACGAAAATGCTTCTAGTTCATCAACGGGTTCAAGTATCGTTCTAATTTTTGGAGCATAGAAACTTGAAGTTACAAGCTGTCAGAAAATGTCAAAGACGGCGAGTTGCTAAATTTTTCCAAAAAGATATGGTGAAAATAAGAAAAGGGGATCAAGTATCCCCACTCTCCCCTACAGTAGAAAAAATATACAAAAACTTTTGTGTCACGAATGAAGCATTTTCTTCCTCAGTTCAAATTATTATCAGAAATTTTGGACACTTTAAACCACAATCTCAGAACCTTAAATATATGTCCATATTTTGGCTTGATTTTTCGACTGGATAACAGCCTTTTTTGCTCGGGAGAAAGACTGGATAAATGACAAATAAAATTGTAAGATAATGTTATGACTTGTCTTTTTAGATTATTTTTGGAAGAGTGTCAGCCTTTATTATCTGTATTTTCTGAAAATTTTGCAACATAAAGTAAAATCACCGAAAACGCCAATTTTGAAACAAATAATTTTTCCGATTAGATCAATGTGATGTTCCAACACACTAACTAAATGTTTACTTTTTTTGCTGCCAAAGCCTTATAATTATCTGTTGGAATTTTTCTTATACAATCCATTAAAGTTGAAAATGTTGCATGTTGCCCCAGTTGACGGTTTTTAATGCAACATAAAACGTAAAAATATACAAGCAACCAAAGCGACAGTCGGTTCATCAGTAGTTGTTTGTTAAACAGCATAAAGGACAACAAATATGTTTCCAAAATTTTGTAAATAATTCATCACGCTAGTTAAAGGCTTTTATTGCCCTGAATATCGGATGTGCGACTAATGGCTAAAAAATTAAGGCATTTATTCACGCTTATAAACGAGTTTTCGTTATCAAATATTCCATAGCAGTGTGAGATTGTGTAGAAGAGTGATTGAAACGATAATTTTTCTATGACGTGACCATTATTATACAAGACACTTGGTCGAGGATTTCCCAAGTTTTCACGCTGCATATGCCTTTTCGTTCCATTCAAGCTGAAAAAATTAATGACAGTGGATGCGAAAAACAACATCAAAGAAGAAAAAAAAGAGATCGTCTGCCAACTCAATCTGCAAGTAAACCACAAAATCCCTTTCACAAATCAAATAAATCTGTAACAAAAGTGACAATGGGTCAAAGCAAATAGAAAACAGCCAAAAAAGGGGTGCGCATCCCCTGCGAACACCGGAATCTTGCCGTGGCTATTCCCAGACCGACCAGAGTGTCAGATAACAGGAACGATTGCATCAACTGACGCAGCAATAGATTTCTGGTGTTGGATTGATCGGGGTGCGATTGTAGATTGAACGAGCTTCTGAAATTTATGTCCTGCATCATTAAGATAATTGGATTTTATAAATCATCCAACTGGTGTTAACTTAGGGAGTACCCGAAGGGCTGACACAACTCTAGCAACACTAGTTTTATCAGTAATGTACATCTTTCGTTTTTCTATATTCCTCTCTCAAATATTAATATCGATTCATACGAAATATTATTTTTGAAATTTTGAACCCAAGCGTTCAGATTTTTTTTTCATTTACTCATCTTAAGGCACAAGTCCATCCCGTATTCGGAATACTCCGGGAGAGCTTGTTGAAATAAGGTGGAAGATATTTATGAAGGATAGTGCTTTTCGTCGACAGTTGGAGTCAAGGACGAAAAATTGCTAGCTCGTTGAACTGAACTTTTTTTTTTCTCATATGAGTAACTTAGTCATGATTCTAGGTTAGGTTTCTTCTTTTACGGAAAACGTTGGAAGAAGATGAGATAAATGATTTTGCTGATTTCACACAATCTCTGAGGTGTTACGGAAAATGGATAACGAAGAATTTGTTTGCATGACGACGGTCTACGAGTGGAGGTATGACGGTGCCATTTTTTCAGACAGGCATAAGCATAAATTATGAGCCCCTATCCATCAAAAGCGAAGTAGATCCGATACTGGAAGGAAGATGGATGGATTCCATGAATTTCTATCGCAAAATATCATGTATCAAGTGTCTCGTAATTTTGCTTTCAATTTAGATACGTTAAAAATACAAAAAAAATTAGAATTTTCGATTACTAGCGTTCGAGTTAAAACCCGGCTCGGTAAAAAAAAGTCTGCATGGAGCTGATAAAACGATCTATTACTACACGTTTCCAGGGAACATAATCTCTGCTTACAGAATGATTAATTGATCAAATCATGCCACACCACCCATTAGTTTTGGTACAAGTGTTTGACCTGGTCATCAAGGAAGCCACCGTGCTGCCAAAATATCGCACCCACTTTCTACTGATGGTGTCCCTGTGTCGAGTTGAGGTGGCTCATCCATCAGCATTCTTTTTCTTTCCCAGCCCCTGTCACGGAATGGAAAAAAGGCGCACGTAAATGGATAAATAAACAAATAAATAACAAACATCATTTATCAAAAATATCCTAACTGTCAAAACTAACGGCATGTAAGGTTGGTTTCTCACTGCCTACCGCAGGAAAAAAAGAACTGCCAGAAGTGCAGGAATAGTGAGCGGATGGCAGAATGTGTGTGAATTATGGCCTGCTGTTCCTGCCGCTTAGTGCCCGCTCGCCGACACCGGTTTTTTAGCGCCACCCCTCTTCGACCCTGGACGCTCTGTAATATCTACACACGAATGAATCAAAACGTATTCGATCCCAGAACGGCGCGGCGGCGTTTCCCCTTCATATGAAACTGCACATTACAACAAGCGGCAACCGATATGGGGCCTTTCCGAGCAATCGCAAAAATGACGGAAGCGGAAAAATGACATTGTCACCACTATATTTACACATTCGATCAGTGGTGGAGCACTTTGGATTTGTAGAATTTGAATTCGAGATTACTCACATTCTTCAAAGATATCTAAAAAAGACATCATAGCTATTTTTCCTGCTACAATACTCGCTAGTTAACCGCTTTGAGGTACTGTTGAACAAACAGTTACTTCCTACTTGAAATTGGGACTTTTCAAACGAATAATATCATTGGCTCAACGTTTCTATAATCTTCTTATTTTTCTTAGCTTAATTAATTAATTTAACAGCAGTGTTTTTCACTTCTTTGTATCGCTTTGTATCCAGAAGAATATTTTAAAATTGCATCCAGATCAAATGGCATAATTCCATTTTTTTGAAGTCTTATTTTACCAATTTTTGCTTTACACTGTTTTTGAAGAATCAGCATAGAGATCAAGATAAAATTTATCATCAACCGTAAATGCAAAGAATAACTGTTGTTTAAAAAATCAAAAATAAAATCAAATTATTTATATCCAAAATGTGTGTATATTCTTGAATCAATCGAACACAAAAGCTGAGCTGTAGCTAACAGGAAAATCAAAGTTTATCATTCACAAAAAATGTAGTTCTTAGATTATCTCTGATTTGTTACAACAACGTAACTCCTCTGTGAAAATTGATCAGTTGAAAATTCCAAAATCGTATAAGAATTAATCAGCCATTTCCAAAAATCAATACAACTTTGACTGGATTTACGCGGATATTATCCGGTTTTGAGTTAAAAATTGAGAAATCCAATACCCTGGGCAACTTACTCGATAAATAACGGATTCAAAGTGAAAAGACACATGAGATTCATATACAAAATCCTTAAACTTAGAATTGAAATATCTAATATATAAAGATGAGTTATAATTGCACCTTATACAAATCCACGCCGCTTAACCGATCAGCTTGAAATTTGGTACAGAGATGTAATTGGACATGCGAAAGGTTGAGGTAATAGTTTTGGGCCCCTCCCGCCTGAAAAAAGGAACCCTTCCATACAACTTTCGTTTTTTTTCCCACGAACCAAAAGTCATGGCGCCCATTTCGCCAAACGATTTTCGTTTCCTTTGGCGGGGTTGTTTTCACTATCACCATGGGCCAGGCATTACAAACGACCATCCAGAGTTCACGTGTACTGGAAAGCAAATCAAAGCTTGCTGAGCATTAAAAATTTGAAAAGAGAAATTTTTGCGGGTGTTATTTCCTTCTACTGTTCTAAGCACGTGGTACCGGTGCGAGACATTTGATTGCAATAATGAGCCTTCATTAAGAATTTAAAAAAAATACTATTCGCCTGTGGTTTTCAAATCGGTATCAACCGTCGATGGGCGCGTTGAGATTCTACAAGAATATGCATTGTGTATAATATGGATACAATAGGTGGTATGAAAAAAAAAACTAGCAATTGCTTTTGCTAAACCAAATCGAGCAGTCGAGTAGTCACTTGAAGCAATTGCTTCGGTTGCTATGAATAAAGTTTGTTTTGACAGCTGTATTCTCTGACAGAAACTTTTACTTTTAGAACAAGCTAGTTTGGTATGAATAAAGCCCAAATTTGAAGCAATTGCTCGACAAATCTCCAAGCAATTGCTCTATTTTCTAAGCATGCTCGGTAGCAAACTTTTCTAATGAAAAATTCTTTCATAACGTCATAAATTTATCAAATTGGCAATTCTGCACTTCAAAACAATTCAAATAGGCATTTTCAACATGGATAAACAAAAATAGAAGAAAAACCCATTTTTTCATATTCTTGGCGTTGTATGGAATGATGTCATTACATGAAATTGAACAAATCTTACATGAAATTGAACAAATCGAATAGCAAACATTCTAGATTACCGGAAATAGTGGAGGAATTCCCAACTAACTGAACTTGTAATAACATTTTAATAATTTTTTAACGATTTTTTTTAAGTTTTAACAAAACAAACTTTTTTTATTGATTTTAAATTAGCTAATTTAAATTGGTAAAACATTTTGTTTTTCAGATGAACTACTGTTTCTTGCTTGCTAGACCTATTGGGATTGTCCTATCAACAAACGATCATTTTAACCGGCGCTTTTTATAGCTTGTAATGCATTGCCTAAAAAACTTTTCGATCGTTCTTACCCGCACCGCTGAGATCGTGGCTGTTTTAGCCGCAATATTCAATTTTCTGGCGGTTTTATTTTAATTCACTTAGAAAACAACAGATTCTGCTTGTTGGATAGCTCTATTTTTCAAAGCAAAAGCTATGTTCTAAAGTTGTAGTACACATCCGCTAAGCAAATGTTTATTCATACCAAACTGAGCAAATGCTTTGAGCTTTTCCTTTGCTTGATTTTGAGCAAAGTAAATGCCACCGAAGCAATTGCTAAACCTTATTCTTACCACTAAATGATTCATCTTCGTCCTACCATTTTCATAATTTTGGAATTCCTAATAGTAAGTTCAAGGCTTGGATCTCATCACTTTGATTGGCGTGTAGGAATTCAATTTGCAATAGGGATAGGACTATTAAACGTTCATTTCATGAAGAATGAAGAATTCTATTCACAAATTTTTAAGTAGGGGAGAGTGGGGTACCGTGGGCCATGGGGAAACGTGGGCCACTTTTAATATCTCAGATGTGTGTTGAGATAAAAATCTCAAACCAACTGTCATCGTCGTCGCTTTGCGTGAGCATGTATTCCTATATGTTGTTGACTGAAATACGCATCATATACTTCTTTAATTTATCATGCTAAAAAAAGTTAGAAAAATTTACTTACATAATTAAAAAAACACCCGCTAATTTCATCGATGGGGAACCTAAAGTGCATAACAAAAATATGCTCATACGCTTATGATCTTAGTTTTGTCATGATCTTTCACATGGAAAAGGAATTTTTGATGAAACATCAATAAGTCACACAAACGCAACCAATTTGCAAATCATAGCTTGTGGGGAATCGTGGGCCACACATCTTGAATCACCTATATTTTTATTTTTTATATAAATTTAGAACCTCAAATACGTTTTCCTTATCTGCAGAGTTTTCTTATGCCAAATGAAGAGTTATGAAAAATATTTTATCCATCCTTTATAAGAAATTTTGCCAAAACGTTCGCGAGCCAGGTTTTGGAATCTATTCGATCATACACAGCTCTCTTTTTTATTTCATGATCTGAAATTGCTTTTAAATAACGAAATGAAATAGGAAATCACAGTTTTAGGTCAACTCATAAACTTTGCATGTTATTTGGTCAATTTGGATTTGGTGGCCCACAATTCCCCACCATTTTTCAAAATCCAAAAAATATTGCCTTTTTTCAAACAGACAAAATTTGAGGAAAATAATTTATTAAAAAATTTAAAAAAATACCTTATGATACCTTGAAAATGTAGAAAACAATACCATTTTTTATTTTCATTTTATCTTTTATAATAAAGAAGTTATGGAACAACGAAAAAAAGTGGCCCATGATTCCCCACTCTCCCATACTAAATAAAACTTAATAGATATCATTCTACGGGGAGATCATCCATCTTGAAAAGAGGTCGTTCACATATGTTTACAAGCTAAATATTCTGGATTTTCACTAGATAATACAAGGAAAAAATGAAAAATACATTGTTGTCATTTGATTATAAAAAGGTAAATAATTTCAAACTTCCTTTTAAATGGTGGGTGTGAAATAATTGCCAGAATTTATATGGACGTATCGGGACCGGACAATTCCAGCCAATTTTATCGAAAAACCTAGCAAAATCCAGCATTTTATTTCAAAATGTTTAACCCGATATCCGACAATATCCGGGAAAACTTGGTCAAAAACGTGGAGTTTTGTAGTAAAAATAACGGATTTTTTTTTTCATCAAACCACATCAGCAGATTTTAAATTGTATATCAAGCTTCCAAACACCAGCCATGATTGTTTGGATAAAATTGCTTTTAAAAATTTCTTTTTGGACGTGAAAATAAAAACTATAATAATTCAATTTTAGCTATATGTTACATTTAAAAAAAAGAAATGGATACATCCGGGCTTTTTCCAACGAAATCCGATCAACCGGGCCGGACCGAACTTTTCTCATATTTTGAGTTAAATGTGCAGGCAAGTCCGGAAGAATCCGGGCAACCTGGCAATCTTAGATTAAAATGTTTTTCGTGATACAACGAATAAACATGAAAACAAAAATAATCTCATAATCTAATCTAATAATGATGAACAAAAAGCTTTCAAAATTTCAAAAGTTAAACGACTCATTTTGATTTACATTTTATGTGAACCCGAGCAAGGCCGGGTAATATCAGCTATTTAGTACAAATTAAAGTTTTATAGCTATTCAAACTTGGATCAGAGTGTATGTGTGGGTGAAACGGGGAAGGAGGTAGTTTTGTGAAGTTAGGAAGTGAATAAAGGCAAGTTGAATGTATGTTTGATGATGTCCCTGCATAGACGAATCACATTCCGACGAATCACATGATGACTACGAGCGAATGCAGAAAACTCGGTGAGCCAATTCCAATCTTTCGCCTTTCTGATTTTCGTTCTTTCGTACTTGTGATAGTTATTTACACGTTTTATTAAATCTTCAGTTAATGGATTATTTTCAATAAAAATAAGGTGAAAAAATAGATTTACAACAGGTTTATTATAACAAGTAAATATCAAATTTTTACTCTACTATGGCTTTAGCTGCTGTATTGTACTGATATTTGGTTAACAAGAAAGGTTTCCACATCCGAAAGATTTCGGAAGTTTTTTTTCTATGCTTGTTTTCACGGGAACCAAAGTTATTGATGAAAAACTAGTTTTTGATGATCCTCCCGAACAAAATGTCTCAAAATCCCATACAAACTTCAGGCTCGTTGAGCGACCCCTTCCCGTGATCCGGTCTGGCCCAAATTTGGCATGAGACCTTGTACTAGGCCTAGGATCAATTTAAGCATGCAGCGCATAACTTTTTCAAATGTAGGGTCATTTAGGGCTACTGCACAGTGGGCCGGGCCTTGATAAGTTATTTATTTATTTTTTATTTACATAGTATTCCGTCTGACGACATAACTTGACGAACATAATTCCTAAAATTCACTCGGTCCATGGCAACCGTTCTCCAATTTCTCGGGCACCCCACGTTCGCCAGATCACGCTCCACTTGGTCTAACCACCTCGCTCGTTGCGCCCCTGCTCGTCTTGTTCCTACCGGATTCGTAGCGAACACCTGTTTTGCAGGACAGTCGTCCGGCATTCTCGCAACATGTCCCGCCCAGCGTATCCGGCCAGCCTTCACCACCTTCTGGATACTGGATTCGCCGTAGAGTCACGCGAGCTCGTGGTTCATCCT
This sequence comes from Uranotaenia lowii, assembly GCF_029784155.1. NCBI lineage: Eukaryota > Metazoa > Arthropoda > Insecta > Diptera > Culicidae > Uranotaenia > Uranotaenia lowii. The sequence goes on along the minus strand of NC_073692.1, from coordinate 246,950,027 downwards.
TCGCCTCCACACTCCGTTCTCCTGTACGCCGCCAAAGATGATTCTTAACACTCGTCGCTTGAATACTCCGAGTGTACGCAGGTCCTCCTCGAGCAATATCCATGTCTCGTGCCCTTAGAGAACAACCGGTCTAATGAACGTCATTTACAGGTCACACTTCGTGCGAGGGCTAAGTCTTCTCGACCGCAGTTGCTTGTGGAGACCATAGTAGGCACGACTTCCGCTGATAATTCGCCTCGGATCTCACGGCTGGTGTCATTGTCTGCGGTCACCAGTGAGCCGAGATAGACAAAGTCTTCGACTATCTCTAGCTCGTCGCCGTCGATCGTGACCTTGTTATTTCTAGACAAGCGGGTTCGTTCGGTCTCGGATCCGCAGGACAGCATGTACTTCGTCTTGGACGTATTAATCATCAACTCAATGCTTCCTCCACCGCCGCAGATGATCTGCCGACTATATGAATGTCATCGGCAAAGCAGCTAAGCTGACTGGATCTGATGAAAATCGTGCCCCGCATTTCGCCCACCGCTCGTCGAATAACACCTTCTAGCGCCACGTTGAACATCATGCAGGATAGATCCGCACACAGCACTGCATTCCATCCATCGTCGCCTTGATCAGTCTGATCAGCTTCCCGGAAAAGCAGTGCTCGTCCATGATTTTCCATAGCTCGTTACGGTCGATCGTGTCGTATGCGGCTTTGAAGTCGATGAATAGATCGTGCGTAGGGACTTGGTGTTCCCGACATTTTTGGAGGATTTGCCGTAATGTGAATATCTGGTCCGTCGTAGACCGTCCCTCCATGAAGCCGGCCTCCCTGACTTCCCTCGAATCTGTTTGCTTGTGGCGTTAGGCGGCGGAGTAGGATCCGGGACAACACGATACCTTAACGATACGCTCCTCTATTATGGACGATTCGTTTCATATAAGAGTGATAATTATTTTGGATGGAGTTAAAATACGTTTCCTGTATTTGTTTATCCTCGATCTACACATATGAAGTAACAAAATTATGCAAGAGAGCCAAATTTCTTGAAACCAGTACTTTATGTATAGAATGGAAGGTAAAAAAGGCACTTCATGCAAAAGAACTCAAAGCACCATGAATGGCCAATGTAAACTTATTTCAAAGTTACACAAGTAGAAATTTGTTATTTATTCTCTATATTTGATGTGGAAAAGATCTATTTTCCACCATTTTGGTAAGCTTTTTGATGAAATTCAGTTCTACTTTTTGGACATATCGTATCAAATATGAAGAAATAAGGATTTGTATGTGACTAGTTTAGGCATTCATTCTTTTATTCTAAACAACATCAATGATCATGAGAATTAAACTGAAGGACTCACTTAGTAGGCTTGCGTTGAACTGACATCACGTCTCTAATTTTCGTCCGATTTTTTCTCCCTATAACGAGAAGTAAAAACGTTGAAAATTCATACGTAACTGAAAAAGTATCGGAAATAACTAGTTCCCTAGCAGCTCCAATCATCCGGTTTTGTGGGCCGTCGGTGCCGCTTGGGGCAAGCCAAGGTGATTAGCCCGATTTATTACCGGGCAACCAAGGAATCAACGTGGTACGAAACATCCGACTCCCAACTGGTTCTGGTACCCTGGAAGTACGGCCGTTGGACTTGCGGCTCCCACGAGTGGGCAGCGGGAAAGACCTTCCCGAATCCAATCCGAGAACGAAGTGCGTGTACGATCCATCCGAACCCAACCCAACTCGAGGACGAGGTACGTGTAGGATCAAAGTTGAAGGTAATCGTTGCAATCGTAAGTTAACATTTCATTTTTCCATTTCCCTGTTCTTCTTTTTTCTTTGTTTCCCGCTATAACAATTGGTATTAATTTTGTGATTGCGAACTGGCGAATATTTTCGCCGGTTGGCCAAATATGAATGTTGAAGGGAAGGAGCTAGAAGATGTTGCTTTTTCAGCCTCTTCATCAGCCCTAGCCAGCGATGAAGAGGTTCCGGATCTTCCTGAGTCTTCTGACTCTGTGAACGGTTGCTTCATCCCGGTTAAAAGCCGGAAAAGAAACCGTTATGAAAGGAATGCTCATTCACCGTTGCTTTTTGCAGGTCCGCAGCTTGTAGAAAAAGGTGCCTCACAAATATCTATTTCTTTGGGAGCTTATCCAAAAGCGAACCAAAACCTTATGGGTCCTTTTGGGCAAAAATCATCGAAAGAAAATCTATCTTCATTTGTAGAAACCTGCGACAATAAAACACCGCGCATTCGTCAGTATCCTCTTAGCGATGGTAAAAAATATGTGGTTTACTTTCGTCCAAAAGCGGGAAACATGTTGAACCGTATTAAAATTGCCAAAGATTTGGATAGACGTCACACGGGTATAGAAACAGTTCGACGAATTAATAACAACAAAATTGCTGTTGTCGTTAACAATGCCAAAAGTGCTAACAGCATTGTTATGGACACTTTATTTTCTTCAATTTATCGTGTTTGGATCCCTGCTCATATTGTTGAAATTGACGGAGTGGTGACAGAGGATTCTCTTAGCATGGAAGATCTTGTGGGTGTTAAAGGTTTCTTCCGAAAACCAGGGCTTCCATCTATCGATGTTATTGAATACCGACAATTGCACACAGTAAATATGGAAGGGGAAAAGAGATCATTTATACCTTCATCATCATTTCTCTTGACTTTCAAAGGTTCAGCTCTACCGGATTTCATTATGGTCGGAAAACTGCGCTTACCAGTTCGTTTGTTTCGACCAAAAGTAATGAACTGCTCAAACTGTCAGCAGCTTGGACATACAGCGAGCCATTGTAGTAATAAACCTAAATGCTCAAAGTGCGGTGGACATCATGAGAATAATATATGTGATCAATTAACTGACAAATGTTTCCACTGTGGAGGGAGTCAACATGTTCTGGTGGAATGCCCCAAGTATTAGGAACGTTCTACCAAGCTTAAACAAAGCTAGATGAAACGTTCCAAACGATCGTTTGCAGATATCGTTAAAACCGCAGAGCAAAATCGTTACGAGGTTTTAACCGATGACTCAGGCGAGGAGGATAGCGCAGGATCAGTAGAGGACAATTATATTTCCCAGGAAAGACAACGAGCTCAGAAGACAAAAATAATTTCCAAAAATGTGGTCCCCAAAAAGATTACCCGAAATCTAAATGATAAAACCAAAAGACTTCCATCTAACCAAACTATTCCCCCAACTTACAATAATCCTCGATACAACAAAGAATTTCCAACCCCTGATTTTTCTGCTTCAAAACTCCAGAAAACCTCATCCAGATTTCCCCAATCCATTCCTTCTTCACCTTCAAATTCGACTGAGCTTATAACTCTTTCGTCTTTGATCGAGTTGATATCAGAGTTTTTGATCTTACAGATTCTATCACTAGAATTTTTAAACACCTGTTTCCCTTAGTGCAAACAATTTGCACGTGTATCGCTTCGAAGTGGCCACTTTTAAGCGAGATAATTGATTTTAATGCTTAATCAAAGAACATCTATACCGGGAATAAAAATTCTTCAATGGAATTGCAGGAGTTTTATGCCCCGTTGCGACTCATTCCAACATCTTATAGCAAACCTTGACTGCGACGCATTTGCTCTCTCAGAAACATGGCTTTCTCGTGAGACAAAAGTCAAAATTCGAGGGTTTAACATCGTTAGGTTAGATAGAGCAGATTCTTATGGTGGCGTATTAATTGGTATAAAGTCGCAACATACCTTTTATAGAGCTCAGGTTCCATTTTTTTCCGGTTTAGAAGTTGTTGCATGTCAAGTCCAAATCAGAGGGGAAGACTTTTGCATAGCATCCGTTTACATTAGCCCCAGTGCAAGTATTTCTAAAAAACAGTTGCCTGAACCAAGACTTCTTCTTGGGGACTTTAATTCTCATGGCACAGAATATATAATATATATAGAATATATAAATATGTGTGATATATGATATTTGTGACACTTATCATATGACAATTTTAAATACTGGTGAGATAACGAGATTACCGAAACCTCCGAATAGACCTAGTCGAATAGACCTTTCACTTTGCTCGACAACCTTAGCTCTAGATTGTACCTGGGAAGTATTACAAGATCCTCATGGAAGTGATCATTTACCGATACTGGTCGTAATCCATAAACAAACTCAACGGGACAGTCCAACTGAGACAGCGTATGATCTAACACGTAACATCAATTGGAAGAAATACACGGAGTATGTTTCTGAGCGATTGAATGGGGTAGGGGAAATGGGTCCTTTCGATGAGTATACTTTCCTCGCTTCTTCTATTTATGATAGCGCAGTGCAAGCTCAAACAAAACCTTTGCGTTCCACAGTAAAGAGAAGACCATCTGCACCTTGGTGGGATAATGAATGTACCGGTATTTATAAATCTAAAACCGAAGCCTTTAGGATATTCCGGAAGTATGGCTCCATAGTAGATTTCAATCGATATCAAGCTCTGGAACGTCGACTCAAACGTGTATGTTCTAATAAAAAACAGGGTTATTGGAGACATTTTGTTGAAGGTTTGACGCCAGATACAGCAATGAGCACGCTTTGGAGAACGGCAAGGAACTTACGAAATCACGATCCACTTCCATATAATGCAGTTGAACATTCGGAGAGGTGGGCCCATCACTTTGTTAAAAAAGTTTGCCCAGACTCAGTTCAACCTAGCATGAGGTTATACGATTCAGTTGATGACGTAAGAGATTCTGAGTTTTCAATTATTGAATTCTCGATAGCATTATTCTCGTGTAATAACAGCTCTCCTGGACTAGATGGAATTAAATTCAGTTTACTGAAAAATTTGCCAGATATTGCCAAGAAACGCGTGCTGAAATTATTTAACAGGCTTTTAGAACAAAACCTCGTTCCAACGGAATGGAGGCAAGTTAAAATGATAGCGATTCAGAAACCTGGTAAACCCGCTTCGGATCATAACTCCTATCGACCAATTTCAATGCTCTCTTGTTTAAGGAAGCTTATGGAGAAAATGATCTTGAATAGATTGAATGCCTGGGCTGAAATCAATAAACTCCTATCACCCACTCAATTCGGGTTTCATAGAGGTAAAGGTACTCTAGATTGCCTAGGTTTATTGACAACAGAGGCACAGATAGCATTCGAAAGCAAAAAAGAAATGGCTTCGGTTTTCTTAGATATCAAAGGCGCTTTTGACAATGTTGCAATATCTGTTCTTTCTGAGAAGCTGAATCAATGTGGTCTCTCTCCAAGACTTAACAACTTTCCAACTAATTTACTTTCTGAAAAGTGTATGCACTTTAACTATGGAACATCAAATATAAGCCGAACAAGTTACATGGGTGTTCCACAGGGTTCCAAGGTTGCCGAAAAAAATTCTGTGTTATTGAGGAAAAAAATTCTGACTTTCTGTGATTTTACCACAAAATTCTGTGATGGTTTTCTGTGACAATATTTCCTATAATTTTATTGAAAATACCATACAAATTGGGTTTCTGTACATTTTAGTTGGGGAAAATCAATTACCATTACCAACCTCATCATTCTTTTCTAATTCAAAGTAAGTAATCTTAGTTTTATATTGGCAAAAAAAAATATAATTTTTTAAATCCATTCAAACTTTAAAATTCTGTGAAATCTGTGAATATTTCAAAATTCTGTGTTCTGTGACACAGATTCTGTGATGAAAATTTGCTCAAAATTCTGTGATACTAAAGATTTTTCTGTGATTTCGGCAACCTTGCAGGGTTCATGCCTTAGCCCTTTCCTTTACAATATGTACATTAGTAACATCGATGATTGTGTCAAAGGATCTTGTAAACTTTTGTAACTAGCTGACGATGCTGTTGTTTCAATATATGTATCAAAAGATATGCAAACGCCCCTTCAAGATACTCTGAATTGTTTATCCAACTGGGCATTGCAACTCGGCATTGAATTTTGTGCAGAAAAAACCAAACTAGTGGTTTTTTCTCGGAAACATAAACCATCTTCACTTAAACTTTATCTCTTGGGCGAGGTTGTAACTCTAGCATTCTCTCATAAATATCTTGGAGTCTACTTCGACTCCAAATGCAAATGGAGAACCCATATTGATTATTTAAACCAGAAATGTCAACCGAGAATAAACTTCTTAAGAACTATAACTGGGACATGGTGGGGAGCACATCCCGAATCTTTGATTCGTTTGTTCAAAACCACTATGTTATCAGTTATAGAATATGGTAGTTTTTGCTTTAAAGATGCTGCTGAAAGGCACTTAAAAAAATTGGAGAGGATTCAATACAAATGCATTCGTATATCACTTGGCAGTATGCATTCAACGCATGTGAAAAGTTTGGAGGTATTGGCAGGAGTACTTCCCCTGAAATGTCGATTTCTTGAGCTTTCTCTAAGGTTTCTGATACGTTCAAAAATTAAAAACATTCAAATTATAAACAACTTTGAAAAATTGCTTGGCTTCAAACAGCAATCAAGGTTTGTTAGAGTTTATCACAGATTTTTGACATTAAACATAACACCATTCGATTACACTGATCATAGTAATACCATAGCTACGAAAAGGGAGCACGTTTTCTTTGACCTTTCTATGAGAAATGAAATTAATAATATACCAGAACACATGAAACGGTCAGTCATACCCGGTCTATTTAGTAATAAATACAGTCAAATCGATCCACGTTACATGTTCTACACTGATGGCTCAAGCATTGATGGAGGAATCGGATTCGGGATTGTGAATACTATGTATAACGAATTCCACAAACTTGCGGAGCCAGCTTCAGTATATGTTGCTGAGTTAGCTGCAATCAATCGAACTCTGGAGCTTATCGAAGAGTTGCCAGCGAATCACTATTTTATTTTCACTGACAGTCTTAGTTCGATCGAATCCATTAAGAACATCAATTTTGTGAACCGTCAAGCGTATTTCGTTCTACAGATACGGAAAAGGCTGACAGATCTAGGGTTAAAGCTGTTCAAGATCTCGCTAGTATGGGTTCCCGCACATTGTTTCATTCCTGGGAACGAACTTGCCGATGAATTGGCAAAAAAGGAGCAACACATGGTACCATTTTTGAACGTTTTATTGCATACCACGAGTACTTCGCAATCGCCCATGAAATGGCTATGAGCGAATGGCAGAGTTCATGGGACGAAAGCGAAAAAGGAAGGTTTCATTATTCAATTCACCCTAAAGTTAAAACAAAAGCTTGGTTCAAGGGATTGGACTTGACAAGAGATTTTATCCGTGTGATGTCTCGGATTATGTCGAATCATTACAGATCAAATGTACATCATTTTCGTATAAATATGTCGGACACAAACATTTGCGGTTGTGGAAATTCTTATGACGACATCGACCATGTCGTGTGGGTTTGTCCTCAACATATGAATGCCAGATCGAAGTTTTTAGCTTCCCTCCAACATTATGGGAAAAATACGGATACACCAATTCGGGATATTTTGGCCCGACAGGACCTTGAGTACATGAAGCTGTTGTACGATTTCATAAAATCAAGCAAAATTCAGTTGTGATGAGCATTTTTGACGCAATTCAGGTCGTCGATTGAAGGAAATCCACAAAACAATTTCTTCAACTCTGGAACTTCAGCATCTATATTATCAAAAAGTTAATTCCTATTGAACAAACCTTTCCTCATCCTTTCCTACTTTCTTTCCTATCAAATCTTGTTTGCTTGCGTTTGTACGATTGCTTAAGCTTTGTTCTACGAGCTTCATCGATGGTTCCCACTGTGCAACATCAGCCGATCGAGGACAGCTTTCCACGGCAAGTTGGAACGCCTAGCGTTAGAAGCGGTCTTATTGGAGGTTGGCGATAAATGGAAGAGTGGATCGAATCGTTAACCAAGAAAAGGTTTCCCATCTGAAAGATGTAAAATATCACTCGGCTCCTTAGGCTTTACTGCAAATGAGCCTTCGAAAGAAAAATAAATGATTGAATTAAAAAAAAAAAAAACTGAAGGACTCTTATTTAGTAAACTGGAGGTTTTGTCATAAAAATAGATTTTATTCTCCTATACCAGTACTTGTGGTTTAAAATGCAGATATAAAATTAACACTTAATGCCAGAGGATCCTTTAGCACCACGAACAGTTTGTAGGATGATAGGACAAAAAACTCTGAAATTTTTTAATGTGCATGCTTTACCACATTAAAAAGTTGAAAATTGCACTCGAACCCGTCGAACATCCTGTTTTGCGTTGAATCCTAAGCTATTCTTAGTGTTTGCTTCAGTAAAAATTGCGATGGTTCGTTTGTGCTATGAATTCAAACACTTTTTCTACTTTTATGAAACCGACGCCCATGTATATTGTCAATGAAAAAATGGCACCTCTGGTGCACCCAATTTTGTCATCCGGCAAACAACAAGCTCGCCCTCCCAAAGGATTCTTGCGAGCGGGCGGCGGACCGCAAAGCAGGTATATCGCATTTCGGAGGCTGTAAATTTCCACAGTCACGACACTTCTCTCCAAGTTATTCCTGTCAGCGCCCGGAATAAAAGGGAGCAATCGAATGACGAAGGGCTTGTGCAGTTTTTCCACCGGCACTTTTTTTCCATACGGTTTATCTATTTATCATAGCAATAAATATTTTATTTCACTGAACGTATACGAAAAAAAAAAATCTGTCGTTTATTGCAATAGCAAACGATTCCCAACACATTCCGGTAGGAAAAACTAGCACCATAAAACATGATACTGGAGTAAAAATATAAATTAAAATAAAACCATTACGGCAAAGCGGCGTGGAGAAACGAGGGATAATAACTATATATCATTTTTGGCGATTAAACTCCGAACGCGCGTGTATGGGTTCCTTATTTATGACGTTTTGTGCAGAAAATGGCCATGAAATAAGAGCTTATTATCCTTCCGTTGCTCGGAAATTTATTTCATTTCTTTAGAAAGCTACTTTATTTGTGGTTTTACGATTGAGATAGCGAGCTGTTAATTTGAATCTTGAAGATTTAATCCATAAATTACGAAACTGTTAGTTTTTTTTGTTAATTTTAAGATATTTCTTCTTCGAAGTAACTGATGTCTAAATTATAAATAAACTTAAATTTTACTCGTTCAAACTGACATTTTTACCGACTTTCCATTACATTTATCTTTGACATCAGAACGATAAAACCTAAACAGTGAAGAAAATTTCCAGTTTTTTTTATTTTTTATTTAAAATGCTGAATGTTCTTCAATTTTTATATCTTATTACATTCTATTGCTTTTGTATTACAATAAAAATGGTTTAACTTAAAAAATTTTATATGAGAAAGAGATCCTCAAGAGACTAAAAGCTCTGAAGTTTTTAAAATATAAGTTTATAACTAAAAATTCAGATGTAGTTTGACGAATTTAAAAAATACTTTTCTTATGACAGTTCAGTTCAGTTCAGATAAAAACTGAAAAAAAAATCTAGATTTAAAAATTCATTCCTAAGGTATTATTTGTTGGTGAGAAGAATTCTTAAATTGATGCTTTGTCCCATTTTAATGTTTTAACAAAATATGTCTTTAGTATTCAAAATAAAACGCCTTTTATCCCAAAAGGCAATTGAATAGAATGTTACATTTTAGCCCAAGGCTTTTGTGTACATTATCATAATACACTGGGATGATTTGTGATAACATAAAGTAAAACAAAAAGTTTTTCCTTGACGCTTCAGGGATTTTTATTCAACACTGATATCCAAATGGATTTTCTGATTTCTTTTTTTTTTGGTAAAAAATGCAGTTTTTCATAACCTAATACAGTGAATCCCCGATTTTATCACGCACCGATTATGTCTGTCCCCGATTTTGTCCACCCCTGGTTTTGTCAGATTTTTTTAGCCAATTTTGTCACTTTATTTGATTTAATGTAAAAATACTCAGATTTAAAACATCTCCTTTTGGGATGATTATTAAGTGATATCGCGTCAATTGAAAACATTGTCCAACAACATTATTACATCGATAGCGATAGTGAAAAATTATTTATGAATGACACAAAGAAATGGTGTCCGATTTTATACAATTCATCTTTGCACCAGGCCCGTGCGAAGGATCCGTTCATGGGGGGGGGGGGGGGGGGGGGGGGGTTTCGAAATTCAAATTTAGCTAAAAATAATAACAATACTAAAAACACAATAAATAAGGAAATGGATTACTAACATCATTTTCTTAATCATAGTTGTCACACAAACTCAAAAATTTATAAATTTTACGAATAAAATAAATCAAAACTTCCAAAACAAATTACAACGAAAGCTTTAAATCAACGCTTCAATTCACTTTTTCCATACAATAATTGTTGCAAATTTGTTGCTTTAAATGAAACGAAGGGGTAATTATTCATCTAAGTTTACTTTTTTTCATTTTAAAATGAAGAGTTGAATGAAAAATTCTGCGGTAGTATTTTGAATTTGAAAAAAAAAAATTAATCACGATTTCAAATGTGAATTTTTGATAAGAAAAAAATTGTTTATGTACAAAAAACACCAAAATTCAGATTTACTTATAAAAAACATTTCTAAAAATTTAAATAGTTTAACTTTAAATTACAGTAAATTTATTTGAAACTTGAATAAAATTTTACATATAAATTCGGTTAATTCATTTGAAAAATTAAACAAAATATGAAGATCAAAAAATTAAGTTTTGACCATTTAAGAAGGTTTTTTTTTTCAAAAAACACTTTTTAACATTATAAAAACTTATTTATAGAATTTAATTGATAACTCAAGGGAAAAATCTTTTGGTGCTTATGTTTTAATGATAAGTTTGGTAGATTTAAGCATTTTGAACTCGAATCTTTTGACAAATTTTGACTATCTCATTTTGTTTTGATGATATGGAGTTTTAAAATGAGTCAGTTTAAAGTGAAATCAATCATTGATAACTGATTAATTATCGAACCTACATTTAAGAAAAATCAGTTTCTGATTTTTTTTTCATTACAATTAATTTAATCAAGGAATAATTTTTTTATGATGGTGATGCATGATCTAAAAAAGTAAAATTCAACAGTTTATAAAATTTTGAGAAATATGATAAGGTACAAATATTTTTGGCATAACTGCAGAAAATAAAATTGAAAACTTGATTTCACTGAAAAAATACTAGTTGAAACCAGCAAAATGATTAGATTCGTGCTTTCAAAATTTTCTAAAATTTAATTTGTGTTAACAGTTTATCACCGCTGGTTTTTATGATTTTAATTTAATGATTAATGGCATTTCGGTGAATTATACATTCTAATAGGAAGAATTTCAAATGAAAGTAATGAAAATTATAGACGGATAGATTAGATTAGGAAGCATGAAAGGTGTTGAAAATGAGCCAAGAGCGTGATTTGAGAAAACTTCTTGCCGCACAAGACCATTTGTCCCACATCGTATTATTGTCTAGAAGAAGCAAAGTCGATAGGCTGACTTTGCATTGATCTATACAATGATACATGGATGGATCGAAGCACGTGTTTTTCGTACCCCGATCGGACAAAAGGAAATGTACGGCCGGCTCAGATGAAGTTTTCTATTGCGAGAGCTGGTTCGATCGATGTGTAAGCTGTTTTCGGGTGTTCGTTGTTTGCACGGCGACGCTACTACTTTATTGTTTCGCGCACTTTGAGTAACCGTCAACGTCCCTACTTCTTAAGCCATGCACATCAATTAGTGAACTGCATTTTTATTTCCCCATATTTCCCCCCCTTTTCTTTGCCAAATGATTTTGTTGTTAACAGTTTATCACCGCTGGTTTTTATGATTTTAATTTAATGATTAATGGCATTTCGGTGAATTATACATTCTAATAGGAAGAATTTCAAATGAAAGTAATGAAAATTATAGACGGATAGATTAGATTAGGAAGCATGAAAGGTGTTGAAAATGAGCCAAGAGCGTGATCTGAGCCGGCCGTTACATTTCCTTTTGTCCGATCGGGGTACGAAAAACACGTGCTTCGATCCATCCATGTATCATTGTATAGATCAATGCAAAGTCAGCCTATCGACTTTGCTTCTTCTAGACAATAATACGATGTGGGACAAATGGTCTTGTGCGGCAAGAAGTTTTCTCAAATCACGCTCTTGCTCATTTTCAACACCTTTCATGCTTCCTAATCTAATCTATCCGTCTATAATTTTCATTACTTTCATTTGAAATTCTTCCTATTAGAATGTATAATTCACCGAAATGCCATTAATCATTAAATTAAAATCATAAATTAAAATTTAATTTTGGTTAAAAACCTGCGTTTAAAAAATTCGTAGAATGGGGAAAAAGTAAACAAATAGAAAACATCTATAACTTTTTTTCGCAGAACTTAAAAATTACTTGAAGTCTTGAGGAAAGTTGATAATTGATTTTAGAGTTTTGTTTTTGTTTTAGTTTTGTCAAAAAAGTGCAGAACGTTCTTGAATAATTTTAAGGTAAAAAGTTATTTCAATATCAAAAAGCTGATAGAAAAAATGCATATTTAAATTTCAGAACCTTTTAAAATGTGATGTTGAGCATCGAAAAGACAAGACAAGAAATAATCAAATTGAGGCTGGAATTGATTTATTTGAAAATATTTCATATCAGCATAACATTTGTAACGACATTAACGATTTTTTTTAAATCAAAATTTTTAGTAACATAAAGTAGACGGTATTAGATTTGAGATATGTTTAGCTAATTCTGTGGACCATCGTGAGAAGTAAACGCCCTCTTACATGATGTTCAACTTGTCGATGAATGAAATTAGTATTAGATTAATTAATTTCGAAGTTAAAATGATTCATTTCAAACTCTGTTCTTGTTTAGTTACAGTTTAGATAAAAATCCACTCTCAAGACGAAATTGGGTTTTATGTCAAGTTTATTGTTTAAATACGAAAGGTTATCTGAAGTGCAAATCGAAATAAATGTCTTGTAAAAGTTGTAAAATGAAATGTCTCAAGCCTGGGGTGATTTAAGGGGTAAATTCAACCGGAGGCGAGCCAAATTTGTGACTTACTTGATAACACTTTTTTTTTAACACACCTTTTAAAATCAAGTAATATCCCGATACTGTGGTGAAAATTTTATTCGGAAAAATCTTCATAGGGGGGGGGGAGTTAATTTCTAGAGGAACCCTCAATGAATTCTTGAAATCATTAATTTTGCATCATTACTTTTTTATGGACGCACCCTGAAAGAATTTCACTTAGCAGACAAGAAAGCTGAAGTTATAAGCTATATGTTGCACAAAAGTTTTTTTTTTTAATTTTTCAAATTTTTGTAAACTATCGCAGCACATATGTAATTACACTGTCAGAATATGATTGAAATTGGCTTTCTTGTAAATATAAATATAATTGCGGAAATCTTGAATTAATATACTCAAATTCCAGTGCAAAGTTGAATTTTAGGGTAAGAAAATCTAAGAAATTGACAAATTGGCAAAAGTTCGAAAACCAGCTATCTTAGAAAATTCGTCAAAAATCCTGTGTTTTTGTATATTGACAATCTAAATATTCAGAAATGTGCCCAAATTACGTCAACGGTTTTAACACCACTTTTTTACATTTTTGTGGCCATAATCTTAAAAAAAAAATTCAAACATATATACTTATGTACAACGTATAGCTTCTAACTTCAGCTTTCAACGAGTCTAAGTGAATTATTTTTGAGCATTCCGTAGCTGATCTACAGTCTTATTTTTAAAAGCATAGTTTTTCAGATTTAGACTTTGAATAACGGAAAATTGATGGGTTGTAGATGAATAATGTCTGAATAACATATTTGAGTTACATCACGAGGCTTCTAAATCTATAAATTTTCCAAAAATCGGTTGAGAAACAACAAAGATCTAACGGTTTTAGGCGAGGGCGTGTCTAGTTGACACTCAAGGACTAATTAGGGAGTTTGTTTTCCTGGGCTTTCAGGGTGCGTCCTCAAAAAAAGGAATGATGCAAAATTAAAGATTAAAAGAATTCATCTAGGGACGTCAAAGAAATAGTTTAACTTGGATGCGCCAAATACTGTTACAACCGCCAAACTTCCAATACTGTGAAATTGACACTCAAGAGCGGATTTGGGTTAAGGGTTTAATGTTTGAAAAGACCCTGAAATTCCCGATAAAATTACTGCCAGAATGTTATTCATTTTGAGAAAAATATTTAAATGAAATTGCAGCAAATGTCATCCGGATCATATGATTAAATGGATGGTATCTACATAAGTAAATAATATTTGCTATATAATCATACAAATAACGGAAATTAACAACCCAAAACCGGACTTTTGACATATTTATTTGACTATCGCTTCCACAACAATCGATACGATATAATTCGGAAACGACCAAAACACTACCGACATCCATCCTCTTCCTTCCATCCAACCATCGACTTGTCCAGGGAAAGTCATACAACGTGACGCCTTCCCAGGCAGCGGATAAATACATCTCGACGACACGGACAAAACGTCCTCATTTGTACAAAACGGTCAAAATTTAACAAGAAAATATATCACAATAACCTCACACGTCCTCACGCGGTGTGTCCTCGGATCGGCACCATCTATCTTGTAGCGTGGCGTGGCTCGGCATGGCTTGTCTCGGCTTGGCCCGGCTCAGGAAGCAACCAGAATGGAACGGAACGAAGCAAAAAGAAAGAAAATCCCATCCTGGGACGGAGAGCTCACACTCTTGCCAGGAAAAATGAAGACAAAGCTGAGGAAATAAATAATACGAACCGTTCTCAAATTACAAACAACCGAGATGAGATAATATATTGTTCACTTCTACTTAATAACTTATCAGATAAATCACATCTCATTTATAACGTGAAACCAGCGGGAAGAAGCGGTAATATGCTGCCAGTCTGCAGAAGCAGAACAAGAAAAGTAGATGGTGACGCCAAATCACGAAGAAGTACCTACGAAAATCTGGCATAAGAACAATATAAGCCAATCGGTGTGGTACCGTGCGATATTGGAAGCTCATCTTGGTGAAAGATGCTTTTTTCAACAGCAATGCCATTTTCAATTTTCTTTCACAGTATAGCATCGAAATATGTAATTTAAAAATTTTGGAAAACTAAAAAAAAAATACAAATTTCAATATGTACTAATTCATTGAAGTTAGCAAAATTTGATTCCGAATGGTGCGGAATATCAGTGATGCAGATGTTAAATTCATTAAAGTCATAACTTATTGACTCAATTACTTAGTTTAAAAAAACAAAGATGCCAATTTCAAATTGTTACGTGGGTAATTGATACGAAATGAATTTGAAAAAAAAAACTTTAAATAACATATTTATTTAAATTTTTTCAATCGAAATTTGATAGCATTCTGCCATTTATTCTCATCACATTTCAGAAAAAAACAAGTTAAGGTATAAATTTAGGATTAAAATTAACACCGAGACTTTTCCGTTTGAAAAAATAAATTTTAAAAAATTACCTTCATGCGATGTCTTGACTTATGCCTCGTTGTTGTTTTTTTTGTTCAATCTTTGTTAAATAAGAATGTTTGTCATGATTCCTATAAAGCTATACTCTTTAAAGGATTCACTAGGTAAATATATGTTTTTTGGAAAAAAAAATCTGTATGAATTATATCTGTAAACATTTTTGCTTGTTTTTTTTTTCTAGGATATTACCTCTCTTTATACGAAACTAAATATAAAGCTTTATGTTCAGATAAAGCAGACAAACCAATTCATTTCTATATGTATTTCGGGGGAAGTGTTTTTTTGCGGGCTAATAAATTGAAACTATTATTTGCTTATTATATGTTTTGTTTTAAATTCCCTATTTTTTGGCGACACTGGAAAACATGATCGAGGAAAGCTGGGCGTTCTGATTTTTCATACACGCCGAGATTTCACCAAACACGATAACATAAACCAAAAAACCCCATAAAATACGAAACCGAAATGTGAAGAATTCATTATTCCGTTTTATCTTCTGTTAATTCCTTATTCCTGCTAAGCCGTGGTCTCTACTATACATTTCCTGCTCAGCATGCAATTATTTATGATCTGCTTTTTGTACCCATTCTTTGCTGAAATGGGCTTTATGCTGTTTTTTCTTGCTTTGCTTTGCTTTGCCCGGAACGACAGCCGTGGCACTTTTGCTGAAACTGTGGCTGCGGACAGAGATGGCCAATTCTAGAAGGGATCCCATAGGCCTAATAAATAAAAGACTTGAGCATATGTTTACTCTCGTTTCAGTTTTTCTTCGGATTTTCTTTCTTACCACCAGCAAAAGTTGTGATCTTTTACTCAAAGATACACAACGAGGCCAAGCCCTCATGTCCTCCCCCTCTAACACAATACGTTTAACATTTATTGTTTAGCAGCACCTTGTCAGAATCCTGCCGATTTTCATTGTCAGAACAATGGACTTGTGTAATAAATTAGCCGAGGTTCTAAAGACCCTTCGGCATATCGGCTGTGCGTTCAGCTCGTTGTTGGATTATATTTCTTTGAAAGCGTGATTACAAACTGCGTGGCGCTGCAGGGTGTTTCTAATTCATGACCCTTATCCGATGGGCAGAGAATGGTGAGGACTGAAGAGAAGATTTCTCTGGAAGCTGGTGTGGCACTGCGTGAGGTAGGTTTGTGGGAGCCCAAATCGTGATAGATCTGTGGTCAATTGTAAAAACAAATAGTGAACGAAATTTCTACAAATTAATCATTCCTAACGTAAACTATACCTACATGAATTGGCCATCAGAAAATATTGATATCAATCTTACTTATATGACTCATCTCAGCCGTTTCGTCACATCATTTGGAAAAACTTTTTCAATGGTTTTTGTAACAACTTTCTGGTGTTTAAATTTTACCTCACAAACTATGTGCTTTGTTCACCTTTAATTTGCAACCAACAAAAGTTTTTTCTAGTGACTTTTAAGCGTTTTCAAAATTCTTACCGGTATCGAGGATTCCTGGTCTGTTTAACGACGGAATTCAACGAAATTTTGTGAAAATGTTTATTGTAATAATTGTAATTTAATTTCAAGAGCGATCTACTTTCATTGAGTAACATCACACATTTTTTTCGCAACAGGATTTTGCTGTTTATGTGACGCAACGAACAAAAGGTATTTAGTACTGGTTTTCAATCAATAAATTATTTCAATAGTGATCTATTTGTTATAAATGTGAGTTTTGTTTTAGCTTATATCTTGACAAAAAATTCATCCGAAACACCTCGATTAGGGTTTTAAAATGAAATGTTAAAATGGTTTGAAAATAACCTAAAATTCTAAGTGCTAACTCATCAAAAGTATGCAATGTGTGTAACACAAAAACGTGCGCCTGAAAGACACAATATAACTACGAATTCGTGAAACGAATGTTGTAACTTCCTTGTTTCTCAACCGATTTGATTTCTGTTAGAAGCAATTGACGTGGCTTCAAAAGTTTGAGGAGAATCCGAATATTTTTTACAATATATGTATCTCTAGGGTGCGTTGTATACCTAAAAACCCCTTCCAAATTCATGAGTTATTTCTGACATGAACTGAAATTTATGTCGGAATTTTGATTCAATTTCTTTTTATATCTGGTCTGAATTTGAATGTTATATTTTTAGAACTGATTTTTATTTCCGAAGTTTAAATTTGAATTCGTATTCGTTTTCTAGTGTTTTGCAAATTTTGATTGAAAATTTGTAAACTAGATCGTTAATTTTCAATCAATTTTCAAATTCAGAATAAACACAGAACATCTATTTTAACAATCTATTAAGGACTTCCGGAACAAAGTATTAATGTAAGTATTTAAATCTGTCTCATTTTGAATCGTTAGGGGAGAATGGGGATACTTGATCCCTTTCTCTTATTTTCATCATCTTCATTCATCATCTTTTTTAGCTACTCGACGTCTTTTGCATTTTCTGATAGCGTGTAACTTCAAGCTAAGATTCTCCAAACATGGAACGAAACATGAACTAGAAGCTTTTTCGTGAGACTAATAAAATTGTGATATGTTTTAAGTTACAGGAGACTTGATTCTACACTAAAGGAGGCTTGGTCCTTAATTTAGGGTGCCCTGACTTTAGGCAAAAGTCTAGCAAAATCCGTAGAAACAAGATCTGGTGAGTGTGTTTGCCTTATTAGTTCTCATTTCACAGTTTGTAAGTATCAGACAAAGAGAATTCTAAAAGTTTGCCTACTACCTTATTGTCATTACATACTTTAAGGCGCAATTTTCCAGTTTCTAGAAAAATACAGTATTTTGAGTGGAAAACTTCTTCTTAAAAAAATAGAGATTTACTATTGCTTTAAAAATATGGCATTATAAAGTTTATATTATACTCTAACGATTGATATATTGAAATAAATATTTTTATTATTATTTTTTCATGTGAGAAACATTCAAAAGTGATGAAAGAAGATTTTCATTTTGTTAAATTTTTTTAATCAAAGTTCAATAACTCAAAATATAAAATTTTCAAATTTTGTTGAGATAACAGCATTGTTGTTTTGTTCTATTTGGCATATTTTTCTAGAACATTTGATGCTTGTAAGACATTCCTGTTTCGAGATATAGCGAAGTATCCCCAGGGATCAAGTATCCACATTCTTCCCTACAGTTAAATTTATTATTTACTCAAGACTATGTCACGGTCATAAGTAGGAAAATTTTTTTAGAAACCAATTTACCAATTTATTTTTTAATTTTTGTATTTTGCATTTCTAGCTAAATTTGAATTCTGAAACCTTTCCAACATCGCCACCCCCCCATGTCCTTTGTACCATCATAATTTTTCGCTAAATGTCGCTTAAGTTTATACCAATTTGCACAGTAAAATATTATTTTGAGATATTTCCTTAAACAAATGAAGTATAAAATCAGAAAACAAAAAAAAATTTAGAACATCAAATTTTTGAATTTGATTTTGAATAAATTTTTCCTTATCAATTGTCAGCATTTGTTATTATAATGTTGAGATAATAAAATCTTTTGTGGATTTCTGTCTGTCAGTCTAAGAAACTACTGGACCTCGTGAAAGCTGTGTTTAATCTTCGTTATATATTATTATGCAAATTATTCGCCTTTTCTCGGCGAGTTTAAATTCTAAAATCACAGAAAATCACGATTAGATAGCAAAACAAAACCATTGTACTTTCCGAGTAATGCGCCTGATGGTATGCAAATCCATAGAAAAATAATAGAGTTTTCAATGTAGTCCGAGTAATCCAAGGTTATACTAGATTCGTCGTCAATTTTTTTAACAGGTTTGAATATTTTTAGTCTAAGATTTTTATCTTCCCACCTTTTATATGATTTATTATGTTTATAAAAAAGCGTGATAAAATCGAATCAACAACCGTGAAAAAATCGAACAGTGATAAAATTGAAAAACTACTGTAGTTCGAGTAATAAGGCTCTCTTGCGAATGGCCCACAAATTAAAAAAAAATATATCTAACTATTGTATTCTTTGCTAAGAGAATCAAACCTACATGCCAGATTATCAGCGTACTAACACTTAACCATCTACTGCATTTACTATAAATCCGATGAGAAAAAAATTGTCTTTGGAAGCAACTTTATTAACCTCCAACTGAGCAATTTATGCCAAAAAATCAAAATTGTTTTCTCAATAGTTCAATTTATTTAAATAGTGTAAGAAATCAAACCATTTTTTATTTATTTTATTATAGCGTATTGAATTTTTGATGCATTAAAATTGATTGAAATCTTTAATAGTAGATTTAACCGATCCTAGCTCTGAAGTTATATTTGTTCCGGAATAATAACAATCATTTAAAGCTTGTCATAACTTTACAAAGTTATGAATCTTCTGCGTTAAACAGCTCTATTCTTTTTTAAATGAATCGCAGACAAAATTCATTTTGGATCTTCAAACAAAAACAGTACAGTAGAAATTTATATATTTATCCTATCACTCAGGCGATAAATAATTGAAATAAACTTACCCCAAATGAACTTCAAATTTCAATTGGCCAAGGTCCAAGCTCTCGATCATCTGAAGGAAGGCAAGGTGTAACTAATACCCAGCACGTATAAATTGTTGGCATAAAGCCCGCCCTGCTATTTATCTCATCTGCTGGGTCATAAACGGAGCACCAGGCAGTGCCACACGACGAGGCCAAAAACGCCATAGGTAAAATAGCAAAGGTGACGTGTAATTTGAATTTATGACCGTCCATAAACCACCCACAGGAAAATTTATTTCTTTCCGTCTCAAACACTGCTATTGGTGCTTGTTCTCCGGGAGAGGTCCTTTAACGCCAAGTTTGCCGCCAAGATGTACGGTCCAATATAGCCGGGTTTTGCCGCCTGTATGTATGCATGCAATCTGCCGCTCTGGCCGCTCCGGAGAAATGGTCCAAAATAATCATTCCAAGTTGAGCATGATGCATGACCCCGAGAAGAGCGCAATTTGGCGGGTTATTGTTTGCGAGGTGCAAGATTTATGATCCCGATAGAAAGTTCCAGGATTGTAGTTATACTGCGAGATTCGATAGTGGGAGTTAGTTCATTGGTGCTTTCCTTAGCCTGTTAAAGAGTAAATTGATGTGTTAGGAATTGAGAGTTTCGTTTTTGTTCTTTTCAAAATTACCTTGGATGCACAGCCGTAAACTGTATTTTTATAATTTTTAAAAATCTTATGTTTCAGCTTCTAAAGGGTGATACGGTCAAAATTTGGTCAATATCAACGTGACGTATTTCTTTCAATTTTGCATTTAAAAAACCTGAACACCCCTCATTTTGAAGGTGTGTGTGTATAGAATGTTGCTCCTATTTTGATTTTGGAATTCACTTTTCAATTGTCAAAATGCCGTCCAAGGAAGAAGAGCAGCGTATCAAAATTTTACTCGCGCATCGCGAAAATCCGAGCTACTCGCACGCAAAATCGCTAAAAGTTGCCAAATCAACCGTTACAAATGTAATTAAAGTGTTTGGGGAACGTTTGTCAACAGCCAGGAAGTCTGGATCGGGGGGAGGGGGGGTTCGAGTGACTCCAAATCGCAATGAATAACAAAATACGACGGCCAAAGCGCGATCCCGGAGGCTGTACACGACGATGCTGACGAAGTTTGACTGCTGGTAATGGACGCTGAGACGACAAAGAGAGTTGCCGGTAGTTTCAAGCGAAACCCTAACCTCTCTTTCCGAGATGCCGCAAATAAGCTGAGTGTATCGTCTACAACCGTGCATCGAGCCAAAAAACAAGCCGAACTATCGACTTACAAGAAGGTAGTGACTCCAAATCGCAATGAATAACAAAATACGACGGCCAAAGCGCGATCCCAGAGGCTGTACACGACGATGCTGACGAAGTTTGACTGCTGGTAATGGACGACGAAACCTACGTCAAAGCCGGCTACAAGCAGCTTCCGGGACAGGAGTTTTATAAGGCAAAAGGAAGGGGAAAGGTAGCAGATATTTTCAATCACATGAAACTGTCAAAGTTCGCGAAGAAATATCTGGTTTGGCAAGCCATCTGTACCTGTGGCTCGAAAACCAGCATTTTCATAGCTTCCGGGATTGTCAACCAAGAAATTTACGTGAAAGAGTGTTTGAATAAACGGGTTCTGTTGGCCATCGCTATTCGTGACTCGGAAGAGTTGTTCAAAATGCTCAGTCCATCGTTTGAGTTCACCTGTTCGATCCATCAATAACTGACACAACCACCGGCTAAGCTGCGCATGTGTAGCAAAAGCAACAACAAAAATATTTCTTCCACCGGCCAAGCTGCCCGGCCTTGGCAGCTGTGTATATGTAGCGTGTGTATGTATTAGCAGGCAGTAAGCAAGGCACAATTCTCATTCAATGGGTTTCCCGTTCCTTCACTCCCGTTCCCTTTCCCGTTTCCATCGCAAGGCAAAGGAATGCATTGAAAGGAGGCCAAACGCCGGGAAGCCGCCGTTGTGCGTTTTTTTGCGATTGATTTTTGTGAGTTCGATTCTCACTACGGCGCTGTGGTTTTAATTTTTATTTTCTTGTTTCTGGGACGAACTATCCAACAGGAAGGAAATTCCATAAAATGTTTTTCTTGTTTCGCTTGAATGTAGTGGTCATCATTTTGGTTGGGAGCCGAATCTTTATGCCAGTTACGGTTTTTCAAACATTACGTTTTCGGTACAGTGCACATTTATCACACGCATTATCGGCACAGAGATATGCTAAATAGGCATTGGATTTTTGCAACCTCTTCTATGGGTGTATGTATGCCGTGACTGAGAATCGATCTCATAATCTCTGGCTTAGCAGACAGAAAGGCTATCCTCTAGGCCACGGTCGGCGGCTAATCGGCGTTCATCGGTTCTTCTTATGAGGGCTGCATGGGCCTGCGGGCTTGACAGGAAACCACCTCGTCGTTCACGAGTAGCGTTTTCTCCTCGTATGCCAGAGTAAAACAGGACTTGCCCGGACTGTGTCTTGTGTTCTCCAGTGTTAGGCCAACGGACTTCGCTCAGTCCCAAAATGTCAAACTTGAGGCGGCTAGCATCTCTAGCAAGTTGAGCCAGCTTGCCTTGTTTGGCAGGGGTTTAAACATTCCAAGTTCCAATTCGTGTCCGTGTTTTCATGCTAGTTAAAAGTCGTCGCAAAAGTTCCAATTCGGTTATTTCTTGTCTCAATCTCCGTTACGATTGATTTATCAGGAGCAGTAGGTTGTTTGCCATGGATCCCTATCTTCCGATGGGGCTGCCATGTTGGACTTAGCTGGCGGGAGCCGCATTTCATAAATTCAGCCGCTCGCTGCAAGATAGACGCCGCTTCTGACCAGGAGAATTGATGCTCGGTTGTTGTTGCGCGCCACTGCTTGACCTGGAGAACGGTTATAATGTTGCATAATTGTGGGCAAAAGTGTCCCATGTAACTTTCAGATTTTCACTTTTTTGCAGGAGACGGTCTCTTTTATTGTAAACTATCGAATTCAAAAAACAAGCACCTATGCTTTGTTCTGAAATTAAATCAAATTTTCATCAAGGTGATTGTTTCTATGTTGATGTTTCTAGGCAAGAATGTCACATTAGGCAAAGTTCATTGAAAAGGCAGATTCGCGTCAAAGATTATTTGTAAACATATCTATACTGTTCAATTTAACATTATCCCCTGAGACTATAAATACAAGCGTCCGAGAATTGAATGAGTATACTCAACGCGTTATTTCGAAGCATTGATTTAAGAAAAACAACCTCACTTAAAAATTATGATTTCCTCTAAAAACTTTATTTGAAAAAAATATTTAAAAAAAACAACAGAATTAAACGAGAATGGGATGAATCTATTGTGATTTTCTGATACTTTAATCCCTAGAAATCACAATCACTATATACAAGTTTGATGCTGAAACTAAATTTTTAGTAAAGAAGAGGAACTCATTTACCAAAAAATAGTTTTTATTTACCGCATTTTACTTTACCTACCAATTTGTTTAAATGTCAAAATTCTCATGTCATGTTAATGTTAACTTATCAGCTTGAAGGGAAATGACAAGTTTTAGAATAATACATACATCCAAAATTTTGGTACTTAGCATCAGGTAATGAAAGTTGTTTGTTTCTTGCTCTCACAGACCGCCTCGTCCTTGGGTCCATGAGCTTACCTTAAACGTTCTTTCTGTTTTCCAACCGATTTGGAGTGAGTTATTCTACGATAGTCTGGTCTACGACAGTTGACTTCCTCCCCAAAGCCAAACGCTCGAGCTTCAACTCCGAAAGGCATGTATTATTTTTAATCTCGTATATCCATTTTTATGACACCATTATTGCCGCTTTATCGGCTAATTTCATTTTTGGGTAAAGGAAAAATAACCGAGCCAGAAAATGTTTATCAACGTGCGGAAGGAAGGATGAGGTCTGCAATAAAAATGAAATATTCCTATTATATTTCTTGCTGAGCACCAGAACGGAACAGCCGTTTCGGAGATCTCGGCTGAAACTAGCGGTATTATCCAAGGGGGATATTTTCGCCTCGGGATTGATATTTTCCTCACCTTTGGGAAACTGTGTTTAAATTCTGAGGGTGTGTCTGATGTTTGGAGAAAAATAGTGCTGGGCAAACAGTTTTCTCGTGTGGTGCTGGCGATGATTTGGTGGTGTGATGCCGAAGGTGTTTCAGAATTCCTTATAGGCCTTTCCGAAGTCAGGGAAAAGCCACGTTGAACATATCTTGCTCGATACAGGCAGGCAAACAACAGCGCCGAAACGAGATAAAAAAGTCATGAAAATGAAATAGTGTATCTACACTTGGTGAACGTGTTTGGAATTGGTTTCGTCATTTTTTCGGAAATCTCTCATAAGGTTTAATGCGTTATTACCTTACACTCTGTCCTTTTGCAGGGGGATCAAACCCATTTAGCGATTATTGAGATAACCCTTAATCCTTCTGGGATGGTTTACAAGGATAGAATTGCTTCAATATGCACAAGTACTTAGTATTGACTCAAGCAGATTTTTTTATGAAGTTTTTATGACATAATAAGGCGTATTATATAGTGGGCTCAAATACGAATATATTCTGATCAAATTAAAAGCTTTTCAGATAATCTATTTCAGTGGAGTATCTTTAAGAATTTGGATTTATATTCATCCAGCAAGTATTTTAATATACATTTTTGGATTTGTTGTAGTAATCAATTCATTGAAAGCATACTTTCAAATTTTTGAACCGCCCGCCCATTGATACGTTTTCCGTGTTTTATGAAACTCATGTCAGCGGCGCAGCAAATAAATTTCCTTGTCACTCGTCATGTTTGGCTACTCGGGACAATTTGTCGCATGTTCAGCCAACTGTTTTTCTCATAGCTTCTGGACCATTTATCAAAATCTTGTCTACTCTTGCACAAAAATCGTACATTAACTGTGAGTGAGTGTGATTCAGAAGTTTCTAAAATTAATGACTTCTGCAGACGAATGATTCGACTTTCCCCTTGGAGCTGCTGCTTGTATTTTTGTTCCATTCTTCGTGACCACAGTCAGTGCTTTCGAGAGTCTTTCCTCATTTCTGGCGCTGGCACTTTGCACAGTCAGTCAACCATCATTGTGATAAATTACGTCCCATCAAGATAAAAATTCCCAACCGTGCAGCTTTAGAGCATTCGGCGCGGCAGCGACTAAACATAATAGAGCAGCTAATTTATTTTACTCGCGTCAATTTGTGCTGAGGGGCGTACGGAGTCGAATAGATTGCCAGCTGGGAGATAGATGGATTGATGGTCATCAAAGCGAAGGAACACCCAGAGGGTACCGTTGAAGAAGGAAGAAAGAAAATCCCCAACCCCAAACCAACCAAGACATCGATACGTCTTCATACGTCAGAACAGAGTGAGATTCATTATTTTATCAAAACGCCAAATCACCGAGGAGGCAGCACTTGTATCTGTCTTCTACTTCTACGATTCATTATTCGATAGGTATATTGATTATCTGATGTTTGTGAGCCATTCTTTGCAACATAAATTTTCTTGTGAACTCATAAATATCTAGTATTTTTTACTAAAATCTAACTAAACCAAAGTTATTGTAGGTATATCCTGTTTCTGGTACACTGAATCGAAAATCTCCAAAATATTTTTTTCCGTCAATTTTGCTAAGCTTAGGTAAGGGCATTATGAACACCTTGCTATCTACCATGTGGTTGTGAACACATTACGAAGCTACCACGTGGCTTAGGCATAGTAATTAAGTAAAAACTAGGGAGTATATTATAACAAATCCAATGGTTTTCCAACGTGCGGTCTAAGATGGACCATTAATTGGTGTTCTCCGTATGGATAAATTTTTTCGCGGGCGTTGCACAGCAACCTGAGAAGTGGAAGGATGGTGTAATATGCCTCATCTACAAGAAGGGCGAATAATTGGTCAGTGAGAACTACCTTGCGATCACTGTCCTCAATGCCACTTGTAAAGTGCTGTCCCGAATCCTCCTCCGCCGCCTAGCGCCACAAGCAAACAGATTCGTGGGAAGTCATCAGGCCGGCTTCATGGAGGGACGATCCAAAAATGCCGTGAATATCAAGTCCTACGCACCATCTATTTATCGACTTCAAAGACGCATACGACACGATCGATTGTGATGATCTATGGAAAATCATGAACGAGAACGGCTTTTCCAGGAAGCTGACCAGACTGATTAAGGCGAAGATTGATGGAACGCAGTGCTGTGTGCGGATTTCAGGTGTATTGTCGAGTTCATTCGGATCGCGCAAGAGGCTTCGACAAGGCGATGTTCTATTCTGAATGATGTCCAACGTGGCGCTAGAAGGTGTCATTCGACGAGCGGTGGGCGAAATACGGGGCACGGAATCCAGTCAACTTATCTGCTTTGCGACGATTGACAAAGTCCATGAGATCATCTGCGGCTATGGAGGAGATCTATCGCTAACTGAAACGCGAAGCAGGAAGGATTGAGCACATGCTGGCCTGCGGATCCGAGACCGATCGAACCCGCTTGTCCAGTAATAACAAGGTCACGATCGATGGCGACGAGCTGGAGATAGTCGAGGACTTTGTCTATCTCGGCTCACTGCTGATCGCAGACAATGACACCAGCCGTGAGATCCTGCGGCGAATTATCAGCGGAGATCGTGCCACAAGCAACTGCGATCGAAAAACCTTAGCCCTCCCACGAAGTGTGACCTGTATATTAGACTGGCCCATAACAAAAAAAATCCTTATATTCCACGCGGCACCCCCTAAGTTGGTGCCTTTAGGTGAAAAGATGGCTTTCTGAAAGTTTCAGGTCATTTGACAGAAGCACGAGCTGGCGTAAAGGACTTGAAATTTGTATGGAGATTTTCGGCAAAATGTATGAACAATCGACATACTTTCACTCTTTGTGTTCTAAAATATGTTTTCATAATGCTATAAATCTCAGAATTTCAGGAATTATAGTTCAAACAATGACAAACAAGTTTGTAGAAAATTGTTACGCGATACGAGTTGGCTGTAATGAGTTATCCGTAATTGAATGTGTGATTTTTTTTTTCGCATTTCTTTGATATATCGTGAACGGTGTATGAGCTAATAATCGCACTAACTTGATCGTATCGTCACACTATGAGAATAACAAATAGAAATGGCAATGTTGCGAAAAAAGCTCTGATAAACATTATTGTGGGGCATTTAGACTTTCTTGCATTCACAAACTTTCTATCTGTTATTCTCATTATGTGACAATGCGATCAAGTTTGTACTAATAATCCACATATCCACCGTTCACGATATATCGATTAAATGCGAAAAAAAATCCCACATTCAAATGAAAATAACTCATCTTAGTAAACTCGAATCGCGTCACAATCTTCTACAAACTTTTTTGTCATTGTTTGAACTACAAATTCTGAAATTCTGAGCTTTCTAGCATACTGGAAACATATTTTAGAGCACAAAGAGTGAAATGATTTCGATTTTTCATACATTTTGCCGAAAATCTCCATACAAATTTCAAGTCCTTTGCGCCAGCTCGTGCTTCAACCAAATGACCTGAAACTTTCAGGAAGTCATTTTTTCACCTAAATGCACCAATCTAGGGGGTGCCACGTTGAATTTTTTTTTTGTAAAAATCATCCCATACAAATTTGGGCCAGTCTACTGTATATGACGCTCATTAGACTGGTTGTTCTCTAAGGGCTCGAAACATGGATATTGCTCGAGGAGGCCCGGCGTACACTCGAAGTATTCGAGCGACGAGTATTAAGAACATCTTTGACGACGTGCAGGAAAACGAAGTGTAGAGGCGAAGGATGAACCATGAGCTTGCGCGGCTCTACAGCGAACCCAGTTTCCAGAAGGTGGTGAAGGCTGGTCGGATACGGTGGGCAGGAAATGTTGCGAGAATGCCGGACGACTTTCCTGCAAAACAGGTGTTCGCTACGAATATGGTAGAAACAAGACGAGCAGGGGCGCAACGAGCGAGGTGGTTAGACCAAGTGGAGCGTGATCTGGCGAATGTGGGATGTCCGAGAAATTGGATAACGGTTTTCATGCATGGACCGAGTGAGTTTTAGGAATTATGTTCGTTAAGCTATGTCGTAAGACGGAACACTACGAAAATAAATAAATAAAAGTAGAGTACAGTGTTGGGTAGGACACAAATAATGATACAGTGTGCCAAATAAAATAAATAAAACTTGATAAAACTTTTTTTTTATTTTGAAAGTGTGCTTATAATTTCTGGAACAGTCTGTACAATAGCAACAAATTTTTCCGTTAAACACTGTTCATACTATCCGAACTTATAATATTCCGAGAACGGAATAGGTACCTCACATTTTAGCTAGCTAAACAACTACAACTGCAGGGAATAATCTAACGCATCGTTTCAACAAAACTGTCACATCAAAAGATGATTGATGAAATGAGCCCGTGGCATGTTTGTAATCCATTTTTCCCCCATCCCTTTGATCCTGCTGGCGTTCGTTGTTTGTTTGCTACTGTTGGGTTGGTTGGGAGGACGGTTAATAAATGTGGGCATCGTGTGGATGACTGCGGCGTACTGAGCCAAACTGAACCGAACTGTAATGGTGGCAGCGCGTAAAGCAAACATCCGACAACATTTTGAGTTCCATCACCATTATTCCGTTCCAGCCGGTAGCCGATGGAGGACAAAGAAGGCGAAGGAGAAGGAGGAGACCGTTCGTTGGGGAAATGATTAATTTGTTTACTCTCGAAACACGAATGCGATCATCAGTCGAACGAACGAACCGAACCTGTCGACGACGAGGAACGCTCCGCTGCTGGGTCACCGATTAGTATCGCTACCGGATGGTTTTACGGGGTTGGAGAGCCACCATTTCCAACGACCAGCTAAAAGCTCCAGCCAGAAGAGTACGACGACGACGACGACGACGTGGGACGGGACAGAAGTCTTACAGATAGTGGCACTGCTTTTGCCTATCATGCTGTGATCAATGCTCGAATGTCATTTATATTTCCTCGGTTTGAATTATGAGGATGCAATGAGACACGAATGAGTGCCACAATCATCAGCCGGGGAAATTAGATGATTTATGTTTATGACAGCCGGTGATGTGTTTATTTGTTCAGTTGTGATTTTTGTTCTTGTATTACAATTTGAGTCTAGCACAAGAAGGTAGAATATAGATGAACAGAGGTTAAAAGATGAAAAGTAGCAACCAAAAAACTCGTTTGTAATTTTTCTTAACGATTTATCGCTCTGTGTTTATTTTTTCGTAATACTACTTGTTCCATTTCTTCTCAGTTAATGTTTTAAAAATTTCACTGAACCTCAACAAAAGCGTCTTTCAAACAATAATTTAGATTTTTTTTCTTTATCTTCATGATGATGTAGAACATTTTCGGGAACGACTGGCAAATACACCTTCGAACGTGAAAAAAATAATACGAAAAACAAATAAATTGGAATAAAGTGCACGGAAGCTTGTATTCAACAAAATTGCATACCATATCATAGCACAAAATGTATAAATCAAGTAATTTTTTATCGGATAATTCAATCAAATCAAGAAAACAAAATATGAATTAACTCCCATCTTCTTAAATTTGTTTTTTTTGGACTTGTAATCTTTCAAATATTGGAATTATTTATCGAAATTCTCATAAATAACTTCAAACTTCATTTATTTCACCCTTCGGGTGTTTTGCAAATTTCGTAGGGGGGAGGGGGGTGGTGACAAAAGAAGAAATTGATATTTGTTCCAGCCTAATTGCCCTGTGTTCAGAACGACCGTCAAAGAAGCATATTATATTTCAATGCTAAATTAAATCGTGAATATATGAAACAATCTACATATTTGTGTTCCATCTAATGTTTTCGAAAAAAAAATATCGCGCTCTTCTTTTTGTGAAATTTTACGCAAACTCTCATATCAGTACAATCGTAAAAATCGTACTGACGTACATGTTTAGTTTTATCGGATTTTTCAGTACCTACCTACCTACCTACCTACCTACCTAAGGGTCCAGCGCCGATTGACCGGCGCATAGGGCTGAGATAAAAGATCTCTACTGCTGGCGATCCGGAGCCAGCGTCTTCACTTGCTGCCAGCCGAGGTTCTCGTCAACTGTGCGGATTTCAGCGGCTAGACTTCGCCGCCACGAGCTTTTGGGCCTGCCTCTTCTTCGATGCCCATCTGGATTCCAGTCAAGCACCTCTCTGCAAATCTCGTTTTCATCTTTTCGCAGCGTTTGCCTAATCCATCTCCACTTACGTTCCCGAATCTCGATTTCTAGCGCCTTTTGATGACACCGGCGATGAAGTTCAACGTTTGAGATCCAGTTGCCAGGCCACCAAGCGCGGATGATGTTCCGCAGGCAGCGATTCACAAAAACTTGCAGTTTTTGCGTCGTCACCGCATATGTGCACCAAGTTTCACACCCGTACAGCAATACGGATTTGACGTTTGAGTTGAAGATTCGGATCTTAGTTCGTAGAGAGATCTGGCGTGACCGCCAGATGTTTCGGAGACTCGCAAACGCAAATCGGGCTTTTCTGATCCGGGTTTCGATGTCCTTCTTGGTACCACCATCAGGCGTAATCTGGCTACCAAGATACTGGAAGCACTCCACTGTCTCAACCTGTTGTCCAGCTACCACGAAATTGGAACGATTTTCTGTATTGATTTCCATCGACTTGGTCTTTCCGACATTGATTTTGAGACCAGCTGCCTTGGAGCTTTCGGTGAGGTCGTCGAGTTTGCTCTGCATGTCTTGTTGTGTTTGGGCGAGCAAAACAATATCGTCTGCCAGGTCAAGGTCCTTCAGTTGCTCCATGGTTGAAGGATTCCACGGCAATCCTCGGTTTGGTCTACAGTCAATCGATCCAGTCAAGATCTCATCCATTACGATGAGAAAATGCAGCGGTGACAAAATACATCCTTGTCTCACTCCTGCAGTTACCGGGATTGGTTCGGACAAGACACCGTCGTGCAAGACCTTGCACGAAAATGCCTCGTACTGTGCTTCGATGAGATGGACTAGTTTCTCTGGGACCCCTCGTCGTCTAAGAGCAGCCCAGATGTTCTCGTGGTTCAGTCGGTCAAATGCTTTTTCGAAATCAACGAACACCAGCAGAAGAGAGTCCTGGAATTCGTTGATTTGTTCCAGTATGATTCGTAGCGTTGTGATGTGGTCCACACATGATCGTCCGGATCGGAATCCAGCTTGTTGCCGTCGAAGTGTAGCGTCGATTTTCTCCTGGATCCTGTTCAGGATCACTTTGCAGAGTACTTTGAGGGTTGTACAGATCAAAGTTATGCCACATGCCTGATCGATTCCGACTTTCGCCTTTCTCCGATCATCGATCATCCTCCAGGTTTCATCCGACATCCATTCACTTCGTCTTCCACAAACTTTACCGAGAGTTCCATGGCTCGTCGTGATAAAGGCATTCTTGATTCCACACCACTGTTCTTCGACTGTTCCGTCTGTCGGCAGCTCCGAGGCTCGGGATTCTAGCTATTCAACGTATGCCCTTTTCGCCTCTGGATTCTCCAACCGGCGGACGTCGTATCGACACCCGACTTTCTCCTCGCGCCGTTGGACACGCGCGAATCGAAAAAATTGATTTTTTCCCGAAAAATTTCCAAATTTAAAATTTAGCGTGATTCAAAAAATTCAAGGTTTTTCATGCAACCTTCGGCCAGCAAAAAATCGAAAAAAAAATTATTTTTTCCCGAAAAATTTCCAAATTTAAAATTTAACGTGATTAAAAAAGTTTAAGGTTTTGCACGCAACCCCGGCCAGAAAAAAATCGAAAAAAAAGATTTTTCACCGAAAAATTTTCAAGTTTAAAATTTTGCGTGATTTAAAAAACTCAAGTTTTTTCACGCGATTCCGACCAGAAAAAATCGAAAAAAATTATTTTTTTTTCGAAAAATTTTCAAGTCTTAAATTTTGCGTGATTAAAAAAATTCAAGGTTTTTCACGCGACCCTTGACCAGAAATACTTACAATTCAATCAGGTACAGTTCTAGATATTCAGCTTCATGTTTACCATCAATCACTTTCGAAGACACTTTTTTTTCTTATTTCTTTATCAATATTGATCGAAATTCATCTTTTTAATGTAATGGATTGAAAATTGGTTTGAATCTTAAAACTATTTTTTTTTACCTTTCACATAAGAGTCATACTCAGGCCCAGAATCATTATTTGGCAGTTTGCACTGCTTTTTCTAAACTTATTCATGGATGCGCCTTAAAATGAATTGTTTACGATTTCCTGATTTTTTTAGTAAATCACCTTAAAAACACACTACTTCCTATCCTGAATCTCAGGCTACCAACAGCATCTTCCTTCCCTAAGAATTAAAAAGTAGTGATCAGTACACATTTGTTTAGTAGAGAAAGTCTAACTCATGTTGCATTACTAATTTTAACATACCGCGTTACTTTAACTACTTGCGAGGCTCTTTTCCACTTATTACAACAACAACAACGGAAATTGTGAACCTTGATTGAACATACAAATTAGGTTGAAATCTCTGAAGACTTTTCGTAACAGTACGTTCAAATTGATCGTAATTCTTTAAATTTCCTTTTGAGGAAAATAAACAATTTCGGTTTATTTTTTCCGAAAATATTTGTAAGATGACTTTTTGAAAAGAAATAAAACTTAGAAAAGATATCAGATACGTCAAGGTAAAAAACGATTCTAGGGCCTCCTTATACCTTAATATCTAACACCTACATCATCATCCTACTCAATTATTTACTCCAGAGTCTATGTATTATAGGGTAACGCACATCACGCGGCGTCAAGCGTAATGACGTTGTATTAGGTTGTAATAAGATTTTCTATAGATTGCATAGGAATAAGCTTCTATTCTTGTTTTTCGTCAATTGCATTTAAATTTTAAAAACGAAATTTAATTTTCGTGATATGAAAAAAAATTGCAGCTACTCCCAACAGGATTTTTCAACAAATATTACCATATGCAACTTTTTGGTTTGCCAATACTTCTTTTTATAATCACTGGCAATTGCCTCTGAATGGTCTGGTCACTTTTGAGCGAAAGGAAACTTCAACTAGGAGCAAAAATTTAGGGACCATCTTAACCCACACTTTTAAAACATCCGATGACCAGGTCTTTTTGTTCTTTATTAAAATTCTCAAGTGTCCTACATCCCATTCTAGCCATACAGCAATTGAAGTCTCAAGGTTTTACTTGATTTCTACGCTTGATCTAAGCTGGCCAGATTTCCCGGTTTTATTTGGGTTTGCCCGGATATTTCATACAAAATTTAGAAAAAGTGCGGTTCGGCCTGGTTTCCCGGATTTAATTAAAAATAGCCCGTTTTTTTGCTTGATTTGTTCACATGATTTGCAAAATCAAACAAAAAAAATATTTATGCGTTCAAAACCAAATTTTTTGAACTAGTTTTTTGGAAGCCTTAAAATACGCTTAAAAATCTTCTGATAAGTTTGAAGAAAAAAAATCTGTTCAAGTTTTTTTCCTTGATTTTTGTTAAGTAATTCCTGGGTTTTGGCCAAATTTGTCTGGATATTGCTCGGATTTTTGGTCGACAATTTTGAAATCAAATGCCTGGATTTTATAGAAAATAGCTCGGATTTGTCCGGCCCAGATAAGTGCTGAAAAATTCTTTCATATTGCATATTTGAATTTAACGCTCCCAATTTCTTAATTCCTGCGCAAAATTGTTTATTTTGTCGAACTATGTCATATAGAATTAAATAACTTGGAAGTAATGAATTGGCTTCAAGTGACTACACGTTGCGGTTGTTGCGAAATAGGTTAGAGAGAATTTGCATAACCATTTAAGCCTCTTGAAAGCTATCATTCGTCACTTAAAATACAAAAATATATAAAAACTTAGCTACAAGCTATCGATGACCACCTCGCGAGGAGCATCGCAACTATTGATTTATGCAAATTGAGACCTTCTAACCTCAAGTGCACCTGAAAGTTGGAGATTTTTACCGTTTTGAAAAATATTCTTCAACTCAAGACTCACTGGGCTACTGCAAAGCACTTGAACTGAACGCAAGCGATCGAGCGAAGTCGTTTTACGAACAAAGAAAAAACTTGAGTCAAGTTTCAACTTTAGTAAGCAAATAAACACATTCGGTTCTCTGAGCAAACAGTTGCAGGTGGGCTTGATGAGCGTTTCGAGTGACAAGCAAGGTTTAGATGTTGAACAATTTGTGAAAGGTTACTGGAAACAGCTCTAAATGATTGGTGTGTTCCATCAAGTGAAATTAGAATATTTAAAAGGGTAAATACTGGTGATTTTTTATGAGAAAATGACAAATGAAAAAAAAAAAACCTACATGTGAAAAGTTCCAATTACTTCCAACATAATAGAAGTGAGCAAAATTTATCGACACATAATCTCATGTCACTAAAGTGAAACTGCCATTTTGAAAACCAATAGACAAAAGATCCAAATACCTACTTTTATGTTTTTATAAATGCGATGCAGGCTGTTTCGTAAAATCTACGACTCTCCAATGATTCGACAAACAACCCCGCGGCAGTCGAGCATCAGACAGGGTTTATTAATTCAAGTCAACCGCGAGGAGGTGATAATTTTAGATAAAAACAGGTTAGGTTGCCTTGTCTAGATAGGCCAACAGATGATAAAGCGGTTTTTATGGCTGTGTAATTTATTTGCTTACCTAATGCTTAATTAAGCTCTTATACATACCGAGCAGACGCGTAGAGAAATAAAAAAAACTACAAGAGATGTTGAGAATTATGCAACCTTCCGCAAACAGATGTGATGTTCTGACTGCATCATTTTGCTTATTTTTCAAAAACAAATGTTGTCATAATTGTTGCTTATTATACCTACCTAATGGATCAGAACTACTTACACAACTTAATTCAGATTTCTTTACCAGAATCAGACCACAGAGTCTTTTTTATGGATCTTTGAAAAGAAAACCTCGGCATCTCTGAAAAAAATTGCCGCATTATAGAGGAGACTCTCCCTCCCCTATCCAACGCACTATTCAAGAAAAAAAAACGAAGAATGATGGAGAACGTATAAAATACATGATAATTGTGTATTTTAGCTGTTCCTAAAAACTTGAAATTTAACATTTTTGAGCTTAGATATGTTAAGATTTATTCAAAATGGAATAATAATCCCAACATTTTAGATAATAATGATTTTATCGAAAATCCTTTTCATCAAAAATCATTTTTATCAAAAATCATTGATTGAATTGTATTCAGCTTTCTTCACTCAACTCAAAACTGGATTCTGTCTAAGATAAAAATTATCTCAGAGAATACACGTTTATAACCCTTTGTTGATTTGCTAGAGAGTGTTGCGAGTTTGGCTGGTAAATGGTGGATAATATGCAACACGAGACCCCTTATTCACAACTCCTATCTCTACCTCCCCGTGGTACCCGCTGGGATGCGAGAAACCTAAGCGGAGATCGGGTATCCAACCTCGGTGGATACTTTGGTCGCATGCAGACTGAGAAGGTGGCCGCACGCGTCTGTTCCCCAGGTTAGGGGCGGCGTGCAACAACAACCGAGCGTCTGTTCTCCAGGTCAAGGGCGGCTCATACAGCGTCTGTCTGGTAGCGAGCGGCTGAATTTATGAAATGCGGCTCCCGCCAGCTAAGTCCAAGATGGCAGCCCCATCGCGGGATAGGGACTTTAGGCTAACAACCTACTGTTCCCGACTTAAAATTGTTACGGAATCCGAAAGAAATGACCGACCTGGAACTTTGGCGACGACTTTTAGCATGAAAACACGGAC
Source organism: Uranotaenia lowii (assembly GCF_029784155.1). Classification (NCBI taxonomy): domain Eukaryota; kingdom Metazoa; phylum Arthropoda; class Insecta; order Diptera; family Culicidae; genus Uranotaenia; species Uranotaenia lowii. The sequence goes on along the minus strand of NC_073692.1, from coordinate 246,914,367 downwards.
ACGAATTGGAACTTGGAACGTTTTAACCCTTTCCCAACAAGGCAAACTGGCACAACTTGATAGAGAGGCTAGCCGCCTCAAGCTTGAAATTCTGGGACTGAGCGAAGTCCGTTGGCCTAACACTGGAGAACACAAGACACAGTCCGGGCAAGTACTGCTTCACTCTGACATACGAGGAGAACATGCTACTCGGGAACGAGGAGTTGGTTTCTTGTTAAGCCCGCAGGCCTACGCGGCTCTCATTAGATGGGAACCGATAAACGAAAGAATAATTGTAGCCAGATTTAGAACACGGGTTAAAAACCTTACTATGGTCCAGTGTTATGCGCCAACTGACGTTGCCGTCTTGCAGTAGAAAGAGCAGTTTAACAGTCAACTGAACAGCGTGGTAGAGAAAATTCCAAAGGGTGACATTCAAATCCATTTGGGCGACTTCAACGCAAAGATTGGCTCAGGACACTCAGGACAATCAGGACCTTGAGCGCATCATGGGGCGCCATGGTCTAGGACAGATGAGCGAAAACGGAGAGCTGCTTGTAGAATTTTGTGGCAACAATAACATGGTGATCGGTGGATCGCTCTTCCCCCATCGACCAGCATAAGGCACTTGGGTCTCCCGAGATGGCCGAAAAGGAAAATCAAATTGACCATATCTGCATCAGCCGAAAATGGAGAACGAGCCTTCTTGATTTTCGCAACAAACGAAGTGCAGACATTGCATCTGACCATCACCTCGTCCTTGGCGAAATACGACTGAGAGTTGCGCGTGTCCAACGGCGCGGGGAGAAAGTCGGGTGTCGATACGACGTCCGCTGGTTGGAGAATCCAGAGGTGAAAAGGGCATACGTTGAACAGCTAGAATCCCGAGGCTCGGAATTGCCGACAAGCAGAACAGTCGAAGAACAGTGCAGTGGTGTGGAATCAAGAATACCTTTATCACGACGAGCCATGGTACTCTCGGTAAAGTTTGTGGAAGGAGTGTATGGATGTCGGATGAAACTTGGAGGATGGTCGATGATCGGAGAAAGGCGAAAGTCGAAATCGATCAAGCATGTACCGGGTCAGTCAAAGCAGCCGCCCGCTTACGATATGCGGATCTGGAAAAGGCAGTTAAACGAGCTTGTAAACGAGACAAGAGGGCCTGGACAAACTCCCTAGCCGAAGAGGGGGAAAGAGCCGCCGCCAATGTAGATATCCGATTACTTTATGACATTTCTCGCCGCCTAAGTGGTGCAAAGACTAATGCAAGAATGCCGCTGAAAGACCGAGCAGATCAGTTACAGATCAGATACAGAACAGATCAGCACAAACGATGGACTGAGCACTTCGAACAACTCTTTCGAGTCACGAATAGCGATGGCCAACAGAATCCGCAGCTCGAACTGCCAACAGTAAGTCGCATAAATGGCGTCAACTCGGAAGCGCCTTCGAGTTAAATAGAAGCGGGAATCAAAAACATGAAATCCAACAAAGCACCTGGGGTCGATTGCATCCCTGCTGCACACCTAAGTTTAAAAATTTAAAATTTGAAGTTTCAGGGACATTTGCTTGTGAACATTGGAAAAAATTATTGTATGTTTTGTCCAGAAATCTGAAAAAAAAAACTGAAAGATTCTCCGTTGAAACGTAATGAAAGCTCACGCGAGATTTTATTTGTGGATAATTCGATTATATTCAAATTTTGTGCAATGATTCTTCATTCATACCTGCATATTCAGTAAGAAAATGATGTTGATCCAAAGCGAATAGTTTAAATGCGAGCTGTGCGAAGCTGTGGATCACCTGTGCTACCATGGAAAAGATAGGGTTAAGAAGTTAATCACCGTTAAATCGATTTTGAATTAAAGTTTTTCGGTAAATCAGTGAAATTTATTCTCTTTCTCGCTTTTTATTTTCCTTTCTCGCTTTTTTCAACACCTATTACGTTCTTCTAATATTTCTATCCGTCTTTCTATTTTCATAACTAATATCATTTAAAAAAAAACATCATGTAGAAAAACTTTGATTAAGAATGCAGAATCAGAATGAAGAATCCGAAAGCAGAATCAAAATTTAGAATCAGTATTTAGAATCGGAATTCAGAATCAGAATTCAGAATTAGAATTCACAATCAGAATTCGCATTAGCATTAGGGGGTTATAAATTGAAAGCTTAATTATTTTCTGTTTCAAAATTAAAAAATATTTCAGTAGGTTCCACCGAGATTTGAACTCGGATCGTTGGATTCAGAGTCCAAAGTGCTAACCATTACACCATGGAACCGGTTAACGAATGTAGGGGACCATGCTTAAAATTAACCATTCACCGTGCAGCAAACATTGAATCGGAATGATTTGCCGTCAAAGTAAAAAAGTGAAACTAGGTAGCTTTTATTTTCGACAGGACCATGCCAAGGCAAGCATAATAAATTTGTGCTTCTAGCCGAATGAGGCGAGCATGGTAAAAATATCACTCTATTCATCTCATTCACTAAAGACACCATCGTAATCTTTTCATTTGAGTAGAAATGTGTTATTTTGAGAACACGTTTATTTTCTCAATGCTTCCGAGTTTGTAGGAGGTTCCAACAGATATGTCAATATCAAAGTGAGGAGAGCTGATTGCATTTTAGCGAAATTTTTAAAAATAAACGCATCTGGGAATTCCGCAGGAAAGAATATTGAATGAAATTTCTGAATTTCCTAAAATCTCACTCAAAAACCCTTGATTCCTTTTTTTGGGATGTGAACACATTCGGCTCCAATGTGATGATTTTATGTTTGAGTATGTAGCAGAGACTAAGATAAGGATTCAGAAACAGTCACGAAAAGAAATAATATCCTCATAATATCGAGTAATCAATCCTCATTTGGGCCATCACCATTCATCATTCTTGTATAATCTGCCAGATCCCAACTCCACATACCTAGGAAGCTGACAGCAGACAGACACCAAACAGGAGCCCTTTTGGCCTTTTGATAGAAATTGTAATCTAATTACAACTGATGATGGCGATGATAACGATTTCTCGAAAGGCGACTGCAAACCTAAACGCGATTAGAGTGTTTTTTTTCTGTTCTGCTAGCATAAAACAACATTTTGTATTGCTGTTACATGGATAACGCTACCGGGGCTGCGGTGGAAGACTGTTGTTGTGTGTAACTACAACCTCATCCTCATCGTCTTCACAGAAACTCGCTGCTTGTTTTGCCTTCTACCTAAGAGTAGAGCTTTGATGGCGGGCCAAGCCAAGGTGCGAATGAAAAATGACTAGCGAAAAGAAAAATGTTATTTTCTTTCATAGCACAGAGCGTGAACTCATTAATCATTTCGGTATCAAATTTTGAATACGGCGAATGCGCCAAGACCTTTGTTTTGAGAAAAACGCATTCCAAGTTTCAGAAAATAAAATCAATTTCCTATTTAGCTGCGTACAATCATTTTCCTAAAGAAGTCGCTAAAATGCTTTCAAATTGGTTTAATTTCAACACCCGATCGATAAATATAGCTTTTCCGTACTAATTACCACAAAAAATTAATAAATATAACTGTGGGCCCTTTTACCACAGACTGGTGCTCTCATTTTGTTCATTCGCCAAATTGGAGTGCCCTTTTGAATTGCAGAATGACTATTCGCCTTTTGGATCACTCTTTAAAGAAGCAAAATTCAAGCAAATTTCGGCTTGAAAGCGGGTCCAAATGATCACGTTAACACATTAGCACATTCAACGATCTTATAAATACTGATTTGTGCATCTCCTCGTCCTGGAAATTTTTTTTTCGAAAACTTCAATGCCCTTTTTCCATCTCGAAATAACTATTGGCCCTTTTGTTCGCGACGAAATTTTGAGGGGAAATGGGCGAATGAACTGTGGGATTACACACTCATAAAAAAAGCTATTCGCCTTATTTAAAAAATTAAATTTAACTTCACTAAAATAAGAAAAATTGATAGGAGATCATATTTTCGGATGTAAAATGAATAGTTTAACGCATTTATGTGATTATCTGGATTTGTTTACAGTTGGCGCATTCGCCGTATTCAAAATTCGATACCGATTTCTTTTTTCGAGTGTCATTTTCAGACATCATTCCATCGAGCGCGTTTCGTATCCCAAAGTGAGTGTTGAATCAACAAAAGTTTGTAAGTTGAGCCATGGTTCGGTGGTCCGCCGGTATGTCTAATAGGATGATATCTGTTTTCTTTTCAGTCCCTCTCGATATGCCCGGCCTTCAGAATGGAGTTCACAAACTCATCAATCCTCACTTAACCTGAAAGAAGCGACGCGAGTGCAAGACTTTGTTGATCGGCTACTGAAAGTGAATGGACGTTTTGGGTTCCATACAATGATGTGGCGGGATTCCAAGAGAGTGCTAGTCACGGTTTACCGATTGGGCTATTATTTTTCGGCGTCAGCTCGTATTCCGGAAGCCTATTAGGAAAACATTTTCAAGCCGTGCCTCTGACCGTGGGTTAAGTTACATTATCTAATCTAAGGAATCGAATGGCTTTCTACCCAATAATTTTCAAGTCTTTTTCTTTTACCTCACGTTTGTGCTGTATATAATTATTTTTGGAAATAAATGCAAAGATTTTCAGTTTTCCAATTTACTCGGTCCATTGAATTCGGCCAATTTCGTTTAAAAATTTGAAAATAAGAATTAATTTTGAGTGTAAATGTTTTTCCTATTAACTTTGCCCACTGAGCTATATCACAAGCCCGGTGAATAGGAATAGTTTCCGAACATCTTTTTTTAAAATGAAACAGAGCAGAGATTCCTTCGGCACATAGTTTCAGATATGTACTACCATAAAATGAGAAGTAGGGGAAAGGTTTCCTAAATGGGCCTATCGGGTTAAATGCGCCAACGGCCGTTTGACGAAATTACTGGCAAGACAACATATCTAATCAATGCATTTTGAGGGTGATACGCTTTAAACATAAGGCAAGAAAGAATTTTATGAATAAACCAACCCAAAAAAATTTAAAAATTCATATAAGGTTTTGATACCTTTTGATGTAAAATTTGGCTTTTAAAAATTATACGTAAAGAAGCTCAATACAAAAAGTTGGGTGGTTTTTGTTTCTTATTCAAACGAACCTTAGAAGTTTAAGCTTTTATGATGGTTTCATAATGATGGGAAATATAAGAGAGTGTTTTTGTATGCCCCCATCATGTCTGTAAAATGCCGCAACCCTTAAATAACAGGTTAAATAAAATAAATATATGATTTTTATTATTAAAACTTCAAATCTAAGCTCTAATCAACATCTTGTAACAGTATTCTGTACACCGTTTATTCGAATCACCTCAGTGTATATGAGCGGTGTCTTGGATAAATCTTTTAGTACAACTTGATCAACTGTGGCATTCTTTCTACCTTTCCCACTTACTCTTAGGTTCGACCGAAATCCATTGTGTGAGTTTGGCGGCTTATCCAAGGGATTGGTAAAGCCACGAGGAGCTGACTCAAGCCTCTTTGTTCGTTGGGCTTCATCGAGAGCAGTTGAAGTTTTGTGCACGCAGCAGAATTTAAGTGTTTTCGTTTACGTTCGATACAAATGGTAGGCTGCGGTGAAATACCACATGGTGGAATAGTTTGTAACTTTTTATTACAGTATTTCCAGCCTTTAATTACTGTCGCTAAATGTATCATCGGTGCATGCGATGAATAGCGTGTTTGAAAGTGAGTGATAAGTAATTTTGTTAAACAAAAACGAAACACTAAATTATATCCATTTTCGTATTAGAACTGCTCTAGCAATACCAAATTAAAGCTTAAGAAACGAAGAGATCTATCCGTTATATCAAAGAAGATCATCAGGTATGACCATTGTCCGTTTTGTCCGTTTTTCGTGTGATACATAATCTAATCGTACACGTGTGTGTAGATTAAACCTTCACACGAAGGTTTTTTTCTGTAGATTCTACAGTTCCGTCGTCTCGGCCAGTCGGTTCCGAATCCAGCCTCTAGAACCGAGTCTGGCCAGTGGGAGAAAACAACGTTTGGGCCGAGTGATCGGCAATAGCGTGGTCAAGGTCATCCAGGCAGCTTGCACGTCCGTAGGAGGTACCAGCAACCACCTCCGAGCCAAGGGACCCCGGTCGGTTAGTGGTCGAAGACGCGAGCCATCCGGCTAGCGTAAAAGCTGTGCTCACCAGCCGAATCAAGCCGTAGGAACTCCCGTTAGGGTTCCGAGCCAAGGGTTTCCGACACTTCCGGGTCGGCATTGCATGCTGTCATCCGTCCGTAGGGGCACCAGTCTCTGCCCTGAGCCAGTGGACACGGCTACCGTGGATTCCCCATCGGGTTCTCCGATCGGCGATCCGAATCTAGCTCACAGATTAGGCCAGGTCAGTAGGAGCTCACATCCGAGCTCTGAGTCAACCAGACCAAGCCTCGGTAGTCGCTGAAGCCGTTCGACCACAAACATTGTCACCATCGAAACGGAACCGTGGACAACAATCCGACTACGTCGGCAACAAATAAGGTCAGATCTTCTCTAGACTATAAGATATATAAACATTATTATATAAAACATTAACAGTTTAGTTCGACCAAATATTTATAATATGGTTTGCAAACCCAGGGTAAATAGCCTCAGGTTACACTTACGGATATAATATTGTATTCATGTTATGTTTTGATTGAGAGCTACCGAATATAAAGCTAAAATGGTATTTTGTGAGCATTTTGATTAGTGAGCGAAGCTCATTCGGGCAAAGTAAGTTTTGGGTTGGTTCGTCTCGTATTGCAAATTCTTCACTTTGCGTTTTGGGTTTCGCTTAAGAGTATTTATCCTTTTCCGTCCGCTTGACCCGCCCTGAGAGAAAGTTTTACTAGCTGGGCATCCAACACGCCGTCTCACATCGGCGGATGATCTCCGTCGTTGGCGCACAAGTGAGGTGGTCATTAGCAGTGCAGGTTTGCGGGACATTTCGGGTAACAACTTACTCTATACGGGTTACATTCTCCCCCAGAGTAAATGTGATTACATTATTGGCGACCAACGTGTTTAGGCTCACTATCGATCGTTTGAAGTATCGTTCGTTTTTGTCTTTAAATTTTCACGATTACTTTTATTAATTGCTCATTAAATTAACTTTATCATGGAAAAACTATACGATTATCACGCAGATGATTTAGATGGAGACGAAGTTGTCTACGAACTCGTTCTCCGTGGCTATGATCCACCAACCAATATTGCAAATCAACGTCGTTTATTAAGAACTCTTCTAAATGAAGATCGCAGAACTGGTAATGTTTACCACTCAACAGTTCCACTTGAAAATCAACAACACCGAATTCAACAAAAACTTATTGAAATTGAAAACTTTCTGAATACTAAAATTTCAAGTAGATACAGATCAAAACTAATTTGTTTGCGAAACAGAATCAATCGAGCACCCTGTGCAAACGCGAACGTGAAAACTTCGTTAGAAAATCAAACTCTCAATCTTATCTCGAAATTTTTCAAAGAAAATCTTCAACCGGCAAATATCGAAAATATCTCGCAGCGTCTGTCTACTGCGGCACCAACCGAACAGCTACCGCAAGCTCAGTCTCGTATGCGATCGCGTTTCGATTTTACAAAACCACCACCTCAAATTCCGAGCAGATTATCGTTACCACCTCCTAATATTGCTTCTTCACCGAATCAAAACTTGCGAAATAACGCGTCGTTTGAGTTCCCTTTCGCAAATAACTTTGAACAGCTACCTTCGCGAAATATGCATCCGTTTCCGAATTCGAATAATTTTCCGTACGGTTCCGGTGACGTTGCAGCAAATTTCCAAACGCGAGAGCCACAACAAGCCGTGTGCGATCAGCGATTCGATAAACACAAATCTTCAGTTCCGTTTGACAAGAATCCACGAAATACTATGGATAACTTTGAAGCTCCGAGAGCGGAAGGACCTTTCCAACCGTATTTCGATGAGAATCCGTTACCGTCTTTACAGAATCTATCATTGAACCAGAACTACAATGCTAACAGATCTCAGCACTCAGGGAACTACAGTTTACCTCTCGACGAGCAGGTAATAGAAGAACAAGTTCGCGAGTCTGTAAGAAGTTCAATACAACAAAATCCACCTAACATTCCACCAAACGTGCCGTCAGATTGGTTGAACAACCTGCAAGATTTCATAAAGGATACGATCAAGCAGTCTGTCAGAACCTACATCGATGAATGGAGCCTGCTATCGACGCCAAGAGGACCAAATCCACATCCACCAGCAGCAATGAATGGACACGATCAAGCGGTCAACACATCAATGACGTTTCCACTCAGAAGTAATCACCAACAGATGCCTGTTCCATCCTCACCCGCACCACAACAAATTCAACACCCTCCGATGTCACATTACTACAACCATCTTAGAACCAAAATTGAGAAGTGGGGTATCCAGTTCAACGGGGATCTCCATCCACGTGCACTTTCGGCTTCCGAATTTGTCAGACAGGTTACTATTTTGGCGAAAGCCAATCGAGTCAACGAAGAGGAATTGTTGCAGCAAGCGTATTTATTTTTCGTAGGAGATGCAAGGAAATGGTACTTCACCTACTGCGAAAATTTCTTTTCGTGGCAACACTTAATTCATCAGCTACTCACGGATTACGAAAACCCGAACAAGGATTCAGCGATCGAGGAAGAGATGCGAGAGCGCAAACAGCGATCGAATGAACGTTTTAGCGTATATCTTGCAGAGATGGAAAGACTTTCTAAAAGCCTTTCATATCGGATGAACGAAAAGAGGAAACTTAAATTAATTTTCGATAACACTAAAATTTCATACCGTCGTAGACTAGCACTAACCCCGATATCGTCGCTTAAACAATTAGCGGAGCATTGCTACATTTTCGATTCTCTAGAACCATCACTGTATTCCACTAACCAACAACGTCTTCATTCAAATGTACACCAAATCTCCCACGAGACCGAAGAAGATTTGGAACCCGAAGACGATGAAGAAGAAGTCAACGCAATATCTGGACGCATCAACAAGTTTCGTCAATCGAAATTCAGAAACAACTTTCAACCCAACCCGTCAGAAAAGAAAACTCCAGTAGAGCAACAGGAAACACAGGAATCTCCAGAATTAAAATGCTGGAATTGTGAAACAGTAGGACACATAGCCAAATTTTGTTTAGAACCGCGTAAAATTTACTGCTACGCGTGTGGCGAACCGAATTTTACGGCGCGAAATTGTCCCAAACAACACAAGAGTAGTTCCGATTCAAAAAACGAGTGAAAGGAGAAACCGATTGGAACCAGCTTTCTCCTAATGACGAAAATGACGAAGAGGTTCCCAATTACAACTATTTCAATCAAGTGTTTGTAGTTAATTTAAACTTGAACAAATGTCCGCATGTAGAAGTTGAAATTCTTGGTTCAAAAATAACAGGTTTACTTGACTCAGGTGCAAGTATTTCAGTAATTAACTCTTTAGATCTTCTCAGGCGATGGAATCTTACGATTCAGAATATCGGTATTAAAGCACAGACAGCCAGTGGCGAAAGATTAAAATGTTTAGGATTTGTTAACTTACCAGTAACTTTCGAGGGCAAGACAGTTGTTATTCCAACAGTAGTTATCCCGGATGTGGCCAAACAACTCATCTGTGGCTATGATTTCTGGCGAGCGTTCGACATTAGACCAATGATGAGCAGCGGAGCAGCCGTAACCCTCACCGAGTCATCATCTAACCAGCAGCAGCAATCGTCCCAGGATCCGAAAAGCCTCAACATGATGTGTTTCAGCCTATCACTCGACGAAAACCACTTGGGATTAAAAACGCAGCCAATCGAGGACGAAAGTTTGAACATTCCGTCACTAGAAGCACCTGAAAATAACGAAATTGGATTAGATTCACTCGAAACAGAGCACCAGTTAAGCGAAAATCAGAAGAACGATCTGTTGGAGATCATCAAAGGTTTCCCGAGGTCATACGATGGAAAAATCGGAAGGACTCATTTGATCCGTCACAAAATCGAGATCCTGCCAGACGCCAAACCAAAGAAGATACCAAACTACAAATATTCTCCCAAAGTCGAAAAGGAAGTGGACAAAGAAATCGAAAGATTGATAACCATGGATGCGATTGAGGAATGCAGCAGTGAGTTCGTAAACCCTCTTCTTCCGGTCAAAAAGCCGAACGGAAATTGGAGGCTATGCCTGGACGCTAGACGACTCAATCAGATGACCAAACGCGACGAATACCCTTTCCCAAACATGACCAACATTTTAGAGCGCTTGGAAAAGGCAAAGTACTTCACGATCATTGATCTGAAGGACGCCTATCATCAAGTTGTTCTGGATCCTGATTCTCGAGACTTCACAGCTTTTAGGACTCCTAGAGGCCTCTGGAGGTACAAAACTATGCCTTTCGGATTGTTAAACAGCGGAGCCACTCTTTGTAGATTAATGTCCAGAGTTCTAAAGTTTGATTTACAGCCCAAAGTATTTGTTTACTTGGACGATGTAATCGTCACATCAGGAGATTTTGAGGAACATTTGCGTTTACTTAAAGTCGTTGCACAACGATTACGTGAGGCTAATCTTACGATTAGCATCGAGAAGTCGAAATTTTGCCAAAAATCTGTTAAATACTTGGGCCATATTTTGAGCGAAGAAGGTATTGCACCGGATAGCGCCAAAATCGAACCAATTTTAAACTACCCGGCTCCTAAAAATATTAAGGAGATCCGCAGACTGTTAGGTCTTGCTGGATTCTACCAGCGATATATTCGAAATTACAGCCAAACAGTTACTCCGATATCAGATCTTTTGAGGAAAAATCAAGGCAAATTTCGGTGGACAGAAGCTGCAGATAATGCACTCCGGAATCTTAAATCCGCGCTGACATCACCACCCATCCTTTCTAACCCAGATTTTTCCCTTCCATTCGCAATCGAAACGGATAGTTCAGACTTGGCCGTAGGTGCCGTCTTGACACAAAATTTTAATGGCGAGAGGAAATGCATTGCATTTTTCTCTAAGAAACTTTCCGCCACCCAGAAACGATACAGTGCGACTGAGCGGGAATGTCTAGCGATGCTGATGGCTATCGAAAATTTCAGACACTTCGTGGAAGCAACCCGTTTCACTGTTATCACTGACGCGATGAGTTTGACCTTTCTTAAGTCGATGTCCATTGACAGCAAAAGTCCGAGAATTGCACGGTGGGCACTAAAGATTCAAGGGTACGATATTGACTTCAAGTACACCAAGGGTAAAGACAACGTAAGTGCAGATGCACTTTCAAGAGCAGTTTGCATGATCAAAACATCGTTAACAGATGCAGCTTATGATAACTTAAAAGAGCTTATTACAAAATTTCCCGAAAAATACAAAGATCACAAAGTCGTCGATGATCGAATCTATAAGTTTGTCACGAATGCAGGACGTCCAGATGATCCTACATTTCGCTGGAAATATGTTCCCAGAAGCGCTGAAAGAACTACACTCATTCACAAAGCACACGATCCTGCACACCTAGGTTTTGAAAAAACATTACAGGCACTGAAGGAGAAGTTTCATTGGCCGAGGATTAGCGCTGACGTGATGCGATTTTGCAAGGCATGCATAATTTGCAAACAGTCGAAAACAGACAACACTAATCCCAATCCTCCTTGCGGTAAACAAAAACTATGCGATCGTCCCTGGGAGATGATATCAGTTGACTTCCTTGGACCATTTACTCGGTCCAAAGCCGGAAACGCTTGGGTATTGGTAGTGACTGATATCTTCTCGAAATTCACCATGATTCAAGTCATGCGAGAAGCAAAAACTACACCTGTTATTACGTTTCTAGAAAACAATGTTTTCCTTCTTTTTGGGGTACCAGCTGTGTTGATTTCCGATAATGGTCCGCAGTTTAGAGCAAAACAGTTTGATCAGTTTCTAGCAAACTATAACGTTCAGCACTGGAAACTAGCCGCGTATCACCCAGCTCCAAATCCTACGGAAAGAGCTAACAGGGTAATTACGGCAGCAATAAGAGCATCACTCAACGGAAAAGATCAAAAAGATTGGGACAAAGGCATTCAGCATATTGCATGTGCAATACGAAATGCAGTTCATAGTTCGACGGGATACACTCCATATTTTACGAATTTCGGCAAAAACATGATCAGTTCCGGCGACGAGTACACTCGCATCAGAGAAGCGAATGCAAATCTGGATTATTTCGAGCCTCCTAATCTGGCAAAAGATTTAAAACACCTCTATGAAGCAGTTCGGATCAATCTAAAACGCGCTTACGACAAGTATTCAGCCAGCTACAATACGCGATCTACACGCACAGTATCGTTTGAAAAAGGCGAAAAAGTACTTAAGAAGAACTTTTTCCTTTCTGACAAATCCAAAAACTTTTCAGCCAAATTAGCACCGCGGTACAGCGAAGCTGTTATTCACCAAAAAGTAGGAACCAGCTGCTACGAACTTAAAGATCCTGGCACAGGAAAAACGATTGGAGTTTTCCATACATCCAAGCTGAAGAAGATCTGAAATCACTACGTACTTTCAATATCACAAATCCTTGACCTTAACACAGCGGTCAATCAACCTGCAGCAACGACGAACTGGAGAAATCAGCTGATCAGAAAGTACAATGCATCTGCATTCACACCGTAAAAAAATAACAATAACATAGTATTTTTCGTATCAAGATCCGCTTCTTTGTTTGGTTTGTACCGACAAAATCGGAAAAGGAAAGTTCACCACTGTCATTCAAAGCAGGATGAACGTGATTCCTTGTCAGAAACAGCAAACGTCAGTTTATTCGAGCAGATTTCGTAACGTTCGGTAACGCGAAAACTGCATGAATCGAGAAGGTAGCGCAGAAGTTCAATCGAGTTTTTTAGTTCAGTGCAATTGGAATCAAAATATATTAAGAAATATCGGTCGTACGGTTTAGTTATAAATCATATAGAGCTATTAGTAATTCTTAACATTCATACGGTAAGCTAGATACACATACATTCCGTTTCAAAAATGAAACATTCGGGTATCGTCATTCTAGTACATGTCCATTCATAAAAACGAACCATTTGCAAGAACCCCTCGCAGAATTTCGGTTCAATGACGTGTGTTCATTCAGAAATAACAGTTACAGTTCAGTGGCAACTTGTCGGCATAATCGACGGTGGACACGAGTATCGTTCGGTTTAATTGAGTTTTTGCCTGGTACCGAGAACGCGCGGTTCGGCCATTGCTGTTCGCAATGATTAATTTTTGCAAAATCGTTTGTTCGTTCGACATATCGGAAGCAAGAGTTAAAAAGAAAGTTTTTCAAATAAGTTTGAAGCTATATTATGTATCGTTGGATCTGCAAAACTAAAATTAGACGTTAATCAAAAACAAAAAGTACCACAATGGAATATGTTTATAAAGTGAAATTATATAAGAAATGCAAAAATATCGAAGTAGCGAAGAATGTTAATATTTAAACTACAAAATTTAGCAGTAAGCTAAGGATAAACAGGAATTTATCCAAGTGGATATTTTCCACTTCAAAAGGTACCGAAAATTTTGGCATATTAGAAAAAATATTGTTTTCTAAGTTCAATTACGTTCGTTTCAGCCATCTTGTTATACCGCATCATGTGTGAAAGTTTGTGCTCGTTAAAAACCATGATCAAATCCATTATTCATGATCGAAAAATCAGAGAAAAATGATTTCTGAAAATCGAGGAAGGTGAACGAAAAGACAACATCTATGAGAAGTGTTGTGTACTAAAACAATATTTTGTTTGTTACAGCCATCTTGGATTGCCACGGCAATCGGAAATTTATTGCGTGTTAGTTATAATCAGAAAAATAAAAATTCAAAAGTCAACGTAGAACCATGAAAAGAATGATGGTATAGCCAATCGTTGGAAAAAGTTCAACAAAAGTGTTGATAAGGTAACGAAACCCTAAAATGAAATTTATTATTTGGTGTTCAATGGTGCAAGTGCACCTTAGTGAAAATTTAGTTCGGTTCCGCCATTTTGAATTCAAAATGCAATTGAAAATTTATTTGTCGTTACTTATTATGAATAAAATACAATTTATTATGCTCTAGAACGAATAATAAGAATATAATTAGCCAATATTGAGTGAAAATTCCAAATCCTTTCACATTTTGCATTTGTTATCGTATCAAAATAAATTGAGATTTAGTTCGTTCCCACCATTTTGAACCGCTTTCACAGGCGAAAATTTTTTGAGCGTTAGTAATCGTAATTAAAAGCAAAATTTATGTTCAAAACAAAAATCTTCAAACAGCAATAGTGGCGTATCATGGTTTGGTCAATATTAGTGTTGAGAAAATTTTAATTAAGTTTTTTTAACTTAATTAAAATTTTCTTGCATTTATTTTGGGGGTAATGTAACAGTATTCTGTACACCGTTTATTCGAATCACCTCAGTGTATATGAGCGGTGTCTTGGATAAATCTTTTAGTACAACTTGATCAACTGTGGCATTCTTTCTACCTTTCCCACTTACTCTTAGGTTCGACCGAAATCCATTGTGTGAGTTTGGCGGCTTATCCAAGGGATTGGTAAAGCCACGAGGAGCTGACTCAAGCCTCTTTGTTCGTTGGGCTTCATCGAGAGCAGTTGAAGTTTTGTGCACGCAGCAGAATTTAAGTGTTTTCGTTTACGTTCGATACAAATGGTAGGCTGCGGTGAAATACCACATGGTGGAATAGTTTGTAACTTTTTATTACAGTATTTCCAGCCTTTAATTACTGTCGCTAAATGTATCATCGGTGCATGCGATGAATAGCGTGTTTGAAAGTGAGTGATAAGTAATTTTGTTAAACAAAAACGAAACACTAAATTATATCCATTTTCGTATTAGAACTGCTCTAGCAATACCGAATTAAAGCTTAAGAAACGAAGAGATCTATCCGTTATATCAAAGAAGATCATCAGGTATGACCATTGTCCGTTTTGTCCGTTTTTCGTGTGATACATAATCTAATCGTACACGTGTGTGTAGATTAAACCTTCACACGAAGGTTTTTTTCTGTAGATTCTACAGTTCCGTCGTCTCGGCCAGTCGGTTCCGAATCCAGCCTCTAGAACCGAGTCTGGCCAGTGGGAGAAAACAACGTTTGGGCCGAGTGATCGGCAATAGCGTGGTCAAGGTCATCCAGGCAGCTTGCACGTCCGTAGGAGGTACCAGCAACCACCTCCGAGCCAAGGGACCCCGGTCGGTTAGTGGTCGAAGACGCGAGCCATCCGGCTAGCGTAAAAGCTGTGCTCACCAGCCGAATCAAGCCGTAGGAACTCCCGTTAGGGTTCCGAGCCAAGGGTTTCCGACACTTCCGGGTCGGCATTGCATGCTGTCATCCGTCCGTAGGGGCACCAGTCTCTGCCCTGAGCCAGTGGACACGGCTACCGTGGATTCCCCATCGGGTTCTCCGATCGGCGATCCGAATCTAGCTCACAGATTAGGCCAGGTCAGTAGGAGCTCACATCCGAGCTCTGAGTCAACCAGACCAAGCCTCGGTAGTCGCTGAAGCCGTTCGACCACAAACATTGTCACCATCGAAACGGAACCGTGGACAACAATCCGACTACGTCGGCAACAAATAAGGTCAGATCTTCTCTAGACTATAAGATATATAAACATTATTATATGAAACATTAACAGTTTAGTTCGACCAAATATTTATAATATGGTTTGCAAACCCAGGGTAAATAGCCTCAGGTTACACTTACGGATATAATATTGTATTCATGTTATGTTTTGATTGAGAGCTACCGAATATAAAGCTAAAATGGTATTTTGTGAGCATTTTGATTAGTGAGCGAAGCTCATTCGGGCAAAGTAAGTTTTGGGTTGGTTCGTCTCGTATTGCAAATTCTTCACTTTGCGTTTTGGGTTTCGCTTAAGAGTATTTATCCTTTTCCGTCCGCTTGACCCGCCCTGAGAGAAAGTTTTACTAGCTGGGCATCCAACACGCCGTCTCACATCGGCGGATGATCTCCGTCGTTGGCGCACAAGTGAGGTGGTCATTAGCAGTGCAGGTTTGCGGGACATTTCGGGTAACAACTTACTCTATACGGGTTACATTCTCCCCCAGAGTAAATGTGATTACAATCTTAAGAGCAAATTGAAGATCTCAAAACAGATTTTATAAAATTTATCTTAGGAATTAATTCCTCCATATTATGGCAACTCTAAATTTTGTTTATTCAATAAAGTTATAAAAGACTTAGATTTTTATAAAACTTCAGCTTTGTCGTATGAAAGTTATCAGTTTCTAGCCTTTCAAATGAAATTATACGGAAAAAACAGAAATTTTGCCTTAAACATAAATAGACGCGTTTAACCCGCACGGTTTGAGGTTCGGCAATTTTGACAACAGTTATAATAAAATCGATTTCTCAAAAACGGAAGGAGATTTCAACACAAAAATTACTCCAATGTATAGCAAACAGATGTCTGCTCATGTTTATATAGTTTTTGTTTTTTTTTATACGAGATTTTCATCCTCTGGGATGATTCATCCCTATATATAGTTTTTGTACACATACTCTATGTTATATTTGATTAAATCAGTATTCAGCTTAATAGGCGCATATAGCCCGCTCCACCCCTAGAGTACAGGTAGGGGATATAAGGCTTCGCGGCACAAGGGGCGAAGGGGGCTTATCTTATCACGATGTAAGCATTTATAATAAATCTTCATGAGAAACCCTTCTATGGTTCCTTCAGCATACACAGTAGACTGAATCGATTTGGGTCGTTTTTGAATTTCTCAAACCACTAAAAAGCTTCGTTTTGGTTCAAAACTCATCATTTTCTGCAGAATTTTCAAGTATCGTTTACATGAGTAAATTTGAACTTTTAGGTTTGTATGAGAAAATTGAATATTTTGTACTGAAAAATCATCATCATTTTTGTTTCTTCTGTGGAATCAACCCTGCTAATGGGTTTTGTGCCCATTTAAAAATTTTCCAAAAAAAAATTCCACTGAACAACTCACGATGGTCAACATAAAATGCAAAATGAATCATAAATCTAATATCCTCTACTAAATTACTAAAAATTTTGATTTGAAAAAAATCGTTTATGTCATTACAAATGATATGCTGGTATGAAATATTCTTCAAGAAACCAATTTCAGTTTCAAATTTATTTTATGTTTCTTGTTCTTCGAAATGTTCAACATCATATTTAAAAAGGTTTTGTTAAATTACGTAAGGCCACCATATTTACACTTTTCCGAGGTTCAATGAATTCGAAACGTATTTTTGACTAATTTAAATGCCCTGAATCTAAATATGCAATATTTGAATAATCATATTTCTATCAGCTTTTTCCTCAAGACTACAAGTAATTTTGAGTTCTGCGAAAAAGGTTTTATTAGTTTTCTATTTGTTTACTTTTTCTCATTCAACGAATTTTCAAAGAAGTTTTATACCAAATTGATTTTGAAATATTTTCATATCGTTTTGCGGGTTTCAACAAATTTGTTAAATGAAATCAAGTTTTTTTTTCTTTATGCATGTCAAAAATACTTGTAATAATATATTTTCAAATTTTTCAAAACTCTTAAAGTTTACTTTTTTAATTCATGCATCATCAACTAATTATTTTCCCTTAATTAAAAGAAAATAAAAAAATATGATAAACAAAATCAGAATCAGATCTTTCTTAAATGTAGGTTGTATAGTTAATAAGTTGAAATCAACCATCATCACCAACCAACCATCAACCATGATACATTTTATAACTCCATATCACCAAAACTAAATGTGATATTCCAAATTCAACAAAAAAAAATCGAGTTGCGAGGATGCTTAAATCAACCAAATCAAGCATTAAAACATAAGCACAAAAATACTGTTCCCTTGATAACTATAATAAGTTCTATAAACTAGTTTTTATGATGATAAGACGTGTTTTTTAAAAAAAAATCCTTTTTTACATTGAAAAACTTTTTCACCGAATTTTATTGTACAGTTTTCTAATTTTTTTAAAAAATTTGCCGAATTTTAAACTTAAACTATTTCAATTGTAAGAAATATTTTTTAAACCTTTAAAGATTTTCTTATCAAAAATTCACATATCAAAACACTACAGCGGAACTACGGTAGGAATAACCCGTTTGAAGGAACCAAAAACTCCCGAGTCTCACCACATAATATATCATCCGTTTGTGAGCAACTGTTGACAGGTAATGGTAAGATTTGAATGAAAACGAAACCATTTTATAGATTCATAAATTATGTTACTACACTGAACAATTCTTTCTTCGTGGAAAAATGTAGATCTTTATCAGATGGAAAAAGGACGAAGAAACAACAACTACAACAACAGAATAGATAAAACACTGGATGGAATGGATGGGCCATAAAAATAGCATCAAGCACCAGAGGGATGGAAATTCATGAATTCTAGTCTATTAACACTTGTTGGAATAGCTTAGAAAATATTCCGAGATCTTCTCCAAACCGTGGCTACAAATTTTCCATCACTGGTACCATGTAGTGCGCGTTTGTTTTCTGAAAACGCTACACGCAATAAAGATAGTCATCATTATCGAAACCAGTCACTGAAAAGGTCTATTAAATGCATTTGTCTGTCGGAGAACCCGGGGAAGACTATGTATTATAATGGGGGATAACATACTGGTCGACTTTTTTTTCGACTGGCTCCGAGTGAATGAAAGTGGTGGAAGCTCCATAAATTATGACCAAGTGAAAAGTGGAAATTTATTTCACCACCCGAACATTAGTATCAATTTTAATCCCGATAGGATAGGGTTGGAATTTCTGACGATATTTATGATCAAAATAAAGTATAAAACTTCAGCATTAGTGACCTGGAGAGAAGTGTAATTTACGATCGGGTTGGATTGCCTGGAGGCACCAGATAAAATTTATTTAGCTGTTTATAGTAAGATTAAAATATGTGTAGGTTCTCGAAGATTAGGCGCACTGAAGATTGATGATTTGACTCAGTTTTCACTCTGTCTTTTGATGATGAGTTGCAGAGAGTAAGTAATCGTTGGCAAAAAGGCGATAGATTGAAATCTGACGATGAAATATTTTCTATACATATGCCTCTAATATATGTACATTAGACCGCTGCAAGCTTTGTATGGAAAATTCAATTTCTTAATTTTTTACATCTCTCATAACTTGTTTTGCTGCCAATAATAGCAATTAAAATTTTGGAAGCGATCCATCCAGTCCTGAACTAGCGCAACGAGTTTAAGGTTTACAAAAAATATAATTTTGGATTAAAATATTTCGTGATTCTTGCAGTACAATTCATGTGAAAAAAGCACAAACCTAACTTGTACCCTAGAAAAGATGTTCGATGTTATTCAATTTTTCAGAATTCATATTTTTGATTTTAGCGATTTTGACTGCTTATTTCAAAGCTGTGTAACCGTAGGATGAGAATAGAAAATCTCAAAAACTGCTTTGAATAGGCAGAGAATTTATTTATTTATATAACCTTTGTCTAAATATTTCATGAAATTATTAAGAGCTCTAGCAAACTAAGTCTGCCATTTTAAAATTCTTTCAATAGATTCATATTTTGTTTTTAGAAATGGTTCAAACTTTTCCATGAACTACTTAGCTGTTTGTCATGCTAGCAAAAATGAAGCTCATGAGTAGTCAAAACCAAAAATCGAAGACTAACTTTGTTTCAAGTTTATTTGTATATTATGGATGATTTAATGAGTAAAAAATTCTTCTTCCATGAAAATTTCCATGAAGAAATGAAATGCGTTGCGCTAGCTCAGGAATCGAACAAAATAATTATTTCAAATTTTACACTGATACTTGGCTGGCAAATGGTGGATAATGTGCAACACGAGACCCCATAGTGGCCATATCACCTCTTATTCACAACTCCTATCTCTACCTCCCCGTGGTACCGGCTGGGATGCGAGTAACCTAAGCGGAGATCGGATACCAAACCCCGGTGGATGCTTTGGTCGCATGCAGACTGAGAAGGTGGCCGCACGCGTCTGTTCCCCAGGTCAGTGGCGGCTCAAACAGCGTCTGTCTCGCAGCGAGCGGCTGAATTTATGAAATGCGGCTCCCGCCAGCGCATCGCGGAATAGGGACTTTAGGCTAACAACCTACTGTTCCCGACTTGAAATTGTTACGGAATCCGAATGAAATGACCGACCTGAAACTTTGGCGTCGACTTTTAGCATGAAAACACGGACACGAATTGGAACTTGGAACGTTTTAACCCTTTCCCAAAAAGGCAAACTGGAACAACTAGCTAGAGAGGCTAGTCGCCTCAAGCTTGAAATTTTGGGACTGAGCGAAGTCCGTTGGCCTAATACTGGAGGACACAAAATACAATCCGGGCAAGTCCTGCTTTATTCTGGCATACGAGGAGAACATGCTACTCGGGAACGAGGAGTTGGTTTCCTGTTAAACTCGCAGGCCTACACGGCCCTCATTAGATGGGTCCGATAAACGAAAGAATAATCGTAGCCAGATTTAGAACACGGGTTAGTATCCTTACAATGGTCCAGTTTTATGCGCCAACTGACGTTGCCGACTTGCAGTAGAAAGACCAGTTTTACAGTCAACTGAACAGCGTGGTAGAGAAAATTCCGATGGGTGACATTCAAATCCATTTGGGCGACTTCAACGCAAAGATTGGCTCAGGACACTCAGGACAATCAGGACCTTGAGCGCATAATGGGACAGATGAGCGAAAACGGAGAGCTGTTTGTAGAATTTTGTGGCAACAACAACATGGTGATCGGTGGATCGCTCTTCCCCCATCGACTAGCACATAAGGTCACTTGGGTATTTCGAGATGGTCGAACAGAAAATCAAATTGACCACATCTGCATCAGCCGAAAATGGAGAAAGAGCCATCTTGATGTCCGCAACAAACGAAGCGCAGACATTGCATCTGACCATCACCTCGTCCTTGGCGAGATACGACTAAGAGTTGGGCGTGTCCAACGGCGGGAGGAGAAAGTCGGGTGTCGATACGACGTCCGCTGGTTGGAGAATCCAGAGGTGAAAAGGGCATACGTTGAACAGCTAGAATCCCGAGCCTCGGAGTTGCCGACAGACGGAACAGTCGAAGAACAGTGGTGTGGTGTGGGATCAATAACGACGCCTTTATCACGACGAGCCATGGAACTCTCGGTAAAGTTCGTGGAAGAAGAAGTGAATGGATGTCGGATGAAACTTGGAGGACGGTCGATGATCGGAGAAAGGCGAAAGTCGGAATTGAGCAGGCATGTACCGGGTCAGCCAAAGCAGCCGCCCGCTTACGATATGCGGAGCTGGAAAAAGCAGTAACACGAGCTTGTAGACGAGAAAAGAGAGCCTGGACAAACTCCCTAGCAGAAGAGGAAGAAAGAGCTGCCGACAATGGAGATATCCGATTACTTTATGACATTTCTCGCCGCCTCAGTGGTGCAAGGACTAATGCAAGAATGCCGCTGAAAGACCGAGCAGGTCAGTTATTGACCGATCGAACAGATCAGCTCAAACGATGGACTGAGCACTTCGAACAACTCTTCCGAGTCACGAATAGCGATGGCCAACAGAATCCGCAGCTCGAAGCGCCAACAGTGAGTCGCATAAATGGCGTCAACTCGGAATCGCCTTCGCTGGTTGAAATAGAAGCGGCAATCAAAAACATGAAATCCAACAAAGCACCTGGGATCGATTGCATCCCTGCTGAAATGCTGAAAGCCGACCCTGCCCTGTCAGCACAAATGTTGCACCGTCTTTTCGCTGACATCTGGGATACCGCAACATTTCCGGCCGACTGGATGCAGGGTATCCTCTTAAAGGTCCCGAAGAAAGGAGACCTGACAGAGTGCGGTAACTGGCGAGGCATAACTTTGATCTGTACAACTCTCAAAGTACTCTGCAAAGTGGTCCTGAACAGGATCCAGGAGAAAATCGACGCTACACTCCGACGGCAACAAGCTGGATTCCGATCCGGACGATGATGTGTGGACCACATCACAACGCTACGAATCATACTGGAACAAATCAACGGATTCCAGGACTCTCTTCTGCTGGTGTTCGTTGATTTCGAAAAAGCATTCGACCGACTTAACCATGAAAACATCTGGGCAGCTCTAAAGCGAAGAGGAGTACCAGAGTCCATCTCATTGAAACACAATACGAGGCATTTTCGTGCAAGGTCTTGCACGACGGTGTCTTGTCCGAACCAATTCCGGTAACTGCTGGAGTGAGACAAGGATGTATCTTATCACCGCTACTTTTTCTAATCGTTATGGATGAGATTCTGACTAGATCGATTGACTGTGCACCGAACCGAGGATTTCCGTGGAATCCTTCAACCATGGAGCAACTGAACGACCTTGACCTGGCTGACGATATTGTTTAGCTCGCCCAAACACAAACGGACATGCAGAGCAAAATCGACGACCTCACCGAAAGTTCCAAGGCAGCAGGTCTCAAAGTCAATGTCGGAAAGACCAAGTCGATGGAGATCGACACAGGAAATCCCTCCAGTTTCATCAAGTTGAGAAAGTGGAGTGCTTCCAGTATCTTGGTAGCCTGATAACACCTGATGGTGGTACCAGGAAAGACATCGAAACCCGGATCAGAAAGTCCCGTTTTGCATTTGCGAGTCTCTGAAACATTTGGCGGCCACGCCAGATCTCTCTACGAACGAAAATCCGAATCTTCAACTCAAACGTCAAATCCGTATTGCTGTACGGGTGCGAAACTTGGTGCACATATGCGGTGACGACGCGAAAACTGCAAGTTTTTGTAAACCGCTGCCTGCGGAATATCATCCACGCTTGGCGGCCTGGAAACTGGATCTCGAATGAGGAACTACATCGCCGGTGTCATCAAAGGCCGCTAGAAATTGAGATTTGAGAACGTAAGTGGAGATGGATTGGGCACACGCTGCAGAAGAAAACGAGATTTGCAGAGAGGCGCTAGATTGGAAACCAGAAGGACATCGAAGAAGAGGCAGACCCAGAAACTCGTGGCGCAAAGCCTAGCCGCTGAAATCCGAACTGTCGACGAGAATCTTGATTGGGACCAGGTGAAGACGCTGGCTCCGGATCGTCAACCGTGGAGGTCTTTTACCACGGCCCTATGCACCGGAGGATCGGCGCGGGATCATTACATAAGTAAGTAAGTAACTTGGTGACCCAAAAGGCATCGAAAAAACTTATGGGATCAAAAAGACATTTTTGCGGCGGTCTAGTACATCCAATATTGTTCGGCACCGCTAACTAGGAAGTTGCCGTGAATGCCAAAGGTGGTCATACTCGATGTTTGATTTTATAGTTTTAAACTATTTTAAGAATTAATATTATTTAACTTTATAATATTTTTTCGTTATATGATTTTTTATCGCCGTCATTTTTATGATTATAATTTGAATGGCATGTGCGGCGGAATGAAAACTAGAGAGAATTTATTTTATAGTCCACATACGGCTACATACTTATGTTCCAATGTTTGGTCCTAAATGGGATTGAATTTTTTTCATAAAACATCAATTTTATAAGGTAAATCATTATGGTGAAAACTGTTCACGGTTACTAACTTTTATCGAAGATTGTATGTGTTTCTGCACCTCAACAAAGTTCATCTAAGCATTATCAAAATAACTTGTTTCGTGATTTCAATGAATATTCAATAAACCAACCGGTATCGTTTTCACCGTATATTCAACCATAAATCATCCGACGAATCCATTGATAATTACATTAAATATGGTAATCGGACAGATGAACAGCTTCTAAGATTTCTTAATGAGATCAATTTGTTTGAATCGGCCACTCGATTGAACGCAACGAGTCGTGTGAAAAATGGACAGGAGGAATCCCCGCATCGACAAATATATAGCAGTAGGCCACGATGGCGCAGTTGGATTGGAACTCCAGCCATAATATCGTGTGTAGGCAAACGAGACGCTGCTTGCTGGCCTACTTGGTTTCGGATCTCGTTCCTTCTTCACGCGCTTCCAGTTAGTTGAGCCCAGAGATGGCGCTTCGAGGTTTATTACTGGTGTCTGTTGTTGTTGCTCACGACACGACACATTCGCTATGTGTGGTGACATTTCGAGATTGTCAGTCACATGAGCTATAATATATCGACCCACTCAGTCGTTAGATTCGATCTAAATGCAAATTAAACTGTCAACATTGTCAATTAAGTTTACAGTCGGGATCGGTACAAATCAAAGTTATGTTAATATGGCCGCTTCCCGGTTGGGGTCGAGTGGTGCGCTTTCAAGTAGGTAAGTGCAGCGCAGCCATCAGGAGTTGCGATTGTTGGTCGGCGGCAAAAACCATCATCGTCAAATGGGCTAGCCTGAGTGAAATTGCATATGCATTAGCTGGATGGCAGTTTTCGTATTGCGAATGAAGGTTCCGCGTTAGATCACTCAATGCAATAATTCCAAAGGTGAGTTCATCGAAGGAACTCTTAATAGGGGTTTATGAGATAATTCTGTAACTTGTCGAGAGCTGAAAATATCTGACAGTTCCATTTATTCTGGCTGACATTAAACATGCTCCGCAAACATGAATATTTTCATATCAAAATTTACTTACTAATATACAGAGGTTGAAATTCCTATGAGCACACACACATTTTTGAGGAATATTTTTATCAGGTATTGAATGTTTTGGGTTGCCAAGTGCCCAGATTTGTCTGAAAAACACAGACTTTTAACCCTTCGTCCAGATATTGGTCAGACACAGATTTTGCTCAGATTTTTGCTCAAAATGACCAGATTACACAGACTTTCAAAATAGAGTGATGAAATCAATATTCATGTATCGGGTTTGATCCGTAAGAGGCAGATTATACTAGAAATCTCGCTTGTATGCATTGGTATTTCACCAATCATTCATTTATCTCTTTTAGAATAGATCCGCATGGTACGTGGTAGAAAACAGTGTTTGTTATGTTGTTCTCACCTTTTAAATAACCCAAATACTCTACCTGTTCAATAATTGAATTATCGTGTTCAATGATTGAGACCAATACATTGTATTCAACAAATTTTTCCCTTATTTTTTATGGCCACAGATTCACTGAATTCCATTCATGATGTTCAATATATAGGTGTTCTTATTCACCCTACCTTTTGATGGGTCTTTTAAAATTGAACTGATTTGAACATAACGCAACTCAATTCTATCCGCATTAGTCGAGTGAATGGAAAAATACACACTTTTTTGGTGGAAATTCCTGTAAGCGCACTTCATGTTTTATCAAAAATACATCGAAACTAATGATTAAAAAACCAAATCAATCACCATGACTGATTAAAGTGTGATTGTTATCAAAATAGTGTCAGATATTTGATTTGACATTGAGTCAATTGGATTATCCAAGGTTTCTGAGACTTTTTATTCCTACCGACTAAAAAATTGTAAATCTTAAAACTCTTTCGTATCTTTAGAATGTATGCAAATCATAGAGTGATCCAAACATCTGATAATCACTTCAGATGGTATCATTGTGTTTGTGATAATAAATTCTTGATGAAAATAAACCTCAAAAATATGTGTGCGCTGATGGGGATTTCTAAAATCTGTAGTAGGTAGTTGAAAGAAAAAAAATATTTTAATTATGAATTGGTAGCTTACTTCAGTTTTTCGATTACAAATCCTCTTTGAAAATACCAAACTGACTGAACGATTTTCGCTTTTTACTACCAGTTGTGCGATATCGGACATCAAGCTATGATTCTTAAAATATAGCCTACGGGGAAGAAAAATGATCCCAATTTAGCTTCGTCACTGCCGCCACGCACCGGTACACGCTTGGTAAATGACTTCTAAAAACTGTCAAAATATTAATTGTCACCGGCATGTCATTTATCACATTTGCTCGCTTTGGTCACGCACCACGGGAATTATGAGGCTGGAACCATGTGCGTGCACAGATGCCGGAGAAACAACCCACGGAGAGCTAGCACACATTTTGGCCAACTCACAACGAGGGTTCGGAGAAGAAAAAAAAACAACTGGAAATCATTTTTCAACCAGGATTTCTCTTTAGGACTTCACAGTCTAGAGGGAAACAAGACTGGTTGAAAATCTATTGAGATGCTTGATGGTTTTGGTTACAAATCGATTCGGGATCATTCGGTGCTGGTGGGAATCGACCACACCGCGGGATGCTCTAGAACAGTCATCAGTTAGAATTAGCATACGCATAGCCAAATATAGGGGATAAAAAAAGGAAACTAGATAAAATATCGTTGAACAAATCTCAAACTGCTCAATTTTATTTTATATTTGAAAGAGCTGAATGTTATTTCAAAATTTGATTTGATATGATAAAATATTCCAAAATTTGGTATGTAATATAAACTCTCTCTAGCCGCCGACCGTGGCCTAGAGGATAGCGTTCAAATTTTCTAAGCTAGCGGTCATGAGATCAAATCTTGGTCTCGGCATGCCGCGGCATAGATACATAGTACTTTTTCAGTGTGCTGCTGGTTTTTAGTATTAGTAAGATGCTAGCCATCATATCCGTGAAAGATGTACGATGTAAAATGGGCTCAAATTTCAATTACGAAATGTCCCTCAACGAAATCATCATACTAACTTTAAAAAAATATGTCAATTCAGTATTTTATATTTCTTACTAGCTAACCCGGTGTGCTTTGCTACACCTTCCAGAAGTTATTGAAGTTTGTGGTACTTAGTTATCAACTTTTTATTTATTTGCACAAAATTTCAAAATTCAATTTCAAAAACACTAAAATGTTTAAGAAAAATGCACCTTTATTAATTTTTTTTTAATCCGTTTTTAATTCTTTTTATAACTCTGGATTTCTTTGCTTCATAAGTTTATAGCCTATGCCGAAATATTTTTTTTGTATATGAAATCTTCGTTGCCCCTTTTTAATCTGCAGAGGGTTTCAAACTATCATAGAAACATTTTTTGTAACAAAACAACGTCACGGCACACTTAATTCATCTATTCATTCTCGAATTATTATACAAATTGTGAGAGTGACTATTTCCCCCAGTCCTTAATGGAAGAAAGGGGGGTCTTATAACATCCGTAAATTACTTCTTGTATACAAATACAATCCTATGCCATATACGGCTCAATTTTCAATAAGTTTTCGTGTTATTAAAAAAATGAGTGACTCTCTCCCCACTTCATATCTCCCCTCTGGCAAGAGAAGGGCGTCTCAAACCATCGAAGAAACCTTTCCCGTACACGAATATGCTAATATACAAATTTGATTCCATTTTTTCAATGAGTTATTGAAATATTTAAAAAAAAGTATATGAGTGACCCTCTCCCCACTTTTTATCGTTCTACTGAATGGAGGGAAAGGTTTCAAACCACCGGAAAAAACATTTCTTGTGCTCGAATACCCTTTCATGTCGAATTTAGTTTCGTTTGCTTCATGAGTTGTCGAGTTTTGCTATGGAATTAGTATCGGAGGCCCTCGTCCTGCCTATTCCCTACCTGGAAGGAGGGGATCAAGATCAAACATTCCGTGTATTAAAATACACTCCCATGCCAAATTCTGTTTCATTTGTTCGATGGTTTGATTGTTCCCATGTCATATTTCGTTCCATTCGTTAGCTAAGTTCTTGATTTATGCAAAACAATCGTATGTGAGCTCCCGTCTATCCTATCCGTATCGCCAATTGAAGGAGAAAGAAGTCTGAAATAAGCAAATATCAATTTTACGTATTCAAATGCTTTCCTATGCCAAAATTATTTCCATTTGCTCTTTAAGCGAAAAACTGTAAAGGAGCCCCCTTTTCTCCTTCCTATCTCCCCACTGAAAGGAGGCTGTAGTACAAAATATTCACAAAAACATTCCTTGTGCTCAAATATCCTCTCAAGCCAATTTTCGTTCCAATTGCTGAGTAAGTTTCCGAGTGATGTAAAAAAATTGTAAGGAAGCACCCTCCTCCCTTAAGATTTTCCGAATGAAAGAACAGAGTGTTCTCATAATATCATAGAAGCATTTCTGGTAATCAAATACCTTCCAATGCCAAACTTGGTTTAATTTGCTTGATTAGTTTTCCAGTTATTCTAAAAAGTTGTAAAGGAGTCCCCTCCCCACTCTCTATCTCCTCACTGAAGGGAGAGAGGGGTTCCAAATACTCATAGAACTATTTATCGCACCCCAATACCCTTCCAAGCCAAATTTGATTTAATTAGCTCGAATAGTTTTCAAGTTATGCAATGAAAAAGGAGTTTAAGTCCCCCCTCCTCCTTTCTGTTTCTCCACTGGAAGAGGGAGGGGTCTGAAATAATCATAGAATCATTTCTCGTATTCCACTCCCCTTTCACGCCAAATTTGGTTCCATTAGCTTGATTAGTTCTCCCATTATTGAAAAAATTGTAAGGTAGGCCCCCTCTCCCTTTTCCATCTCCCCACTGGAAGAGGGAGGGGTACCAAATATTCATAGAACTATTTATCGTTCCAACCTCTCAAGCCAAATTTGGTTTCATTTGTTCGAATAGTTTTCAAGTTATGTAATTCAAAATGGGCTAAAGACCCCTCCCCTCCTTCCTGAATCTCCACTGAAAGGATGGAGGGGTCTGAAATAATCATAGAACGATTTCCCGTATTCCACTTCCCTTCCATGCCAAATTTGGTTCCATTTGCTTGATCAGTTCTCCAGATATGTAAAAAATTGTAAGGTAGGCCCCTCCCCCCTTCCTATCCCCCCACTGGAAGGAGGGAGGGGTACAAACCCATCAAAGAAACATTCCTCATACCGAAATGCACTTCTATGTCAAATTTGGTTCCATTTGCATTATCTGTTCTTGAGTTATGACGACTTATCACTTTTATTTATATGACCTCCTCCCCCCTTCCAGGAAGAGGGAGGGGTCCCAAACTATTATAGGAACCTTCCCCTGCCTCCAATACCTGCCAAGTTTCACGCAAATCGGTGCAGTAGTTTTCGAGTCTATAGGGACAGACAGACAGACAGACAGACAGACAGACAGACAGAAATTCATTTTTATATATATAGATTATTTCTTAGCTTCTAATGTCATGTGACCTGTAATTCTATGATAACTTTCAATCTACCTGATGAGAGGAAGAAAGACTTCTAGATTATTCTATCAAGCATTTAGGATTCAGGGAAAGTACCTATGATTTTTTCAGACACAAGGAACTGAGGATCATTTGAAAAGCTACCGGCACATGGCACGTTTCAGTTTGGTAGAGAGAAAAAGACCAACAAATTTGTACCATCATAAATCTTTCGATCGGCCTCGGTATTGCATTTCACACCAAATTATGCGAAAGTAATGTGTTTCCTGCCTTTTCACTTCCACATAATGGATCGACAATGATGGAGCCAATCTATGGCCTACGGAAGAAAAGTGATCACACCGGGGCATAATAACAAAGGTTCTACGTTTGTCGCTGAGTCCAGGATGATGAAGCAGCAGCATGATTTTACGAATAAACATAAAAACAAGCCGAAAACCATCTAATAAATTACCACCAGCGACTGTTTTGCTGATTCATGACACTTTTCGGCTATGTGCTTTTCTTTCTATGCGTTTGCATCCTCGTGGAGTTCTGCTGGAGTGGGAAAAAAATCTCCAAAAAGGACGTATGTTATTGATTAGCTAAGATCAAAGCTGAGTAGACAAACTTCAAGCTATTCTTGTATTTTGACTAATTCGTGGATTAAAAATATGTACATCGTTCATAACATTTTTGCACTGCTCATAAAATAAACACGATGAATAAAAACTGGATATGTCGAATCTGGATTGTTGTTATTTACATATAATCAATGGAATCTCCTTTTAAGAAAAACATCTGGAAAATTGCGTTCAGCACACAGCTGTCACCCCCTCCCCGATATTACAATGGGAGGATCCGTTATATTTAACAAAACATCACAAATTCTGATTATTCTGTGTGTTTTCTGGCTATTTTTTTCTTTCATGTTTTCTTTATATTGAATGGGATCCCCCTTCTTCAATGGGAGGGTCTTTGGTGTACTATAAATTATCCTAAAATGCAAATATTTACATTTTCTGATGAGATTTATTGAATTAAAATGATTTTTTTTTTCAATTAGTATGTATGGTAGCACTCCCTCTCCTAGATGAGAGGGACTAAAAACTTCAGTGATACAATTGTTTTACTCGAAAAATCACTTCATGCCAAATTTCACATCAGTCGGTCCAGTAGTTTCTTAGTTCTTAAAAAAACACAGATAGAGATTCTATCAATTTTCTAGAGATTTGAGGGAAAACTTTAAACAACGATTAAACGCTTCAAACAAAAAACATACCTCCAGAGTGTTGATATTAAAAAGACTGCGATATGAAACTTTAAATGCAATCAACGAAAAAATTATCAACTTGCTCCATTTGGAGTTATCGTAGCTCAAAAAGAGTCATTTTTAAACACAAATTGCATAATAACTTCAAAACAGCAACAAATTTTGGTAGCCTGTTGCCCACAAATGATGCACATAATGATTATCTAAAATATTGCTTAAGATATTTTTTTGATAGAATAACACTCTCAAAAGATTACAAAAAACTGTTCCAATAGCACCACCCTAACCTTATGAAAACAAATTGCCAAGCAACTTTTATTTCAAGAGATAGATTTTTTTTTTTTTGTTTCGATTATAGTCGTTTTACCATCATTATGGCATTCGCGACTTTATCAACGTTGCAGTTGGCGGATAGTTATTGAAAAACTTATCCGGTACAACTGTGTTCGATGTTTGCTCTTGGGCTCGAACTCGCGGACATCGGCTCAGGAGACAACAGACTTGCCAACTGAGCTATATCACAAGCCCTTTTCAAGAGATAGATGTTTGATGTCTTGAACAAAGTTTCATAAATGATTAGGTTCTACAATATTGTAAAACAATGTAGGCCTCTAACTTATCATAGTTAAAAATAATTTTAATAGCTAAGAAACTTTATGAACCACCTTAAAATTATTTCATTAAAAATTACCGCCTACAGTTGTTGTAAAATTTTGTCTCAGACATCAACTGCATCAAACTCAAGGGAAATACACAAATAGCTAATTGTTTCCCGCTAAATTTCATTTCTGCATTGCACTGTGGTCCGCGAAAGGCAACAAATGGAACTTTTCCCTATCGTTTTTGTCTTTCATTTTAGCTCCATACAAAATTTGATTTCCGTGCTACGCAAAATCCTGCCTTCAATGAAATAATTTTTGAATGGAAACACGCAAAACACGTCAAATATGTATATGCTTATTGTAATCAAATATAAGCGCGTGGAAACAAATGGCGCCAACACTAATTTGTTGAACTTGGTTCAAGCTTCAATGTTCGTTTATTAGTTTTGAATATCCACTTGCACATTTTCGTGAAGTTGATCAAAAATAAAACTTCAAGCTGCAATGAGTTTGCTTGGAAACGTCGTAGACTGTTAAAATCTGGTGCAAAACGTGTGATTTAAATGTCTCAACAAATGTTTAGAATATCTTATTCATGTAAATCCTCATCAAACAATCGTTAAGTTTAAAAAACTACTTTCAAGAAACTTTTAAATAACTTTTGAAATAAATCCTCCTTAATTCAGCTCTGAACAGAGATAGAGTTTAAGTGCTTCAAACAAAGTTATTCTACGATTTTGTAGAAAAAAATAAATCTGTATAAGTTATACAAATAAGTAAGAATTTTCGTTTTTTTTAGTAAAATTTTAATTATTTTTCATGCTTTGGAATTTTGAAGCATGTTTGAAGGAGCCAATATTCTGAAGACACTCTCTAGAGCTAAAATGAAAGACAAAGGTGCTAGGAAAAAAATTTCACTTTTTGCCCTTTCGGACCAGTAGTGGTGTCCTACAGTGTTGTAATAAAGGGTGTTCGGATCAAAAAGTGGTCAACTTAAATTCTCCGTATTTTTTCTTATCATTCATATAAAAAGCTGACACCCCTCATTTTGTAGGTGTGTGTAAAATGATGCTTCTATTCGACATTAGATCTTGAGTTTCCAAAATGGTGACCAAGCAAGAGGAACTATGAATCAGAATTGTGTACAAGCCAAGCGTCGTGAAAATCTAAATTTCGTGCACGCAGAAAAAAAACAAAATCGTTGAATGTGGCGAAATCAACCGTCACCAAAGTAATTAAAGTGTTCGGGGAACGTATTTCTACAACGGACAAGGAAGCCGTTATCTGGGAGAAATCGAAATCCGGGAGCCGCAGTGACGAACAGAAGAGTGGCTAGTACTTTCAAGCGAAACTCCAATCTCTCCGTTCGAGATATCGCCAATTCGTTTACAACCGTGCATGAAGCTTTAAAGCGATCCGAACTAACGACTTAGTGGTAGCGACTGCTAATCGCAATGAATAGCAAAATCTTAAGGTACAAGCACAAGATTTCGGAAGCTTTATACGACATTGTTGACAAAGTTTGATTGCGTGGTAATGGATGACGAAACTCACACCAAGGCAGATTTCATGCCATGCATGCCATGTCTGCCATGATGAAAAAAAAACCATGGAGTGGTATGCCACTAACAACATTCGAGTTGTGCCCAGCAATAAGAACCACCAGAACTTCGCCTAATCGAAAAATATTCGACGATAGTTAAGCAAAACCATAAGAAGACCCAAAACACGGTAAGCAGCGAAAAGCAGTTCAAAGGAATTTGGCGTTCAGCGACGAAGAAAGTGGATAAGGTGACTGTACAATCTGATGGCAGGCGTTAAACGAAAGTCTTTCCAATTTGGACAAGGTCCACCGGAATCTTTTTTTTGATTTTTTTTCTCGTATTTGAACTAGCTGAACTTCAAAAAGAAAGATGCTTTGATTTTTTTAATAAACAAATAATCGATTTACACGCAATTTAGTTTGACCACTTTTTAAAACGAAAACCCATGGTATCAGGAAAATAACGTTGTCGTGTGTTTGTTTTTAGACCAGACAGGTTCATTTTTTTGTTCACTTTCTTGTCAATTTCAAGCGATTTTCATAGTTTATTTAAAGTCACCAATACATCTAATTTTTTTCTAATATTTACTTTCTGTAAGAACATTGTTTCCGATTCGTGCCATGAAGATAGTTAGTGTTGTTTCTATTGCCTGTCCGTTGGAAAATTACTTGCATACTTCATGGCGCTTATCGCTTTAACCGTTTAGATCAACGTCTAAGTAATGCCTTCATGTAAACTCAATATTTTAGTAACTTGTTAAATTGAACTTTTTTAAAATTATAATCTATCAAAGATTATGCTGAATATTTTAAAACATCGATATATATTGTAAATATTAGCGTTCCCACCCTTTGATATTCATGAGAAGTAGGATTAAAATTGTAATTCTTGATGAGATGCGGAACACAATCTTCATTCTTAAAACATAGGATTTTTTCCCTGGTAAATTAAAAGAGTACACCCATTTTTCAATAGAAAAAGTAAATCTTCGGTTAGAAGAGTACGTATGGTATCCGTAGACTAGAAGGTTTTAGTTGCGTAATCTAGTCAAAGAAATTCAAACTATTGATGTTACTTTAGAATAAATATTTCAAAAGTCACGTCATTGCTTTTACAAACATTCATAGACGAACTTGTTGGATCTAATCACGAAATAAAACAGATCAAACTCCGTGATGTGCCGGACCGAATTGCCTGAGGACCCGAAAATAATCGCTATCTGGGAGTAATTAATTGTCTCTCGTGCGTAATTTATGATGCACAGCAACCGTCAGTCAGCATCATCACCATTAGCAACTGTCTCCGGGAACAATAAAACTCATCAGGTATAATCGGTCCAGCATCGTTTGTCAGCTTTCGACATTGTTTGGCTTGTATTTTACGATGGGTGTTACCGGGCCGTTGCCAGCTGAGCTCAGCGAATGATCTTTAAGGTCTCCTGTCCTGATAGTGCCATATAAAAGTTTTATGGAAAGTGCAGTAAGGCCCACCCAATCCCTCTCTCCCATCCATCCGTTTCCCTGTGAATCGCCGCATGAATGCATCACCCTCCTCCAGTCACCCAGGCAGTGTATCCGTTTTTAAGGTCAATAAATTATTGCTCTCGGGGTGCACTTTCGAAAATCGCTTTTGAAAAGTCGAGGACACAGCCGAGAAGTCGTAAAGCATAATTAAGGTTCAAGGCTACGGGTGGCGATAAATAACGTACAAACACTGACTGCTGCCAACTTTTTAAACTTTGAGTTGACTCGGCTATTGAGAACGTGTTTCCTTCGAGGCTGGACCCATTTTTCACTTCCTAGGAATGGGAGAAAAAAAAGCTACAAAGACGCACTGGCAAGCTGGAAGATTTGGTGCAACCCATTGTGATATGATGATGACTGGTTCAATGATAATTTACAAGCAACATCTGTTATCCTGGAATAAGTTCCATGAAAAGACAAACTTTTAAAATACTTTCGCAAGGACACCACAGTCAATGATTGATCGCATGATTTTATTGCTTCAGGGTAACAGTAAGAAAAATTTTTATGCCTTGAAAGGACACCAGAACCTAAAGAAAATTTATATCAGGAATTTAAAAAAAAAACAATTTTATCAAAAATATAAACTAGGTACCTATTAAATCATGAAAAAAAGTTTAAGAGAAGCTCCTATTCGGAAAAGATTAAACAAGAATAGTGTTATTGAAAATAATAACTAGAAAT
Source organism: Uranotaenia lowii (assembly GCF_029784155.1). Taxonomy (NCBI): domain Eukaryota; kingdom Metazoa; phylum Arthropoda; class Insecta; order Diptera; family Culicidae; genus Uranotaenia; species Uranotaenia lowii. The sequence continues at coordinate 246,879,771 of NC_073692.1, read as the reverse complement.
AAAGAAAATGGATACTGAAACAGAATGTAACATTTTGAATCATATTTTCGTTGCACCAGCTTGTATCTTTACTTGCTGGCCGGGTGTGTGTGTTGGGTGGGAAGTTGGGAGATTCTATGATGCACTGAGAAGTACATGAAAATCAAGGATGAGGAGAAGGTGGGAATGGAGAGAAGTGTCTAACTCGTCAAGTCTTACTTAAGTCTTATTTTGTAAGGTTGAAGTCAGGAATTGACCCATGTGTACAAATGTATCCTCTTGACTAACTACGTCATTCTGTCAGGTCAATATTTTGAATCATTTTTCATAAATTAAACAGACATATTTCATAAATTAAACAGAGTTCATAATAAGATAAAACATTTCTAGCGGATATTCAAAATAAAGCAATGGGAAACTTATATCAATATTGACATTGAAAAATCAAAACACATAAAATTTATTGTTATAATACATTATGTATGTTTTTAACCTTTTAATTATTGCATTTTTTATAAATAAGAATAGCAATAATTGAGTCAGTGAGATAAAAACATTCTAATTCAACTGAACACAACTGAACAGGTTTGCAGCCGTTATTTTGATTCTTATAAAAGTAATTGATCAATAAATTTGAACAATGTTTTTTGAAAATGTTGATTTATTTCAAAACAATTTTTCAGATTTCATCCAAACACTGTCCATTAGGTGCAGGAAGATGTTTGTTATTGATTGAGATAAAAAAAAATTGTAAACATTTCCAAACCTGAAGAAATAATAGCGATTTTTTCCAAATAATAATTAATTTGTTTTTTTTGCATACTTTCATCGAAATCTTAACACAGTAATTAAAATACAATGAGGTAATTTCTTTTAAACACAAGAATATTTTTTGTGAAAACATAACTCAAAAATATTTTCGAATTTACGAGATATTTGGATTTTAATTAGTGTTGTTTTATAACAACACTATGCATCAAAGGGTGAATAAGTTGCAGCTTTTCAACGGAGAAGCGTTTTTAAAGATTAAATAACAACAATACCATTTCTGGCGTAACATTTTATAAGGGCCAAACTGCCTGATGTAAACAAATCGACAAAACAAACAAAACAAATTAACGGTCATTCTGGTTGCACTTTACTTGATAAACACGGTTGCATGTTGAAATCACTTGAAACTTTCAGATTATTGATAAAATTTAATTGCGCTAAACCACCTGTTGATGCATTTTCGTATTAACTTTAAGTTACGTCTATTTCAAATGGGGTTAATTATTTTAGACCATGTAGTGCTAATAGCCATAACTGAGATGACTATCTGTGACAAGACGGCGTATTTTTTTTTTTTTTTTTGTGTAGTACCAAATGGCGTAACTAAAAAACCAATACAAAATCGACCGATCAATTGGGCGAAACTTCCAGGCGAAGCTAGCTTTGAAAATGAAAAAGGGCGAAACTCGCCAATCCTTGGAATTATTGAAAAAATGTTGATTTTTTTTATAAGCAACGAAAATTATGAGGATCAATATATCTCTGCTTTGGTTGATTTTCATGAGCAATTTGATTTGATTTGATTTGATGTTCCGAAATTCCACACGCGTTTTTCTCGTTTCGAGACAAATCCTCGTTACGCCATTTTGAAATGTTACGCGAGATTTGATCACACTTAAACCGAACTTATCTAACTCGTATAAGCTTCTGAAATTCAAACAATAACAATAATTCAACATTGCAAAATCGCCACCATCAAAGGGAACTGAAAATCCGGATACCCAATTGGAAGCTCCTCAATGCCACAAAGCCGTAGTAAAATTGTCGTCATAAATCAGAATTTAGAGACAGCGTGATACTTTCCACGAATGGGCCGCACCATTAAGACCATCAAACAAGATTTATTTAATGGCCATTTCATATCTATTATTTCTGAATCTGCCTGCCTTCCACGGTTCGCTATGGCATTTCTCCGTTATGGGTTTCTTCTTGAGTTGCCGTCGGCGCTGAGGAATGGCCGTTTCCAAAGTGTCGAGTTTAAAAATTATGCATGCTTCCAAAAAACCAACACACATACACCGCAAAGCCGGGAGATAAAACACCGAAAAACTTTAAATGTTATGTTTATCGTAAGCCTGGTGGATGGTAGGCATTATCATATTTTCGAAATAAATTTAATAAAACATCATATTAAAAGACATAAAGAAAATACATTTACACGCCATTCGGTAAAAGAAACTCGTTCCACTGATTTCTCCTTTTGAAGTTAGGGTTTTTTTTTTCTTCGAGATCTTTTTGCCTATTATTCATGGCCACCGAATGGCTCGCTGATGGAGACTTTTTTATGTTTTGAGTGTCGAAATATCTTCACAGTTTTATCGGTTGGTGTCTTCCGGAATTTTGTGAACTTGAACTGCCGCGCCATCCTCTTTTTGAGTTGGGGTAATCGGTTTGTTTCATCGGCAGCAGCCGCCGGGACGGGAAATACCCTCGAGGGCACCACACGGGGCCATTAACGCTTTTGTTACGTGATATTCGATAGGTATCAAAGATTCATAAAACTCTAGCTGTTGCTCTACAGGTTTTGAGTTTTAATTGGATTCTGGATGATGGGAAAACATATTTGATGCCTTGACAATTGAATTAGGTATTTCGATATTCTCATCTTCCGAAACCGAAAATAGTCGAAACTAATTGAAATTTAATTTTTCTGCATGATAAAAAATCGAGCAGAACCGCAGGGCTCAATATTCTGTTCAGATTTCAAGATAAATTAGTTTTTAAATTGAAATTTTGAGATCTGATTCAGATTTTAAATCCGAAATTCGAATTCAGTCTTTTAAATCAGAATAAAAAAATATAGATTCAAATGTAATGCAGAATAATGAATAAAATTTGGAATCGTTGTACATGAAGGGCTAACACGAAAACATTGCGACACATTCAACGGGGCATAATTTTTTTACCATAATTGGGTGAAAATCAACCAAAATTTGCAAACTTTCTCATTGACGTTTTTTGTTTACATGCTGTCAAACTCGAAGTCATGTTTTTCGGTGCAACGAAAATGGAGGTAAACCAACGCGAGTCGAGAGAACAAATTCTTTCTAAACACCTGGAATTTCCTGACCTGTCACCAGGCTTGGCAAATGTCATCGTCATGAGGCGTGAAGCTGTGACTGTGAAGCCTCTTGGTCCGTCAAACTCAATTGACTGTTCCTTAACGACCAGTCACTTCGTTTGCCAATCATTCATTCCCCAGTCATTTGAAGCTAAAATAATAACCTAGTCAAGCAATCGCATTCAAACGACCGATGACGAAAAAGAAACGCATTTTTTATTATTGTTGCTCCTGCCAGCAAACCGAAGACGACCGAAAACGAAAAAGAAAAGCATTTATTATTATTGTTGCTCCTGCCAGCAAGCTCGTTTTCAGTTTTTTATTGCTATTGTTGCTCTCTGCCAGCAAGTCGTTCAATTAGTTGTACCTGCCGTCAGCAGCCGATCGAAGTGTGAAGAGATTTGCCAGTCACTCTCAGGAGAAATTTTGACCATGTGTAGGAGCTTCGCCAGTCGATGGTGGAGAAATGTTGATTGTTGTCGTGCTTTATCCGTCATGCGAGTAGTGAGGCTCCGTCAATTGAGAACAGTGCCAGTCGTTTGATGAAACAAAACTAGTCAGGTCAAGCGTGACGGGCGAAATTTACCATCACTGACTGTCACACTGGCAGTTTGTAAAAATGTTGAACATTCAACCGTGTCCAGTGTGTTGAAGCGGTTCCATGAGCGGTTGACGTTGAACCACGGCAAAGGAGCTGGAAGAAAACCGGACCGAAGAACAAAAAGACGGAGGGAAGGGTGAAGCGGATGATAAAAGCAAATCCCAACGTCTCAAGCCGTGATTTGGCTAAAAGGATCGGCATGTCGCAGAGCTACGTCCAGAATGCAAAGAAGAGTGCTGGACTACATACATATATAAGTTACAGAACTTCCCAAACCGCGATGAGTGACAACAATCGACGGCTAAAACTCGAGCACGGAAGCTCTACGAGAAGATGCTGACAAAACATGGATGTTGTATTATGGACGACGAAACGTATATAAAAGCCGATTTGAAGCAAATTCTGGAGTTGGAGTTTTCAACCGGCAAGAGCAAGTTCGATTTGGACGACAAATTTAAGAAGAAGAAAATGTCGAAGTTTGCCTCCAAATATCTCGTTTGGCAGGCCATCTGCTCTTGCGGACTGAGGACTGAGCCTTTCGTGACAAAGGGCACAGTCAAAGGCGAGATCTACAAATCAGAGTGCCTTGAGAAGTGCCTTTTGCCGTTCTTGCAGCAGCACGACGAAGCTTCGCTATTTTGGCCAGATTTGGCATCATGCCACAATTCTAAAAGTGTCCTTGAGTGGTATAAGCCCAATTCTGTCCATTTTGTTCCAAAGGACATGAACCCGCCAAATTATCCAGAGCTCCGGTGGAGCAGTACTAAGAAACTGGTACCGGATGACACTGTTAAGACTTTGATGAAGGGCATCAAGAGAAAATGCGTTCAATTTTACACTCAAGGCTCCATCAATTCTTTGGATTTTCGAAATAAATATATAGGTATATTTATTTATTTTCCTTTCGCCGCGAACCAAAATTCTTGGATTTCATCCAGACCTTTTTGGCGCGTTTAACACACAAAGGTGAAAGATTAGAACTCAACTTAGTACATTGTTATTATTTTGTGGCTTTATCGTTGAGGATTGAAAAGTTGAAATAATACACCGCACCAATTAACTGTATCGAAGAAATAAGTAACCGATAGAGGTTGCACTACATTCTTCGATGCAGTCAATAATAGATAGTTCAAGCACGATGCGAGTGCACATGTGCCGAAAAGAAATCTATACCTAATATTCAGCTATACAAGTAAGTTCAACGTTAGATTAAAAAGTTTTTTTTTGTCTGTTTGAAATAAACAGCAGTGAACCTGCAAGTAAAGGTAATTTAACCTATGAATTTTGCCACATTCGCTGTGCCTCACATAATATACATACATAGGTAGTAGAGGGTCTTTACAGTGACATGATTCGAACTGCCCATCATTATAGGGAGCATACACAGCAAAAAAAACATCCCCGCAGCCAAATCAATCACCCAAATGGACAAGAAAAAGGCATTCCGAAAAGGTTTATTTCTTTACGTTAACTGACAGCCTTCCCATCAATCGATCCGCAAAACCGAGCTCGATCTCGTCCGTTTGTCTGTCTGTCTGAAAAGTCCGCCTGTCGTAAATATTCATCAAAATTTATTAGCAGACAGCCGGACGAGGAATAAAACAATCGTTCGTCCATCCGCTCGCATTGAGTGACAGTGATATCCTGTCAAAGTGATCGAGATAGAAGGGCAAAACAAACAGATATCCCCCCTGGAGGATATTCAAGTTCCGAAGCCGAAATCAGGGATTCAAGAGAGCCCAACCCGCCAAATCGACTCGGCCGAGGCATGGCGGGGGAATCTGAACCCAATTAAAATACATCAGAATAGATTTCTTCACAATTGACAGCGGTCACAATAAAAGATTGAATGAATTTTCAAACCACAGCCGAACAAACAAGCGGCCGGTTGGCGGACGAAGAACAAAAAAAAAAGATTGTTGGTATCACAGAAGCCCTCCGTCTATTGTATTTAAATTTTAAATTAAATTTCGACCTTCCGGTGCCGATTTCTGGCTGTTAACAGCCAAGAAGAATAGCTGCGGTGATACGGGGACAACGGGATTTCGAGGATTCTCATCTGACCGCGCCACCGCCGTATATTTCCGTTGGTCGATTTTTCTTCTGTTATTTGGCCGATTGCGGAATCCGTTTCTGTCCGATGGAGATGGCATGTAGACCTTTTTCCGATGCACTGATAGATGTCAATAAGTTGAACAAAGGTTCTCGATTGAGTTGAGAATGATTCGATTTGAGCCGGGCGAGACAACAAATTAAATGCGATATGATTGAGCTTTTCATCGCTTGGCTTGAAGTAACGGAACTGCATACCTTTTGGAACGCTTCAATAAGCTCGCACAGCAAAAATTATCTTCTGTAAAATTACGAGCAGGGTATTTTTCAGTGCCCCGCACTTATACAGGTTCATTTAAAATTACAGGCCTGCTATTTCAAATCGTCACGGTGGCGTTCACGCCAGATCTCTCTACGAACTAAGATCCGAATCTTCAACTAAAACGTTAAATCCGTATTGCTGTACGGGTGTGAAACTTGGTGCACATATGCGGTGACGACGCGAAAACTGCAAGTTTTTGTGAATCGCTGCCTGCGGAACATCATCCGCGCTTGGTGGCCAGGCAACTGGATCTCAAACGTTGAACTTCATCGCCGGTGTCATCGAAAGGCGCTAGAAATCGAGATTCGGGAACGTAAGTGGAGATGGATTGGGCACACGCTGCGAAGAGATGAAAACGAGATTTGCAGAGAGGCGCTTGACTGGAATCCAGATGGGCATCGATGAAGAGGCATACCCAAAAGCTCGTGGCGGCGAAGTCTAGCCGCTGAAATCCGAACAGTTGACGAGAACCTTGGCTGGCAACAAGTGAAGACGCTGGCTCCGGATCGCCAGCAGTGGAGATCTCTTATCTCAGCCCTATGCGCCGGTCAATCGGCGCTGAACCCTTAGGTAGGTAGGTAGGTATTTCAAATCGTATTTTTAGTTTTTTGCCAATAAATAAAATTAAGAGTGAATGATTTAATTTAACAAAAAATTAAAAAAAGTTATTACTTGGTAGACCATTTTCCCAAATTTTTCGGCATTTTGTTTGTTCATATCAATTGAATTTCCGATTAACATAAGCGCAAGTTTTGGAAGCTATTATTTACCAAACTTTTTTACTACCTATTTCGTCTTGTTTAATTTTTTTTAAATAATCTTCTTAAATGGCACAGTTTGTCGTTTGAACCAGCTGGGCTAAAATGCATCAAAATGCAAATCAAAGAATTATCTTTACAATCTCGTTTCCGTATACTGAAAATTGATTGTTTTACATCACATTTGTGTTAATTTCTAAATCCATCCAAACATTAATTTTTAAAATTTCAGCTTGTAGAATTTTATGTAGGATTTTTACCCCTAAATGTATGCAGCACCCTTATGTTTTTTCTTAAAAAATATTTTTGACAGAAAAATGTAATATTAAATTTGAACAAAACCAAAAATTACTGCAATTGGTGTTTTATGTGAAATGACATAACAAAAATATCACTTCAAAAGTTTTCATTTAATTTTTCATTAAAAACAAAGATTTTTGCAACTTACCCCTTTTTCTTAGTAGGGTGAAAATCGCATGTTTTTATAAATTTAAAAATAACTGATGAAATCAATAATTTTTCTGACTACGTCAATTTATGTCCCATCAACCTTAAAACTTTTTACGTACAAGCGGTATGATTATCTGTGGATGTTTTTAGAAGCCATTGAAGTTGAAATGTGTTGTAAGATACCCCTGTTGACGGTATGTAACGAATGTATCTGGCACCGATCTATTTTTCGGTAGAAATCATGGCTACAGCCACAAAAGAGCTAATGTGTTGTAGATATATGTGAGCAGATTTTTATTACTTTCAAATCTCATGTGTTTCAAACGCAATCATTTTCAATGACACGTAAAAGTTTTTTTTTTTGTGCGGCAAGATTGTTAGTTGTAACTTGTAATAATTGGTTCCAAAATTGTCGACGGACTTCATTCTGATTTTCATAGCTACCGCACAATATTTCTCTCTATGTTTGAAGAATTCTCCAAGCTGGTTATGTTGGGAGGTTTTAAATTCAGTCTAAAAAAAATGAACGAAACCATGTTTTTTTTAATCTATTTAAGTCGTTTTACTATCTTTATGACATTCGCGACTTTAAAAAAAACGTTGCAATTGACTGACAGTCATTGAGAAACTTATCCGGTACAACTGTATACGATGTTGTAATTGTTCGATTTTTTGGACATCGGCTAAGGAGGAAAAGAAATAAATAGCATGTTTTTTAGCAGTTTTGAGATGCTTAAATAAAATCCTTGGCATTAAGTTATTTCGAGTAGTTTTACTCCTAACCATATGCATCAATTTTAAACTATTGAAGCTTATGGACTATAGGGGAGAATGAGGATACTGAGGTCGCTGAACGAGCCTAAAATTTGTATAGGATTTTGAGGCATTTTGTTCGGGAAAAACATGATAATCCAGTTTTTCATGAATAACTTTGGTCCCCTTCGGTCGATTTCTTTTGAAAATAGTTTTTCTTAAAGCCTAAACTATGACAAATATTTCATGAAAAGACTGCATTTCCATTCGTGTTAAGATAAAAAAAGTTATTAGACTTCAAAAATGGGGTAACTTTTTTCAGGGTGATATTCATCACTGTTAATGCTGCGTCTAAATGTTCGAAGCAGCGTCCTCTTCTCGTGATCCGATCTGACCACAAATTGGGATTAGACCTTGTACTAGGCCTAGGATCAATTTAAGTCTGCAGCGCATGTCATTTCACAAGCTTGAAAATTTCCCATACAAATTTGGGGCAGTCTACTGGGGATACTTGATTCCTTAGCTATATCTCGTAACTGTGTCGGAATGTCTTACAAAGATCTAGAAAAATGTGCCAAATGGAGCAAAACAACAATGCTTAAAGCTCAAAAGTTTTCAACAATTGAAATTTGTTTGAAAAATTTAAAAAAAATGTGACTTGAAGATCTTTTTTCAGCACTTTAAAATGTTCCTTACATGGACAAATATTTATTCCGATATATCAATCGTTAGAGTATAATATGATCTTCATTATACCATATTTTTAAAGCAATGGAAAACTATCAACTGTTTTCAGCAAAAGTTTTCTTAAATGCTGATTATGGGTACATTTGATCCCTAGAGTTCAAAACGGTATATTCTTCTTCTGAATGGATCATGATCATTGCTGATTGTGAGATTACAAATATTTTTTCAATAACTAATATTGATCCAACACAGTCGGAAAAGGGCTAAAATAACTTATTTTCTCTCAATTATAGTAAATAGCGCCTTTAAGTATGCAATGTCATTAGGGTACAGATAAAGTTATATAATTTTTTTCTTCTGACAGTTATAAACTGAGAAATGAGAACAAACATGACCAAATATAATCAATTGACATTCTATCTCGGGGTTTTGTTTAATTTTTTTCCAAGTATTAGAGCTTCGTGAATAAAGGTTCAAGGCTCCTTCAATAGAGGATCAAGTCTCCCTTAACTTAAAAAATATCGCATTTTTTTGCTCCCACGAAAATGTTTCTAGTTCATCTACGGGTTCAAGTATCGATCTAGTTTTTGAAGCATAGAAACTTGAAGTTACACGCTGTCAGAAAATGTAAAAGAGTGCAAGTTGCTAAATTTTTCCAAAAAGATATGTTGAAAATAAGAAAGGGGATCAAGTATCCGCACTCTCCCCTATCGATGTACAGCACATTTAACGAACCTTTCTGTTAAGCATTTGATTGGAGAATGTCGTATATACGACCAGGAAAAAAAACAAGCTTATTTTTAAAACTTTTAAAGAAAACTGTAATGTAGTGTATTTATGTATGCATACGTGTTTTTTTCCTTTCTTTTCCTTAGAGGATGAAAGGACTAGTGTTAGTTTAAATCCTCTTTAATAAACGATTAACTGATAATGATAGTTAATAATAATTATAAGTTTTCTGTATTATACGACACATGTTTGTTTCTACTCTATTCGGTACGTCTCGCTGGTCGAGTGATAAGCGTGCTGAGGCATTAATCGCTGGTCCCCTGATGGCATGGGTTCGATTCTCATCACGGTACTGGGTGTTAAATGTTAATCCTAAGTTGTCCACGTCATCGATTCAGTCTGTAAATCCTTAATCGGCTGAGACGGTGTATGCTTTTTATTCGGTGAAGAGTAAAAATAGGTCTTAAAAATTTGTTTAGCATTAGAGATCGAATGACCAAGTTGATTAAAATCCTGTAATAAACAAAATAGAAAAGAATGGAGAATTTGTTAAGTATTGTTTGGATTAATAAATACCCGAGCAGACTTTTATGACAAAATTATACCTTATTTTGCTATCATTCCTGGAATGTAAAATGAGGTATCAAATGTGGTACAATGCCAAAATTCGGATCTCACTTTCCACATACCACGATACCACAATCATACCAACTTTTGTGTTCAATGAAACCTTAATGATACCTAGATTAACCATCCTTTCAAAATGCGTTTTGGGAGCACAATGATGCCACTTTTTGGTTTCGTTTCCATCCAAAATTTGGCATGGATGTGCTTTCAAAACTACTTTGAAAAGGCTGTCATAACGAGGTGTCAATAAGCCTTCAATACAACCATAATTTGGTAAAACTTCGCTATTCGTGTATGAGTAATGAGAGCAATATTGGGGCATTGTTTAACCATTATTCGGATAAAATGTAACCAAGTTTAGCTAACATTGCTAATTAGTGCAAATATCTGGTATCGTTGTGCTTTGCTGTGCTGAGCGAAATTTGGAAAACAAAGCATGATAGTAAATAAACAGTTAAGGTTTGTTCTGGATTGCATAATTCCCCCTATAGATATTTCAAAGAATTTCGAAAACCGTCTATGTGTATTTTAAGTCCGTTTAACTCCATTGATTGTTTTTTTTTTTTTGAAAAAATAAATTCTCTCAACCTGAAACATCGCTTTGGTCTCAGTTTGCTATCTTAAAAAACAAAGGATTTTCTTAAATTAAGAATAGTAGGTAGGTTAATTGATTCTAGTATTATTTTTGCACAGAAACGAAACGGATTAATAAAAATTGTTAATACTTTTAATATGCCTAGTTTTGATATAACCTTAAAATCTAAAGCGAATCAATGCCCGCACTTTGCAGGCATTGACAAACTGTGATTGTTTTCAATTCGATCAAGATTTGAACTCCTTCATAAACTTTTTATATTGTAGAAAATTGAATACCAAATCATGCTATTATTTTTATCTCACTTTTATGCTCTATTCTAATAAAAACCTATTAAACTACGATATTAAATTATGCTGATTTGTAGAGAAATATTGGAGTCCCAATTATGCGGCAGGTGGCATAATTTACGACAAAACAACGCAAAATGGGAAAATTTGGACCCAAAATCCCAAAAATTTCGAAGGTTTAAAGAACTGGAATGATACTAATCTTACGTGAAATTTTCTCAGAAATTGAAATCTGTCGGAACTTCAAGTTATAGCTTTCAACAACGCTCAACGTTTTAGATCAATTGTCTGATCGATGTACAAGACATGAAATTTTCAATAACAAAAAAAAAAGTTAGTTGAACAAAATACCATTCGAATAAAATTCAGAATATTTTTAATGAATGTAATTCCTGTGGCATTTTATCTATATCCACGAAACCTTCACATAACATTGAAATGTTTCATAAAACATTCCATCTGAAAACATTTTTAATCAAACTCAGTTTTACGAAGTCATTATTGTTTTTTTTTAAGTAAAAGGGACCGAATAACTCTCAGTCTTATCTTAGGACATCTAGAGACAGAATTCTGAGAAAATTTCAGGTTTGGAAAAACATTTTTGTTTCACGTTTTCCCTTTGTACAATGCTTCAATTCCAATTGGCAATTGAATTTGTTGAGACAGCTGTACCAACAGCACTGTAGTTTATGATGTTGAAGAATTTGCAGTGCTTTTCTTCGATTTTCGTTAGATTTCGTTCCCGCGGTAGCAAATAAATCTTTTGTCTTCAAACTTCATTAAACAAATGCTTTATTTTGATTTCAAAAGCCTTGCAAATCTTGTGCAAGGCATGTTTAAAAATATCACAAATATCCTTGAAAAAAATCGCTTGTAATAACTGGGTCCCTTCCAACACCTTTTTTCCGTGAATGAATAATATCTCTCAAAACATAAGTTGCTTTAAAATGTCCTTACATCATGAGTGACAAAATAAATGGCTACAATCTGGTTGCCATAATGGACAAGGTCGCTTCTCGGTAATCATACCGGAAAATGCGAATTGTGTCCAACTCCGCACAATTGTCGAGAATGTGTTTCCGTCATGTCAGTTACAGTGTGGAGTCGTTTTTCACCCCGACCTCGCTTAGATGAGGGGCAAATAAAAAAATAAAAGAAATGGGAAATCCAAATGTCCAAAATCGGATGTCGACATTTCTGTCAATCTGTTTGTCAGCCCGAACGATCGTAATCACTCGAGTCGAAAAACCGTGAACACACAAAATATCCAATTTGGACAAACTGTAGACAAACGGCAAAATACATAAATCACGCCACAAGGAGTCGCTGCTAACGCAGAAGCCAAAACGAAAGGTCCCTCCCCGAAAGTCTGAATGTTAGCGCTGTTAGAGGGCCTATGTATATGGACTGGACGTGCAAACAGGAAAATGTATTTCGTTCGGGATTCCGTTGAACAAGGGAGGGGTTGAATTCCGGAAAAAAGGGACACTATACACAATTGATGGCAGAATAGAAACCGAACGTACAAGGACACAATGCGTAAATAATAGAATTATTATCATTTCATTTTGTCCAGTGTGACAGCAAACTGACCGGACAAAGGACCAAACCATATCGAGACACAATCATGTAAACGATTATTATAGCTGCACAAAAAGAGGAAGAAGCTGTTTGAAAAAAGATGTGGTTGTTTGATGTACCTTGGTAACCAAGGAAACTTTCAACTAGACAGATGATTTAACACCTTGTATGTTGATAAAAAATTTTAGTATTTTTTTACAATTATTGTTCATGAATGTTTAAAAAAATATTCTTTCAATGCTTATTGATATAAACACTCGATAATGAAATAAGGTTTTTTAACTGAACACTGAAATTATCATAAAATATTACATTTCACATTTACGTTTAGTTTTCTCTTCATTTCTCCCCCCAATTCCATCTTAAAGCAAACAAGTTTTCTATTGTCTTTGTAAGTCAGGGACTAGTGACATCACTCTAAAGTAATGGAACGTAATTTTTATAACAACCTCCGAACCAGTCCAAAGGAAGTCAATCAAGCGCTCTTGCGGTTCTCATCAAGTCTTGTGCTTGTCGGCGTTGCGTTGTCAGCTCATCTCCGCTGCACCCACGCGCAGCAATCTGAAAGACTTAAATTTGGCCGCCTGCTGTGATGTTTAGGATGTTTCATTTCAATCTTTCGACAGTTAATCATTTTTGATTTAAGTCTCCTCACTCAGCGCCAGACAAATCCGCACCACGTTGAATGCTGGCGGTGATGATGAAGCGAGATTTCCATCCCATCCAGCATCAAGAAGAGAAATCTTACAAGATTAGTATGCGCTTCAGCAGCGAATCGTGTGGTAGCAACGAGGGCGCCGTTTGCCACCCGAGTTTCTCAGACGTGAACATAGAAAGAGTCGGTACAAAATTGAATATCTCATTTCAATTACCAGAGCGTGATCACGATGACGTTGCATTCTTATTCATCTATCCGGCTCACGATCGACTGACGCCCGATACTGTCAGTCAGTCAGCGGATCCAACGGCTGATCAAAGAAAACCGATCATCTACAATTAGTCTTAGGAATCATTTGCAGCGTCCGTCGGATGAATGATGAGCAACAAATCCTGCCTGTTCATCGTATGTAGCTGTCAGATCAGTTCAGCCTCCAGTCGATTCACGAAAGGGATGAGAGGCGCGGGTTACCGCTAGATCTTTTCCATTTTAAATAAAAGAGAACATGTAATCATTGAAGCAAGAAAAACTAAAAAAAAAAGTTAGATTCTTGACCGATCATCTTCAGCAGCTTCCACAATAAATTACGCCTTCCAAGTGGGTTCTTTAAAATACATAAAAGAACAAAGGTACAAATTCTTTAAAGAAGTTGAATATTAATTTATATTGACCTCAAACTGGGGTAGCTTTGATCACCAAACCTAGGCCACACTGATAGAGAAGAAAATAACTTATTGAAGAGTTTTGCATGGGTTTTTTTTAATCATCATTAAGGTACTAAGGAGAGATGAAAAAAATCCATAAAGTTGTATTTTACCCCTTTCTACATATTTCTAAAGGTATCACGTGAAGGTAACATTTGTTTTTATTTCATGATTTTTTTGTTAATCTATGAATTTAGAATTATTTTTTAAGGCTTGCAAACAAACATTTCTCCTGATAAAATGAAAACATTGCTCAGTTTTTTAAAGCTAGAGTATTTGTGATATTTTAACGGTAGTTTTGAGAAATATTTTTTATTTGTGCCGAAGAGAATATTTTACCGAATGTAAAATATTCTCTTCGGCAGGTGTTCGATACCGAGTCCGAAAATGCTCGAAACTCAAAATGTTGTTTTATGGGATAGGGTGGAGTTTAAAAAATATTTGTTTGGTTTTTACCCTTCAAACGATCTTTTAACGGTTGCAGTACGTAACATTGAAAAAATATTATTGAAAAATCCAATGCCGTCACAATATTTTACATACATTTTACGAGAAGATAGGTAACTATGTTTAAAATAAACATTTTTTCAACAATAATCCTCTCCACGGTACAGTAGTTGGTAGAGTTCATGTATCTGGAATTTGAGCAAATTATTACCCGTTTTGAAGTCATAAATTAGCAAAATTAACACATTCCATTTTTCTCCGTCATGTCATTTGTCACTCTTCCTTCCGGGTTCGAGCGAGTCAAAAAAAGAAATGGCTCTGAAGGGGTGAGTTGCCATCAATTCTGCTCCACTACTGCTGCTATTGTTACTGTATGTAGGGACGTGTTGTTGCTGTTGCTGTTTGTGAACCGTAAAACCGTCGACCAAGTCGTGTGTCATCAATTTCACGTTTCATGCGGGCTTATTCATTTGTTTTCCTTTCTTACGCGCCCCGTCTATACAGTTTGCTCTCCCCGAATAAGCAATTCTGCGGAGTTGTCGCTCGTCGCTTCTCTTATGGAAAAACTCGAGCGGATGCCAAGCTTTTCCCGAAAGAACGTTTATTTCCCAAGAGAAGGAGAGGAACAAGTAGCGAAAATGGCGAAATATATAAATTAATATCTTTATTCGTGTGCAAGCGAAATATGAAACAGCTGGTGGAACTTTTTTTTACGTTCGTGACGGAAAATGTTGCGAGACCCAACGAGAATGGAAAGTATATTTCACATTTATTCTCCAAGCGAATGGATAGAGGGTGACGGACGAAGACTTGTGATGGGAAACAAGACAAATACTCTCAATTTATCAGGAAATATCATAACGTGAGCCGAAAATTATGACTACGGATGCAGTTCGCGAATATTTGTAGTATAAATTTTGAGAAAGACAACCGTGATCGATAATGCTGAGCATATTTTTGTAGTTAGAAAAAAAGGGGAAGAATGAGCAGGCTTATTTAAAACATCTTAAAAAACAAACAAAATAGAAAAAAATAATGTATAGTCCATTTTCAATTTATTTCATTTATATAATTATTGTAATTTTTGAAAAAATTGTAATTTTTGTTTTTTAGATATGTAATTTTTTTTTTAATTTTTTTTAATTTATTTTAATTTTTTTAATTTATTATAATTTTTGTAATTTTTGAAATTTTTACAATTATGATACTTTTGAAAATTTTGGTAATTTTGGCAATTTTGGTATTTTTGGTAATTTTTATAATTTTTGTAAAATTGTAATTTTTGTAATTTTTAAAATTTTTGTAAATTAATTTTTGAAATTTTTGTAATTTTTGCAATGTTTGTATCTTTTGTAATATTTGTTATTTTTTAAATATTTGTAATTTTTGAAATATTTTTAATTTTTGTAGTTTTTGTAATGTTTGTCATTTTCGTCATTTTTGTAATTTTTGTCACTTTTGTCATTTTTGTCATTTTTGTCATTTTTGTCATTTTTGTCATTTTTGTCATTTTTGTCATTTTTGTCATTTTTGTCATTTTTGTCATTTTTGTCATTTTTGTCATTTTTGTCATTTTTGTCATTTTTGTCATTTTTGTCATTTTTGTCATTTTTGTCATTTTTGTCATTTTTGTCATTTTTGTCATTTTTGTCATTTTTGTCATTTTTGTCATTTTTGTCATTTTTGTCATTTTTGTCATTTTTGTCATTTTTGTCATTTTAGTCAAAAAAAATAGTTTTAAACTACTACTCGTCAAATCCGATGAGTCTGACACTTCTCTGCGCAAATCTAAGCATTTATACAATCAAATCCTTATTTATGTTAAAAGTGAGTTGAATGTACATTACAATTCTAGGAAACTTCATGACGAGAAATCAATTTTTCAATAGTTCGACTGTTAAACGATCGACATTCAATCACATCTAATAAATTATCAATATCCGAAGTCGTAGTCAAAACTTCGAGTCATCATTTCAAATTGATCAACAGGCTTACTTTAAACGCCTGAAAGTATGCAGTAAATAGTCATTAATTTCTTCATAAATTTTTAAAGGAACAGATTCTTTGAGGTCCATTGTTAATTACCTTCATTTCTTCGAAAGTATATTCGTAAGATTCAATAACAAAGAAATTTAGTACGGAGTTCAGAAATTATTTCATTCTTAATCTGAATTTTGTATGAGCTATTTGCTAATGTTTTGATTTTCTGTCGATGATTTAATTATTTTGTACATATTCTCCACATGGTACTTTCAAGCGCCCACAGGTTCTACTTTGATCTTCAATCAGTGTTCAACAAATTAAGTCACATCCTTGTAACACGCTCTCGGAAACAGTTCAGATAACCTCATCTGTAGCCAGCGCATATCAACGTTTGCAATTAAACGCACTCGAATTGATTTATGGTCAATTATTATAAATCATGTTTGCCCATACACACAAACTGCTTGCGGCTTCGATGCGAGTCGGATGGGTTTCTGATGATCTGGAAATGAATTATGAGCCCGGTCCGGCAGCAGCCAGCCGTCTAGAAGGAGAAGGCAGTGTTCTGTTCATGCCCACTACTTACTAACTTCTGGCGAGCACTTCTTCCCATTCATGTATCGTACACACATGTTGTAATGATAATGCATCTCAAAGAAGCGGAAAGCTCGAACCCCGAGGACTGGAAAAGGGCATGTGGCCGATTGCCCCAATGCAATGTGAGCTCGTCGTCGTCTTCCACGTTCTCGTTTAGTGAGGTTGAATGAAAAAGGGATGGAGCGTTAAAACATTACTCACACTTACCACTTACTTACCTCTGCACCTCGCCACTTACTTGCTAACTAACAACATATTTGAAGGTTGCGAAGCCTCGTCTCATCCTATTGGGTAAAGATTAATATGCAATCTCTGTTCCTGGTGTCCTCGGCGGCTGTTATCCGTTTCTGGTGCCGCTGTTCGTGGAAGGAGGAGCATGGGGAGCCACATTTGTGACAGACGGCATGGCGAATTGGACATCGAACCTGTACGATGACGCACCGACCAAAGCAGAAAACTGCTATATTTCAATAGAGATGTCTATTTAACTGTCACTAGGTAGGTACTTCGAGTTTTGATCTTGCTCGATGAGCCATATTTTTGTCATAGTAACCAAACGTCTTACGTTGGGATCGTTTTCTTTCGCTTCATGTTGCTTCTAGGCATTAAAAACTAAGACCGAAATTAGAAAAAACCCACATGTTATTATGTGTTTTTTCCTGGAAAGAACTCTACAAAAAATTTCTAAAAGTTGAAGGAAAGAAAAGCTTGAATATAGAATAAAATTTAAAAAAGTAATAAACTGAAAACTTATATAAGTTTGTAGAATAATTCATGAAATATGTATTTAACCAAGTGAATAAATAAGTAATGTACGGCCCATATGTACGTACAAATATTACAATAATTTTCAAATGCTTATATCTAAGACGACTATAGAAATCTCTTCAAAACGGCAAATTGAAAATCTAAAGTACAAAACAAGATCTGCAGAATCACATGGATTTGTCCCTCACTCCCGTTTGGTCTCTGAATGAAAGATACAAGTTGTAAGTCAGTTTTACCAAGAAACTTCAACCGGGCAAGTTTCTTCAATAAATCATAGTAAATTTAGAAAATAAACTAGCAACAACAGTAGTTCAGAGGCATGCATGCATGTATGTTCCTTTGCATAACTCATCAACCAACATGATGCGATTCCTTTCGTTCCACATCGCGTCTTCTCACATTTCCGACGATCGTAAAGGGTTCTGTGATGTGTGTGTTAGTCTTTTGCTGTTAGTCTCAGACCGAAACCGAAGCTCTTGGAAAACCTATAAATTGAATATATGACCGAGGATACGCTGATGACAGGCCACAGAGCAGTATCAGGAGGTGTAGAACAAACTGACACTCATCAGTTACAACCATGCCCCATCATCGAGTTGAGTCGAGTTTTCAGACTCGGAACATTGCACATATTTTTCCCCGGGATGGTTGATGTTCGTTAGAGCATTTGCTGTCATCATTCGTTCCCAGAGTGTCTGTGTCTCTGCTCTTGGATTCGCCTTTCGGAACCGGACCAGAGCGAGTAATGAAACGAATTTAGTAAAATTATTTATGATTCTGTTGAGAGAAGACAGACATCAGAATAATTTACATTGATTTATGTGACAATTTACAATTTCTTACTGCTCGGCTTCTCTTTTGGTCTTTTATATTCAGACAAGGAGTTGGGCTTAGATTGTGGACGTTCTGGAATTTTGAAAAGTGAAATGGAATGGATGGAACCATTTGTCATAAGATGTATGTCTTTCTTCGGTTTCACTACCACTCGATAGATAAGCTGACGTTGGCAAGATGTGAGATGTAAAATAGGACACTTTCAAGCAACCAAATTTTACGAAAAAAGTTCACAATCTTGTTTTTTTGAAGTAAACTCTTAGATCGATAATATAACTTCATCAATAGAAATATTATAAACAAATGAAAAAAATATAAGCATAGTTACCTCAAAATTGATTTCTGTTCAAGAAAAATTCATTTTATTGCACATAATCTTGGGCCTATTTTTAATTTTTTTCTTCAGTTTATTATAGACGGCGGGAAACGAGGGAATTGAGGGAGATTTAAGAATGATCAACTTAGTGATTCAAATGTTAAAATTTTTAAAGTAAAAAAATAAGCAAAACATGAACATCGTGACCTTTGCATATTAAAATTGAATAATTTTCTAACAACCTCACCGTTACTGTTACTGTTCGAATATATTTCGGATAAAGCACGTTTAGCACGATATTTCAAAAAAAATTGTAACGACCAAGACTTCATCAAACAGAGAGTTTTTAATAAAAAAAAGAGAGAGAGTAACCTAGAAAGTTGCATAGATTTCCAATTCCATTGATTGATTCCAAAATCATAAAAGTGTACATGACTCATTCCACGCGCTTGTCCACCACGAAGTCATTTTTTATTTTTCATATTTGTTTAAATTCATATACACCATATGAAAGGCTCTTTTTGCATTTAAAAAAAAAATAAAAAAAAAACGAGAACCAAATGTACTTTTAGATTAATGCATACAAATTTTCTCACTACACGGGTTCTACGTCCTGTACCCGAAAACATGGCGAATGCCAATCGCTTCCAGGATGTCAAGGCGTTTGGAGCTATTTTTTTCAATTTTGGATTTTTAATCTTGGGTAAGGGTTATTTTAAATGATGTGACGCAACAAAATTTAGAGTTTTTTGTACAAAGCACTATTTGGATATATTGTAATAAAATTTCGGATTTTTTTTTTGTTTCGATTATAGTGGTTTTAACATGTGTACATGTTTACTTTTGAGCTCGATCTGAAAATTCGGATTCTCTTCAAACTTTTGAAGCCACTTTCAATAAGCATTTCCAGATTTAAAACCGGTTGAGAAATAATGAAGTTACAACTGGGGATTTTTTTTATTATCTGACGGGTTTGCGCCGGGGGTCTTCAGATTTTCCCCAAAATTGAAAATTTGGTTCATTTTTGCGACTTAAAAACACATGTATTTTTTCAGATTTCTTACATTTTTATTTTTTGAGTTAGCTTTGGTTAGATTTTTTTGTAAATAAAAAATAATCATTTTTCAAAGCTACATAACTCTGTTGTTTCTCAACGGAAATAATAAAATAGCACATCAAAATGCATTGAAATTTTATCAGCTTTTCAAATAGAATAGTTAAAAAAAAATTTAATAATGACCTTCAACATGAAAAGTTTTAAATAAACTTTAAATGGCGTCTAAAAGTACCGTCTGCACCACCGAATATTTTGCAAAAAATACCATTGTATAGCTCGATTCATGATGCAACTTTCATCTGAAGACACCAAAGTGGGCCATTAATACCTTGAAGAGTTATGAAAGAAATAATGACAATAAATCTCTTTTTTTGCATCGAAAACAAACAATGGTCAAACAACTGCACTCACATATGGAGATAGCAAGCACTTCTAACAACATGGAAACAAAAGAACTTATCAAAGCTGGTAAAAAACACTATTTTTTCGTCCTTTTCAGACTTTTCCTTCTCGCATAACAGTCCCATATGAATTTTCGTCATTTTAGGTCAACATAAGGCTTCAACATAAAAGACTAGAATAAGAGGTTTTGTTCTAGAAATTTCGAAAAAAAAATTTCAATTCGTGGCTGTACTATATGAAATATACCTGAATAACAGTCCCATATGTGAAATACCACGGATTTGGTTACTTTTCAATGTTTCTTTCGGCGAAATAGTCTTTGTTTTATTGCTTTGAATCATTTAAACATTTTTTTTAACTCACTTGATGTTGAATGATGCACACTAGTTTTCGAAGGCAGGTCTGACTTTCTTAGGAATGACTTCCTGAGCGAAAAACTATCGGATGCAATCAAAAATCGTAAAAAGGTTCAACTTACAATGTGGAATTCATGATATATTTTTGCAAAAGTATGTTTCTTTTTCTGACAATTGCATTTAGAAGTTCAAAAAAGATCAAATTTAAGTCTTAGAAAGTAGCTTGGTGAGAAAAATATATTTTGTATGGGACTGTTATGCTAGTAGATTCGAAAAAGGTTTCAAATATGGTCGATTGACAGTCCCATAATGAATAAAAATGATGCTCTCGACCTTACCAATAACCCAATTTCGAAAATTTCAGGCCTAACGATTTATTATGACAACCTAGAAACGATTTTCGTTTATGCTGAAAGTGGTGGTCACAATTTAAAAATATATTCCAAAACATAAAAAGCTGATTGTCTCGCTTGCTTATTTTTGTATATGGGACTGTTATGAAAGAAGCCCCTTCTGTTGCAGATTGTTGCAGCTTAACTGACTTCATGTTATATCTGAAAATCTAATAACGTTTTTGTTTATACCCAGTTTTGCACCAGGTCATAACAAATTATGCACATTTTACTGTTATTTTTAGAAGTTTATGCGCTAAGCTTTGCATCCGTAATTCCCCAGATTTGATTTAAAATGGACGGTGGAACACTGAAGATTCGTGTGTGAGCGATCGAGGTAGCAAAACACTAACGACGAATTATGTTCGTTCTAGTATGGTAAACCTCGAAACTGAGCGAATGTAGAAAACGAATAATAAAAGTATCATATTTTCATCATTTTACAGCCTGGGCTGGCCATACTGAGCTCTTTGATTATTTCTGCAACATTTGTGCCACTTTCTCATACTTTTTTGATCAATGGGAAAGGATTTTGGTGTCCAGTGCTTAGCTCCCGATATAAAAACTATGTAATGCACGTCTATATTTCATTTTTTTAATCACATTTTTGTGATCCCAAACACAGGGACTGAACCTTCTACTATTGGCACTGTTGCTTGGTTCGACGAAAAATTTAATCCTGATAGCTGTACAGTATAGCACGCTTCAAAGCTGCAAATTCATTATTTTATTAATTCATTTCCATTATCAATATCTAATTTGAACTTACATTTTGATTTCTTCCTCTTAGTAATACAAATTCCGAACCAATCAACTTAAAGCCCGTTAGCATGGACTACCTATCAATTCAACGTACATATCATAAGTATCGAAACTATATCGGCATTTACGTATCTACTTACGATATCAGTGGGTAATGGGTACCTGGTTCTACAGAGACTGCTTAATGTTCACGGAATACCGTAAATGTCGCTCAACTGTTAGCAGTCGTGGTAACGATATTGACCCTACGTGTATGGCGGTTGAATGATGGTTTATAATTTCTGTTTTTTCTCTAAGTAGCTGATAAATGGCCTTACCTAATTGATATAAACTCTCACTATTCGCAGCTCATTGATTTGGCTGGATGTTAACAGGTCAAACTACCAATAACGACGTTTAACTATTAATCGCTTAATATAACTTATTCGCGGTACAAGTTCGGTATCACGTGCCCTGAGATAATAGTTCGTTGCAGAAAAGTTGTTGGTAAACATCTTGTTGGATGTCACTTCAAAGAGCTATCGGGACTCACACCACTCACGTCGTCAAACCCAGGGGTATTCTTATCAGGCACTGATTATGCTTCACAATGATCTTTGATCGAAAAATTATAAGTTATATAGTATATGACCAGGTTGTAAAAGCAACATTCCCATTATTAGTTATATCACTTAGACAATACGATACTCAGAATTTTGGTTAAAATTTAAAGTCAGTTTTGCTGCAAACACTCCACAAAGCACGAAAAAGTAGTGTTTTATACCTGCTTTGGTAAGTTCTTTTGTTTCCATGTTGTTAGAAGTGCGCGCTACCTCCATATGTGAGTGCAGTTATTCCACCATTGTTTGTTTTCGATGCAAAAAAAGAGATTTATTGTCATTATTTCTTTCATAACTCTTCAAGGTGTTAATGGCCCACTTTGGTGTCTTCAGATGAAAGTTGCATCATAAATCGAGCTATACAATGGTATTTTTTGCAAAATATTCGGTGGTGCAGACGGTACTTTTAGACGCCATTTAAAGTTTATTTACAACTTTTCATGTTGAAGGTCATTATTAAATTTTTTTCAACTATTCTATTTGGAAAGCTGATAAAATTTCAATGCATTTTGATGTGCTATTTTATTATTTCCGTTGAGAAATAATAGAGTTATGTAGCTTTGAAAAATGGTAATTTTTTATTTACAAAAAAATCTAACCGAAGCTAACTCAAAAAATAAAAATGTTAGAAATCTGAAAAAATACATGTATTTTTAAGTCGCAAAAATGAACCAAATTTTCAATTTTGGGGAAAATCTGAAGACCCCCGGCGCAAATTGTCAGATAATAAAAAAAAATCCCCAACTAGGTAAACGAAATGATGTGTCACAAAGAAAACTAGTGTGTAGTTGAACAAATCGTTTGTTCATTTAACGTAGGGGAAAACAGTACAGAACGCACCAGTAAAGCATCAACGCTATTTACAGCGCCGAAAATCATGTAAGAACCAAAATGAAAGTTTATGACGATTTAGGGATTTATTTTACGTATTGCTAGAAAGAAAAATAACGATAAAAACTCAATTTTGATGGTATTTTTGTTAAAAACTCAACCAGCTCAACCGTGGGGTACAACGCCGAAACTAGAGGACAGAACGCACCATACCGGAAGGGTGGTGAGAAATAGAATAATGATTATATGGAATACCGTCAAACGGGGCATCAAGCAAAGCCCCAAAGGTGTTAGATGCAGTATAGTTATAGTGTTGTATCACAGCACTCATTCAATTTTTAATTTAATCTTTTGTTATAAAGTAAATTATCTTTATATAATCACAAAATGATGATGATGACCCCACTTTCTGAGAAGGGTGAAAATCTCATGTTTGAAATAATTTATAAAAAACTAAAGAAATCAATAATTTTTCTGACTACGCCAATCTGATGTCCTATTAACCTTGAAACTTTTGATGTATAAGGGGTATGATTAACTGTGAACATAAGTTTTTTACAAGCCAATGAAATTGAAAAGTGTTGCATGTTGCCCCAGTTGACGGTTTAATGGTTGTTGTATCAAATGTTTAGTAACATTTTCATCGCATTTTTGTGAACTAAGCATACTTAGGCGAAAACTTATTTGTTATTGCCAAACGTATCGAAAATGTCGCTTTTGAAATTCACTTTTTGATATCCTTATAGGTAAAGCGCCTTCAAGTAGGCACCGAAATTTAATTTCTTGGCTGATATTTCGGCAAATTTGACGGCAGATGATTTTTTTTTTCGAATCAAATAGGGTAAGAACGCTATATATTGAACACCATCTTTGGGATTCAACGCATTTGTTGCCAATAAATAATAACGAAAGGTTTTTCGGATAAAATTTTTATAGTGTAGCCTAAGCATGTTTTTCAGTTTCGAATTGATATGTTTTTTTCACGAAAATATGTTTTAAAATTATTATTTAAGCCTTTTTAATCAAAATTACTTTTATCCCAATGATTGAACACAATGATTCAAATATGGAACATCTAATGTTCTAATTATTTAACACGTAAACATTGAATATCATTGTATATATTTAGGGGTATTTCGCTTGATAGTATGCTTTGCAAGGGCGATTTTGGTTGAGTTAGCAACCAAGAAACAGTTTGTTTATATTTCCAAACACCAACCGATGTTTGTTCAATAACTGGTGCATGCATTTCTTTACGAAACGAGTACTGCAAGATTGAACGTTCAATAATTGAAACATTGGCGTTTTCTGTGATCCCATGATTGACACTTAATAGGGATTATAAAGTCTACCATTCTTCCAAAAATCATTCAAAAAGACTTAGTTGAAAACACTTATATTATCATTTTAGACGTTTATTTGTCTTTAATCCAATTTTTCTCCCAATAAAAAAAGTTGTTTTCTTCATCCATTTGAAAAATCAAGCCAAAATTTGATAACACATTCTAGTTTCGGGGTTTGTGACTTTATGAGTCCGAAATTCTTGATGAAAATTTTAACAGAGGTAGAAAATGCTTCAACAGTGGCTCAACAATTTTTAATTAATTTTTTCTACTGTATCTATATTATTGTTTCAATTGGTTAGTGTTTTACTAGTGTTCAATATCTGGTACCTGTTCAATAACTAGTGTTCTACCCTATTGGTGCACTTTTTAAACTTGAAAAAGGACGAAATTTGATATTATAATGCATTCCTATCGTAATTTGAGAGTCAGCTAATAAAAAGCATGACATTTCGCTTTTTTATTCGGTTTTTATCAAAAGTTAACAGCATTCTAAATTTGAGCGTAAATTAATGGTCTGGCGCACATTCTGGCTTAATTTTGATATGATTGCTTTAAGTTAAAATTTGTAAAAATTAAAAGGTATATAAAAAAATATTGATAGTCTTCCGAAGGGGCATACGATTGGAAAAATGCTGAAAAATTACTATGCTGCGAAGATTTAATTTATCCCTCTGTTTCAAGAATTTAAGTCATTTTAATGAAATGTTCACCTAAGAAATGATAGAGAACCTTGTTTGCCGCAACAAAAATGAAGAAAAACATGATTCGTAGCCATAAGTTGGCGTATTTTTGAAAAATAATGGCATGAGCCATCTTACCTCGCTGCACTATGGGACAGCCCCATACAATGAGGCGGCAAAAAGTATATTTTTGCTATTTATAAACTTTTTTTAAGATGAAATGAATTGTATACATTCAAAACCCAATATAAACTATTTTCAGCTTAGATTTCACATGTGTGCTCAGAAAGGACAATAAAATTGGAACAATAATTCGTCAAAATGCAAAGTGTAGTTTTGAAACAATACTTGTTAAAATAAACTTATTTTGGAAACGTGTGAATATTTTTAAGTTCAATGTTCACAAAAAATATTTGAGAGATTAAAGCAAAACCACTCATAGTATTTTTGTTCATGATTATTCAGTTTTGTATGACGAATTAGGGAATACACGCGAAAAAATGCAGTATTAAAATATTATAATTTTTGGGAAATAAGTAGTTTATTAACAAATCTCAGTTATTTCTACAGATATCGATATTCTATTGTAGCTTTTGGTCACAATCAATTACAATCATCTTCCTGCACGTTCTGAACATTGTTAGCTTAATGAAGTTTAACATAAAACATACTGGTTGAAAATTACCCATTTTTTTGTTTTTATTATAACTTTGAAGGATGCAAATAAATGCAACTTTTTTTCTTGCATTTGAATTATTAGATCCTTAGCTATGTTTAAAAGACAAAAAAAGTTTTGGGAAACGTAAGGCATTTTTCTAAGAGACCAAAATGTTCAAACCGTTTGAGTTAATTAAAAAATTACTCATTTTTTACACTTTTTTTAAGCGTGTAAAAATGAAAAATATTTCGAAAAAAAGCTTAGAAAATAAGCTTTCAAACGATGTATTGGGAATTGATGTAGCATTTCATTCAAAGAAGAAAAATGAATTTGAATATTATTGGATTTGAAGTATATTTTTCAAAAATTTCTGATGTCTGTGAAACGATAAGTGCTTGTGATAAAGATCTAAAAAATTGAGGATATCTTAGTTAAATATAAAGCTACAAACTGGTATATGACAAATATCATTTCGATGAAGTTAATTTTTGACTTTTTGCCGCCTCTAACCCCATAGTGCGCTGGTGCGTCTTGCACAGTTTTCTCCTATTAATATTTTATTGCGTCTTTAAGGTGCACATTTTCGTGTTTTTTTTTTACAAATCGTTTATTTGAAACGGCTCAAATTACTTAGTTTTACGGAGCCGAAAGACCATTATTTTTTGAACAACAGTTGCTTAAGTTTAATTAACAGGGATTTTCGTAATGTTGTCCATATATTCGTTTTATGGATTCAAGATATTGAGTTCGTCGTTCATTATTCAAAACTATGATAGACAAAAATGAAAAGGAGAAAGAGGAAAGGGATAGTTAAACGCGTAGATCGATAGATTTAAGATAAAAGTATATTTCGAACATATAGTCTAGGTCTACCGTAGCCAACACATCCCTCACTGGAACGTAAGGTGGTTTACCTCGGGCCCGAAGGGAGTCAATCAAATTTGCTCTGGCTGTAAGATGGTCCTCACACGACCAAACAATATGCTCGATGTCATGGTAACCCTGACCACAACGACACAAATTGCTGCTAGCGAGATTCAAACGATAGACTATCGCGTCTAAGGAATAATGATTGGACATGAGACGGGAAAATGTTTTAATAAAGTCACGACTCAGGTCCAATCTATTGAACCATGGTTTAAGGCTCACCTTTGGGATAATCGAGTGAAGCCACCGACCCAACTCGTCCTCGTTCCATTTGCGCTGCCAGTTGACGAGAGCGTTTCTACGGACCAAAAAGTAAAATTCGCTGAAAGCGATTTGACGCTGCTAAATTTCACCTTCAACTGCACCCACCTTTGCTAACGAGTCGGCCTTCTCATTGCCCACTATTGAGCAATGAGACGGCACCCAAACAAAGGTGATGGAATAGTAGCGTCTAGATAATGTATTCAATGATACCCGTATCTTCTCAAGGAAGTACGGTGAGTGTTTTCCGGGCCTTAATGAGCGAATAGCCTGAACAGAGCTGAGGCTATCCGTAACAATGATGAAGTGTCCAGTAGGTCTTGCTGCTATACTGTCCAGTGCCCAATGTATAGCTGCTAATTCAGCGATATACACTGAACATGGATACTGAAGTTTGTAGGAAGCGCTAGAACTTTGGTTGAAAACTCCAAACCCAGAGCACTCGTCGAATAAAGAACCATCAGTAAAGTACATTTTTTCAGCATTGACGTGTCCATACTTTGCTTCAAAAATCCTGGGAACAATAACAGAACGATGGAGTTCCGGAATCCCACGAATTTCAAGCTGCATGGACAAATCAAACTGGACAGAAGAAGTGTCGTAATCAGGGTGAAAATCACGAATGGGGGAGAACGATGAAGGATTAATTTGCATAGACATGAATTCATGATATATAGTCATATATCTAGTTTGAAAATTTTGCTCCAGTAACTTTTCAAAATTTGCAATCACCAATGGGTTCATGACCTCACACCTTATGAGGAACCGGAGAGATAATGAATAAAACCTATCTCTCAGTGGGAGTACGCCTGCCAAAACCTCGAGACTCATGGTGTGAGTTGAGGGCATACAACCCAGCGCTATTCGAAAACAACGATATTGGATACGCTCGAGTTTAATGAGGTGTGTTTTGGCAGCTGATTGGAAACAGAAACTGCCATACTCCATCACTGAGAGAATAGTTGTTCGGTACAATTTGATAAGATCTTCAGGGTGGGCTCCCCACCAGGTGCCGGTAATTGATCGGAGAAAATTTATCCTTTTCTGGCATTTTCCTTTCAGATACTCAATGTGGGTTCTCCAGGTACACTTGGAATCAAACCAAACCCCAAGATACTTAAAACACCTCGATTGAGTGATTGCTCTGCCTAGGAGTTGAAGCTTAGGTTGAGCAGGTCTGTGTTTCTTAGAGAAAACAACCATCTCCGTTTTCTGTGGAGAGAACTCAATCCCAAGCCCCAAAGCCCAGGAAGACAATCTGTTTAAAGTATCTTGTAAAGGCCTGTACAAATGGGACTCAGTATCACCTGTTATAGATACTACGCCGTCATCTGCAAATTGTCTTAAAGTGCAGCCTTCAGAGAGACAACTGTCGATATCACTTACGTAAAAGTTGTACAAAAGTGGACTCAAACATGAACCCTGCGGGAGGCCCATGTAAGAGATCCTTCTAACTGCAATATCTCCGTGAGCAAAGTTCAGATGTTTCTCACAAAGCAAGCTGTATAAGATGTTGTTCAATAGAGGAGGCAGACCTCGGGAGTGCAGCTTGTCTGACAAAACCTCTATTGAAACTGAATCAAAAGCTCCCTTTATGTCTAGAAACACTGAAGCCATTTGCTCACGTTTTGCGTACGCCATTTGTATCTCTGAAGACAGCAAAGCAAGACAATCGTTTGTCCCTTTGCCCCTGCGAAACCCAAATTGAGTATCTGAAAGGAGACCATTTGTTTCCACCCATTTATCCAATCGGAACAAAATCATTTTCTCCATCAATTTACGAATGCAAGACAACATCGCTATTGGACGGTACGAATTGAAATCTGACGCAGGTTTCCCAGGCTTTTGGATGGCAATAACTCTCACTTGTCGCCAATCTTCGGGAACAATGTTATGTTCCAAGAATTGTCAGAGAACACGCGGTCAGATTAATTAGAAAAAAGATCTTCGGGGAGTGTTGGTCGTTTAAATTTTACTATCTGCACGGATCCAATTTAAAGCCGAGGATCACAATAGCGCAAGCGTAGAGTTAAGTTAAATCACATAAAATTGATTTGGTTCTGAATTGATGGTCTCAGAACCAATTACCTAGCTATGAATCACGTTGCCTGCTTATAAACATGGAAACATTAAGTGTAAGAAGAGAGTTTGCTGCAATCTGTTTTTTAAACGACATAATTAATCAGCGCGTTCAGTCTGCTTATCTACTAAATCAATTAAACTTTTATTGTCCTTGCCGTCATTTAAGAACAAGAAATCTTTTCATTATAACCTCTACTCGAACTGATTATGGAAAATATAGTCCTGTTAATTGTTTAATGTATAGTTATAATAAACATTATGAGAATATAGACTTAACTATGTCAAAGCAGCAGCTGAAAAAGGTTTTTACGGTAACAGGCACCGAAGAACCTGACTTTGTAAATGTAAAGAAAAATTATTATTATTAAGCTTATTTGAAAATTGTAATCTCTAGGTTTAAGTTATTATATATATGTAGCCTACACTGTTTGGCGGAATAAATAAATTAAATTTATTTCCGCGAAAGATTTCAATGGTTTTTCTTTATCGCACATTGTTCTAGGTTTGGAGGTTGAACCCTGCTACCGAAAGAAGCAGGAAGCAACTTCACCGTAGCAGAAGTGCGAATCTGAATCAGCCGATGTTACAAACGATCGAGCGGCCATTTCTTCGAGATGATCAAAACCAAAACCGATCATTGCAAGCAACACCCATGCATACGGTGCTACACACTACATCCAGAAAATGTTATTCTGAGCATCGGGATAAGATGAAAAGTATGACAAGTATGTAACTCAATTACAACGAGTGAAACAAATGCTTTAAAATGATGTGAATTTTTTTCATTGTATCCGAAAATCGAATTAAATCGAATTAACAAAAACCCATGAATCTTTTTATTGTTGAATGGAGATATACTGTATCGTCATCATTTTATGGGTGAATCATTAGAGAGGGATAACACGTATGATTGAACTGGTTCGAAAAAATCAATCTTCATTTAATCGTAACTCTACTCACAACCCGTTCACTGTATCGTTGAGTGTGTCCAAACAATTCCAATACTATTTATTCAATCGTCCATTCATAATCCATTACTATTATAGTAATCTTTATGGTGTCTCGGGAAAAATATTACAGGAACGGTCAATTTATGATTTATGATTATGTAGGTTTTCATCAATTTTAACCCTAATTTAAAAATGGTCGATTTGTTTTGAATGTGAATTTTGTTAAATTTTATATCATGACAAATATTTCATCCTAAATTGCATTTTTATTAGACTTATTATAAAAAAATCATAATGATTTGAAAATTACCTAGAAAATTACCTAGAATAGAAGTGTTAACTAATCAAAAGAATGCGTGTAACACGAAAATGTCATTCGATCTAAGTAGTCTGGCTGGTGCGGACGTGTTTTTTCGCTTTTACCTCAAAGTGTTTTTACTCCGCTTTGCAAAAGTTAAAAAAAATTGCAGTTTTTCCACTAGGAGTGGTTTTTACTGGTTCGGTCGTCAATTGCCGAGCAGCACCAATTGGCACATATTAAGTTTTGCCACCATCATCAGCATCAAGACCATCGTCTTTAAGAACGTGCGCTTTGTTCGCTCCACACATCCGGGCTGCGTACCGCCGGGGCACCCGATCCATCCGGATCTGAACACCGTCGTCATCGGGTAACGGAGGCACTGGTCACCACGACACTACCGGCGCAACACTACCAAAGTGTCAAGAGGAAGTCGTCATCGTTTGGAGGTCCACTTCAGCGGAGCCATAGAAGGAACCCCACGAAGGAAACGAGGAATTCAAGTTTGTTCGTTCATTAATTATTTTCTCCCTTTCATTTCTCTTTTACTATTATTCTATCATTTTATCTATTCGAAATTATTATAGATTCGTTGATATTTTATTACGACAGACTATTTAGTCTCCGTAGTAAAATATGAGCGAAGGCGGGAGGTCAAACCCCGCAGTTTTGATGGATGTTTCGGAGAACTCTGTCAAAACTGCTGGGAAGTCCTCCCGACTCAGGGTCTACCCAGAGGACCCAACTTTTTCTGGTCCGTGGGTGGTCTATTTCCGGCCCAAATTGAAACCCTTAAATGTCATTCAGATAATGAAAGATCTGGCAAGATGGCCCTCCGTAACCGAAGTGTCTCGGGTCAGGCCAAACAAATTGCGTGTTGTTGTGGCAAATCGTAAGGCCACAAATGAAATTGTTGCTAGTGATTTTTTCCGATTAGAGTACCACGTTTTTGTTCCCTCTCGAAACGTAGAGATAGAGGGCGTGATCTCAGAAATGAGCCTGACGGCTGAATACATAATGTCTAAAGGGGTAGGCAAATTCAGAGGCCTTGATTCGACTTCGGTCAAAATCCTGGATTGCCGCCAACTCTCATTTGCCACCACTGAAAACGGAGATAAATAGTATTCCGCGTCAGGCTCATTTCGGGTGACCTTCGAGGGTACCGCCCTCCCTCACTATGTTTTGTTAGAGGGAATGTTAAGGCTTCCCGTGCGGCTCTTTGTGCCTCGCCCAATGAGCTGCAAAAAGTGCATCAAAATGGGACACACGGAGTCCCATTGCTGCAACAAGGCACGCTGCGCTCGTTGCGGGGAAACTCATGAGGAAGGAGCGTGCTCAGCAATAGAACAGAAATGTGTCTATTGCGGGGGCTCACCTCATGATATCTCTGTGTGCGAGGCATTTAAGAGTCGCTGGGATAAGGAGAGGCGCTCTTTAAAAGAACGATCCAATCGTTCATACGCTGCCATTTTAAAGAACGCTTCTCCCCCGGTCCAACCTCAATCCAGTAATGTTTTTGCTGCTCTGCCAGTTGACGAAGTTGATACGGATTCATCTGATGAAGGGACTCCATTCGTCGTTCTAGAGAATTCCAGGAAGCGTACCAAAGGGCCTTCTGCCAAGATTAGAAGGAAAGTCTCCCCAGTTAGTTCTGCATTCAACTTTGGTAATAAATCAGCTGCTACAGATAAAGAAGTCCCTCCAGGATTCCGTATGAAAATAACATCTCTCAAAGACACATCAGCTGCAGGAACATCTCTTTCTTCTAACATTTCAAATTCAAAATCAACAAACTCTTCAGGGTTTTTCAAGTTTTCTGACATTATTTACAGTATTTTAACATTCTTTAAAGTTTCTGACTCTGTTAGAAGCATTTTTACATCGATGCTTCCCATTCTAAAGACACTATTTCAGCAATTGATGCAAACTTGGCCCCTTCTTTCAGCGTTTATCTCTCTTGATGACTAATTTAACACGAGAGGTCAGAGATATCACTGTTTTACAGTGGAATTGTCGTAGTCTCATTCCAAAACTTGATGTGTTCAATTATTTGCTTCACAAAACTAGTTGTGATTTTTTTGCGTTGTCCGAAACTTGGCTTTCTTCTCAATCTAACATCTCATTCCACGATTTCAATATTATCCGTCTGGATCGTGACGATTCTTATGGAGGGGTGCTTTTGGGGATCAATAAGCGCCACTCCTTTTATAGAATTCACCTTCCATTATCAGGCGGAATTGAAGCTGTTGCTTGTCATACAACTATAAGAGGTAAGGACTTATGTGTTGTCAGTTTGTACTGGCCTCAGAGAGTTGCAGTGGATCGGAGTCACCTAGAGGACCTGTGCTCAGTACTACCTGAGCCAAGGTTGATCCTAGGTGATTTCAATTCTCATGGAACTGTCTGGGGAGAACAAGTTGACGATAGTCGTTCTACTCTTATCTATGACATTTGTGACAGTTTCAATTTAACAATTTTAAACACGGGTGAAAAAACACGAGTACCTAAACCTCCTGCAAGACAAAGTGCAATTGACCTCTCACTCTGCTCAAATTCCCTATCATTTAATTGCCAGTGGGAGGTAATCCTTGATCCCAATGGTAGTGATCACTTGCCTATCAAAATAACAATCACCAATGGGGTCAACACTTCAAATTTAACAAATATGGCATATGACCTTACAAGACACATCGACTGGAAAAAGTACTCGGACACAATAGTTTCAGCTATCAATTCTATGGATGTGTTACCTCCGTTGGAGGAATACACTTTTATTTCTCATTTGATTTTTGATTGTGCGGTTGGTGCTCAAACCAATCCCATCCGAAATCCATCTGTTCGTCGAAGACCTCCCAATCCATGGTGGGACAGTCAGTGTTCCAAACTTTACAAAGACAAATCGAACGCCTTTAAAGTTTTTCGGAAACACGGAACCCTGGATAACTTCAACACGTATTTTTCTCTTGAGCAGCAATTTAAAAACCTGATCAAGGGGAAAAAACGTGCGCATTGGCGTAATTTTGTGGGAGGTTTATCGCGGGAAACATCCTTAAGCACTTTGTGGAATGTGGCACGGAGCATGCGTAATCGTTCTTCCACGAACGAAAATGAAGAACATTCGCATAAATGGATTTTCAATTTTGCACGGAAAATCTGTCCAGATTCCACCCCTGTGCAAAAAATCACTCGAAGTGTGTCTCCGAACAGATGCGATCTGGATTCCAGCTTTTCAATGATGGAATTCTCAATTGCTCTCCTTTCTTGTAACAATTCAGCTCCGGGAGTTGATAAAATAAATTCAACAAGCGAAATTTGGCGGCATCCGGAAGGTTTTTCAACAAGTTGAATTTTATTTTATCAACTCCCGGAGCTGAATTGTTACAAGAAAGGAGAGCAATTGAGAATTCCATCATTGAAAAGCTGGAATCCAGATCGCATCTGTTCGGAGACACACTTCGAGTGATTTTTTGCACAGGGGTGGAATCTGGACAGATTTTCCGTGCAAAATTGAAAATCCATTTATGCGAATGTTCTTCATTTTCGTTCGTGGAAGAACGATTACGCATGCTCCGTGCCACATTCCACAAAGTGCTTAAGGATGTTTCCCGCGATAAACCTCCCACAAAATTACGCCAATGCGCACGTTTTTTCCCCTTGATCAGGTTTTTAAATTGCTGCTCAAGAGAAAAATACGTGTTGAAGTTATCCAGGGTTCCGTGTTTCCGAAAAACTTTAAAGGCGTTCGATTTGTCTTTGTAAAGTTTGGAACACTGACTGTCCCACCATGGATTGGGAGGTCTTCGACGAACAGATGGATTTCGGATGGGATTGGTTTGAGCACCAACCGCACAATCAAAAATCAAATGAGAAATAAAAGTGTATTCCTCCAACGGAGGTAACACATCCATAGAATTGATAGCTGAAACTATTGTGTCCGAGTACTTTTTCCAGTCGATGTGTCTTGTAAGGTCATATGCCATATTTGTTAAATTTGAAGTGTTGACCCCATTGGTGATTGTTATTTTGATAGGCAAGTGATCACTACCATTGGGATCAAGGATTACCTCCCACTGGCAATTAAATGATAGGGAATTTGAGCAGAGTGAGAGGTCAATTGCACTTTGTCTTGCAGGAGGTTTAGGTACTCGTGTTTTTTCACCCGTGTTTAAAATTGTTAAATTGAAACTGTCACAAATGTCATAGATAAGAGTAGAACGACTATCGTCAACTTGTTCTCCCCAGACAGTTCCATGAGAATTGAAATCACCTAGGATCAACCTTGGCTCAGGTAGTACTGAGCACAGGTCCTCTAGGTGACTCCGATCCACTGCAACTCTCTGAGGCCAGTACAAACTGACAACACATAAGTCCTTACCTCTTATAGTTGTATGACAAGCAACAGCTTCAATTCCGCCTGATAATGGAAGGTGAATTCTATAAAAGGAGTGGCGCTTATTGATCCCCAAAAGCACCCCTCCATAAGAATCGTCACGATCCAGACGGATAATATTGAAATCGTGGAATGAGATGTTAGATTGAGAAGAAAGCCAAGTTTCGGACAACGCAAAAAAATCACAACTAGTTTTGTGAAGCAAATAATTGAACACATCAAGTTTTGGAATGAGACTACGACAATTCCACTGTAAAACAGTGATATCTCTGACCTCTCGTGTTAAATTAGTCATCAAGAGAGATAAACGCTGAAAGAAGGGGCCAAGTTTGCATCAATTGCTGAAATAGTGTCTTTAGAATGGGAAGCATCGATGTAAAAATGCTTCTAACAGAGTCAGAAACTTTAAAGAATGTTAAAATACTGTAAATAATGTCAGAAAACTTGAAAAACCCTGAAGAGTTTGTTGATTTTGAATTTGAAATGTTAGAAGAAAGAGATGTTCCTGCAGCTGATGTGTCTTTGAGAGATGTTATTTTCATACGGAATCCTGGAGGGACTTCTTTATCTGTAGCAGCTGATTTATTACCAAAGTTGAATGCAGAACTAACTGGGGAGACTTTCCTTCTAATCTTGGCAGAAGGCCCTTTGGTACGCTTCCTGGAATTCTCTAGAACGACGAATGGAGTCCCTTCATCAGATGAATCCGTATCAACTTCGTCAACTGGCAGAGCAGCAAAAACATTACTGGATTGAGGTTGGACCGGGGGAGAAGCGTTCTTTAAAATGGCAGCGTATGAACGATTGGATCGTTCTTTTAAAGAGCGCCTCTCCTTATCCCAGCGACTCTTAAATGCCTCGCACACAGAGATATCATGAGGTGAGCCCCCGCAATAGACACATTTCTGTTCTATTGCTGAGCACGCTCCTTCCTCATGAGTTTCCCCGCAACGAGCGCAGCGTGCCTTGTTGCAGCAATGGGACTCCGTGTGTCCCATTTTGATGCACTTTTTGCAGCTCATTGGGCGAGGCACAAAGAGCCGCACGGGAAGCCTTAACATTCCCTCTAACAAAACATAGTGAGGGAGGGCGGTACCCTCGAAGGTCACCCGAAATGAGCCTGACGCGGAATACTATTTATCTCCGTTTTCAGTGGTGGCAAATGAGAGTTGGCGGCAATCCAGGATTTTGACCGAAGTCGAATCAAGGCCTCTGAATTTGCCTACCCCTTTAGACATTATGTATTCAGCCGTCAGGCTCATTTCTGAGATCACGCCCTCTATCTCTACGTTTCGAGAGGGAACAAAAACGTGGTACTCTAATCGGAAAAAATCACTAGCAACAATTTCATTTGTGGCCTTACGATTTGCCACAACAACACGCAATTTGTTTGGCCTGACCCGAGACACTTCGGTTACGGAGGGCCATCTTGCCAGATCTTTCATTATCTGAATGACATTTAAGGGTTTCAATTTGGGCCGGAAATAGACCACCCACGGACCAGAAAAAGTTGGGTCCTCTGGGTAGACCCTGAGTCGGGAGGACTTCCCAGCAGTTTTGACAGAGTTCTCCGAAACATCCATCAAAACTGCGGGGTTTGACCTCCCGCCTTCGCTCATATTTTACTACGGAGACTAAATAGTCTGTCGTAATAAAATATCAACGAATCTATAATAATTTCGAATAGATAAAATGATAGAATAATAGTAAAAGAGAAATGAAAGGGAGAAAATAATTAATGAACGAACAAACTTGAATTCCTCGTTTCCTTCGTGGGGTTCCTTCTATGGCTCCGCTGAAGTGGACCTCCAAACGATGACGACTTCCTCTTGACACTTTGGTAGTGTTGCGCCGGTAGTGTCGTGGTGACCAGTGCCTCCGTTACCCGATGACGACGGTGTTCAGATCCGGATGGATCGGGTGCCCCGGCGGTACGCAGCCCGGATGTGTGGAGCGAACAAAGCGCACGTTCTTAAAGACGATGGTCTTGATGCTGATGATGGTGGCAAAACTTAATATGTGCCAATTGGTGCTGCTCGGCAATTGACGACCGAACCAGTAAAAACCACTCCTAGTGGAAAAACTGCAATTTTTTTTAACTTTTGCAAAGCGGAGTAAAAACACTTTGAGGTAAAAGCGAAAAAACACGTCCGCACCAGCCAGACTACTTAGATCGAATGACATTTTCGTGTTACACGCATTCTTTTGATTAGTTAACACTTCTATTCTAGGTAATTTTCTAGGTAATTTTCAAATCATTATGATTTTTTTATAATAAGTCTAATAAAAATGCAATTTAGGATGAAATATTTGTCATGATATAAAATTTAACAAAATTCACATTCAAAACAAATCGACCATTTTTAAATTAGGGTTAAAATTGATGAAAACCTACATAATCATAAATCATAAATTGACCGTTCCTGTAATATTTTTCCCGAGACACCATAAAGATTACTATAATAGTAATGGATTATGAATGGACGATTGAATAAATAGTATTGGAATTGTTTGGACACACTCAACGATACAGTGAACGGGTTGTGAGTAGAGTTACGATTAAATGAAGATTGATTTTTTCGAACCAGTTCAATCATACGTGTTATCCCTCTCTAATGATTCACCCATAAAATGATGACGATACAGTATATCTCCATTCAACAATAAAAAGATTCATGGGTTTTTGTTAATTCGATTTAATTCGATTTTCGGATACAATGAAAAAAATTCACATCATTTTAAAGCATTTGTTTCACTCGTTGTAATTGAGTTACATACTTGTCATACTTTTCATCTTATCCCGATGCTCAGAATAACATTTTCTGGATGTAGTGTGTAGCACCGTATGCATGGGTGTTGCTTGCAATGATCGGTTTTGGTTTTGATCATCTCGAAGAAATGGCCGCTCGATCGTTTGTAACATCGGCTGATTCAGATTCGCACTTCTGCTACGGTGAAGTTGCTTCCTGCTTCTTTCGGTAGCAGGGTTCAACCTCCAAACCTAGAACAATGTGCGATAAAGAAAAACCATTGAAATCTTTCGCGGAAATAAATTTAATTTATTTATTCCGCCAAACAGTGTAGGCTACATATATATAATAACTTAAACCTAGAGATTACAATTTTCAAATAAGCTTAATAATAATAATTTTTCTTTACATTTACAAAGTCAGGTTCTTCGGTGCCTGTTACCGTAAAAACCTTTTTCAGCTGCTGCTTTGACATAGTTAAGTCTATATTCTCATAATGTTTATTATAACTATACATTAAACAATTAACAGGACTATATTTTCCATAATCAGTTCGAGTAGAGGTTATAATGAAAAGATTTCTTGTTCTTAAATGACGGCAAGGACAATAAAAGTTTAATTGATTTAGTAGATAAGCAGACTGAACGCGCTGATTAATTATGTCGTTTAAAAAACAGATTGCAGCAAACTCTCTTCTTACACTTAATGTTTCCATGTTTATAAGCAGGCAACGTGATTCATAGCTAGGTAATTGGTTCTGAGACCATCAATTCAGAACCAAATCAATTTTATGTGATTTAACTTAACTCTACGCTTGCGCTATTGTGATCCTCGGCTTTAAATTGGATCCGTGCAGATAGTAAAATTTAAACGACCAACACTCCCCGAAGATCTTTTTTCTAATTAATCTGACCGCGTGTTCTCTGACAGCAGATAAATTGGAACGTGTTGTGAAAATACGCAGTTTATGTTGAAGACTATTAATTGTATCTTTCAGAAATAATATTTTATGATTTTTGCGCGATTCAAAAATAATCAATGTGTGTTTCAGAATATTGATCGTATCTTCCAGAAATAGTATTTTACCATATCTTCTTGGAAAAAATTAGCAACTCGCCGTCTTTTGCATTTTCAGACAGCGTATAATTTCAAGTTTATATGCTCCAAATGTTTTTTACATACCCGAAGATGAACAAGAAGCATTTTTGTACGAGTAGAAAAAATGCGATATTTTTTAAGTTCAGGGAGACTTGATCCTTCATTAAAGGAGACTTGATCCTTCATTCCGGAGGCCTAGTCCTTGGAAAAAAAAATCAAACAAAATTTCAAAGAAGAATATCAATTGACTTTTTTGCTCATGTTTTTTCTCATTTCACAATTTATAAATATCAGAAGAAGAAAATTCCAAAACTTCGTCTCAACCAAAGTGTCATTGCATACTTTACGGCGCTTTTTCTAACATTAAGAGAAAATAAACTTCCTTAGCCCTTTTTGCCGGACTATTATTGTATAAATATCAGTTATCAGATAAAAATCGTAATCTTGTATAAATAATCAGCAATGATCACGATCTATTTAGAAGAAAAAAAAAACCTTTTTGAACTCTAGGGATCAATTGAATCCAAAATGAACATTTTATAAAACGTTATCTTAAAAATGTTGAAAGTTTACCATTGTTTTGAAAATATGGGATTATGAAGTTCATATTGTACTGTAACGATTTATGTATTGGAATACATATTTTGTTTTAATTTTTCAGAAACATAAAAACAATCACAGTCCTCCTAGTAGTTAATTGAAATTGAAATCTTAAAGTAAATTTTTATTACATGGAACATATTTCTTTTTTTTTTTCAAGGTCGAATAAATCAACTGTTTTCCAAAAACTACTACCTCAACACATATTTCTTTTATCGGTGCTACCATGTGAGAGGATTGGATCCAAAGGAATATAAATGCAAAAATCAGCATATTCGAGCACAGACCCGAATGACCTTGGTGGTTAAAAGGTCTCTGATATATAATAATAAGAATCATATTCGAAATTAAAACATCATACGATTTTCCATTACACAATCTTAATTTGGTGTGAATAACAGCTTTAAGAGTTTTATTACGATGGATTGTTTTTATCAAAAAAAAACTGCTTATTTCCAACGAATTTGAAGAAAATCATACCTTCGAAAACTTTGAAGCGTTTTCTATCTAAATGTGCATCAATAAGGTTATACACATCTTATTGGCTCTGCAGACCTTATATCAGGGGTGGCCAAACCATGGCCCGCGGGCCACATGACGCGGCTGTCTTTTTGTGGCCCTCGAAGCTTTTTCCAAAATGTTATATGTGGTCTTAGTTTTATTTAAGAGTTGAGGTTTTTGTTGGTTTCTGTACCATTCAAAGATGAAGTTTATCAAAATCTGTACCAATGATTCATGAGTTCGAATTAAAAGTCGGAAAAAACCTGTATATTTTCTTTAAGTTTCTAATATTTGATACATAAACTGTACTTTCGAATAACAGATGTGTATCGTAATGAATTTTTCTTATTTCATTACCACTTACCATTATTTTTTAAGCAATGAGAGCTCCTAAATGGATGTATCACAATAGTTTGATTGGTTTTTGAAGGCTTCATGGAGAGAGCAATATGATATTAGAAATAATACTTTGTAAAATTTAGTGCGCAATTATACTGAATATCAAAACAAATTATTCTGCGAATTAAACAACTTATACGTCAAAGTTTAGTATTTTAGGCATTTTAGATCGGAGAATATACTTCATTTGTTAACTTCCATTGAAATGAACGAAATATTTACTGTAAATATTACGGGAAAATAGATACATTAAATGACAATTTGCGCAGGGTGTCTCCAGATGTTCACCAAATTTTTAAATTCGCTTATTTTTGCAGAAGGTACTATTTAATAGCTTTTGCTGGTTATTTGTGATTTTTCACAAATAACTTTCTTTAAATGTTTTATTTGAAAAGCTATTAAAATTCACTGCGTTTTGATGTGCCATGTTAAAATATCCATTGAAAAATAACAAAAGAATGTGGATTTTAATTTTTTTGACAAAAAATATTATATCAAATACCTCAGAAACAATAAATTATGAAATCTGCCAAAAACATGTATTTGAAGTCGCATAAATACACATATTTTGTAATCCTTTGGAAAATTTAGGAAGCTTGTCACAAATCCATCAGATAATAAAATTCTACCCATATCGATGATACTTTCGAAAAAGTTCGAAACCATTTAAAATCCTTCTTTCTATTCTTCGGTTAAAACAATTATTCCATTATAGGTATACCTACCTTCGTGTTAAAAATGTGCCATCGTTCTTTGATATTTTTATGAAAATTTTAATTTCAACCATGACTGGTGCAAATTTAAAAAAAATTAAAATACCAATCTCGAAAAAAAAAATCTAAAAAAATCAGTTTTTTCAAATAAGATGAAAAGATTAAGGATACATGTGAATCAATGAATGAATGAACATAAGCCGTGTATCATAATTTTTTTTTGAAAGATAAAACTCTTCACCGACGGGACAACCGTTGTACTTTTTTTTTAATTCATGATATTTACGCTTTATGATTTTCCTTTCATTGATTCTCATGTTTCTCTCAAAGTTTTCATCATCTTCGAACATTTCAGAAAAAAATGAGCCAAAGGTGTTATCATAGCATAAGACTCGATTATTAAAACAAAGTTTTACGAATCTTCAGAAGATAACGAAAGTGTTATGAATTAAAATCATATTTAAATTGCTTAAAATTGACAATATCTGTGGTATCCATTATAAAAGTTAGAAAAAACTAGACTGAATGTTTTTAAAAATGTGTATATTTATTCAAAACTTTTTATGCTAAGGCAAAGGTGTGGAGTTTTGAACTGAGAGGTTCAGATCTACTCTGTTTTTAACTTTAGTCTTGTTTTCTAGTCTAGTTCTAGTAGTTTGTTATTACCAAGTTTTTGAAGCGATTTTTCGTATCGTATTTTCATTCATGACAAATGGGACTCCTTGAATCATGGCATTTTTAGAGATCAATTTTTTACTCACTTTGTCCATTTGATTTTCTAGTTTTGCAACTATGCCGGAAAAAAAAGATCGCGTTTTTTAGTTCAAACTGGAAAAATTGGAATTTCATTTCCAACTTCAAAATTTTTAAATCGGTTTGGATAGTGTCAAATTTTGAAGGTGAATTTTTAGGATGTTTCTATAGCCGCCGTCACTGTTTAAAAAACAGATTTTATAGTATGCATTTCATTTGAAACTGCATTTTGAATTGTTGAAGTTAGTTCAGTATTGAAACAATCAATGATGGAGATCTGGTCAACTTTTGAATTTATTATTTAAAAATAAATTTCTGAAAAACTTGGTTTGCAAATGAAAAACTGATCTTTTATTTTTTGTGCAGAGCTGCCGATTAAGTAGCGGCATCTGAAATGGGCATTTGTGAAGCAGTACGTTCATGTTAGAAGTGAGTTGATCTTTTATTTTCTGGACGCGCATAGTTGATATATATCATCACATCATTTTCTTTTTCCTTATTTTTTAAAGAAAAGTGAGACAGCTCAACATGATACAGAAGTCAAAAATCAGAATTTTTATATTTTGAATTATTGTAAAACCATGAAAAAAATTAATGTACTCTGGAGTTCCCACACTAAATATTTGTCATTTCTGCAACAGAATAACCCAACAGAAGTTTAAATCATTTATTAGCTCGGAAAATTAAAAAAATGATTGTGTGGCCGTCCAGCCTATAGCATTTCCAAAATTTGGCCCGCCTTTTGAAAATGTTGGCCACCCATGCCTTATATCGAAATTGTTTACAACATATACAGGTTCATTTGTAGGCTACCAGAATCTGCTACTTGATGCAATTTCTGGCCACTTTTAGTCACTTCTACATTAATTTTAATTGAATTTTTTTATACTTACTCGTTCACTCAAGTTTCTATGTTATCAAAGCCGTATGTAGAAAACATGTTTAGATGACACGATCTTAGTATATCTCTCTTTAGAAACATGAATTAGTTTATTGCTTAGTTAAAAATATGAATTATTAAAAGTCAACAAACATTTTTACTATGCAAAGCAGCTAATCCCTTACATAAACATTATATAATAAATATAACGATTTCCAAAGCTGCATAATTAATGAGGTGACATTTGAAAGCCGATGTATTGACAAGAATTGGGTTTCTGGCAAGGACACTTCTGGGCGAAAATATTTTTCAATGTCGTGAATAATATATGCGTGACAGTTCTCAAAGACAACAGTGTTTTTATTGGATGAATATCAATAAAATAACCACAATATTACCCTCTCAAAGAAAACCAACCCTGTGGTAAAATGGTCCGTGCGTGTGTGTGGTAGGTAAATGATCGCTAGAGGCATAGATGCAATTTGAAGTGAAACAAAAATATCATCCGGTGAGCAAAAAAAAACACACGCACCGAACAGCGCCAAAGTAGTGCCATAAATTGTAGCCTATTTATGATACGGAGAATAAAACCGGTGAATTTATTGCACCAGCTTTTTTTAGCACAAACAAAAGGCAAAAAAATAAGAGGGCTTTACCCCTGCAGCGATACATCTGATACCTAGGAGGTAGGACCTATGGCTTGCAAGCAAGAAGATGACGGCTTTCCCGTGAAATTGAAACAAAATGCTCATGACAAAGAGTGTGTCCCTTTTTGCTGGTTAAGCTTTTTTGTGCTTATGGTGCATTCATTTCAGGTAGGTCCAAACAGATAATAAATGATAAAACAACTTTCGACAGGCAGCTGTTGGCGTGGCGTAATTGAAGGATGTTTACGAGATGAGAAAATGCTATAAGGCTTTTGCACACGGCTTTGTTGATAATTTTTTAAAGGTATAATAAGTAAATTACATTTCCTTTCATGTTTGAAAGTACGTTAAAAAAGCTGTAAACGTGTTCACTGAAATTATATTTGAAAATTTACAATGTTTATACAAAGCAACCATAAGTGACTTTTTTATAAGTTTGGAATGGAGGAAACAGGTGATGGATGGCAGTATCAAACAATCTTTTTATGATTTTGATGCCTTCAAAAAGTTTTTTGCAAGAGCATGCATAATGAGTACATCTCACATTGAATTAAGTTACAAGTAAATCTCGTGTTTTGGCCAATTTAATGAAAGATATGAAGTTATCTGAACACTCGCCCTATGCGATGCTGTGCTAAAATTGGTTACAGAGAAAACCGTCAACTGAGGCATCATGCAACACTTTTCAACTTCAATGGCTTCAAACAACTTAATATCCACAGATTATTATACCACTTGTACATCAAAAGTATTAAGGTTGATGGTAGGTTGAGGTGATATTGACGAAGTCAGAAAAATTATTTTTGCTACCAGTTATTCTTAAATTTAGAAAACATGTGATTTTCAATCTACTGTCAAAAAGGGTTTGGTAGCAAAAAACTTTGTTTTTGATGTAAAATTGAAAATATAAAGTATTTTAAAGTTAACTCATTTAAGGGTGCCATAGAGATGAAAAATGAAAGTTTCATGATGAAATCACGTTGATTCCCAGTCGGGAAATCTTGGTAATAAAAAAAATTCGGGAATTCTCAAATCCCGGGAAACGGTAAAATATCTCGGGAATTCCTGAAGCCAATAAAACGTACTAAATTACTAAAAATGTATACGATCTAAATTGGAAAAAAAGTATCGGATTGAGCAAGGAAAATTATTTTTAACCAGTGATCACACGGCACAGTGGTCCAGAACGGAACTTTATCGTGTTAGAATTAATTATGAAGGTACTATAAGAGACAGAAAAATTGTGTCTTCAGCAAAACTGCTCATAATACCATTCGCTTTATGAACCTTAAATCGAATATTAGAGTGTGTCATTTTTGCATGATTTACCCATAAATACTCTTTCCAGTGAAAAGATGTCTTGTACAAAATTGTAGCCAACGGTTTTTGAGGCAACTTTACCGAGAACACTGCATAAATATGACGT
This sequence comes from Uranotaenia lowii, assembly GCF_029784155.1. Lineage (NCBI taxonomy): Eukaryota > Metazoa > Arthropoda > Insecta > Diptera > Culicidae > Uranotaenia > Uranotaenia lowii. The sequence continues at coordinate 246,835,170 of NC_073692.1, read as the reverse complement.
TTCGTAGGCGAATTATGATTTTTTTCAATATGAAAATGTTAGGGTGTGTCGAAAAAAACAGTATTCTGGCTATAACTTTTGTAAATGAATTCCTACAATAAAAATGTCTCATAGGCATTTGTTTGTAATATAAATTCGCACAATTTTTTTCTCAGAGCGCAAATTTATATCTGGGGGCGTTCCTTAGTTATAAGGGATTTTTTAGCAAAAACTTTACTTTTTAAACTGTCATATCTCTGATTGGTGCAAACAAACTAATTATTTTTTGAAGACATTATGCAGTTCAAATATCATATATTTTATTGTGAAATTATACGAGAGAGGTCATTTTTTAAACTCGAAAAAAATCCAAAGTTTCTTAATTTCAATACAAATTCACACATTTAAAGACCCTGTGAAAAAGAACATACCCATTTCTCGTGCAAAAGTCGATTTTTTATCGTTTTGTTATTGCCTGAGTCGGTTGCAATGCTTCAATAAGCGATTTAATTATCCAACAAACGAAATCGAGTGTCCAGTCAGTACGGTCAATGTTTCTACCTTGAAATATGGCATCTTTACATCTTTAAAAAAAACATTGAATTTGAAAAAAAAAGTTTTTTTGAAAACTTAATGAAAAGTGGAAAACGACAAAGAATCTATAAAACCAAACAATTCCAATAAAGAAACGCTACGAAAAGGTTTTGAATGTTCTTTTTTGCCTGAATCATCATTTTGAACTTCCGTTTCGCAAACTGCTAACTGTAGTGAAATCATCGGTAAAGAAATGACGTATTTCAAAACAAAAGGATAGTTTTCTAAAAGTTCACGAAATTCGATGAATACTCGATCAGGGGACTATATAAAAATAATAACTCAAAGATATCTCAACGAGATATATATTAATATATATATCTTTTCCAGTTACATATGTGTACTCAAACTTTTCCACAAAAGTTTTTAAATCGGGGTTATATCTTATTTTGGTTGACATTCTTAAATAGGATTGAATTCATTTGTAACGATAAAAAATTTGTTTCAAATTTTTATAAAATATTATAATCATATCTTATTTTGAAATGCATGCAACTTTCCATGAAACACGGATATCGAAGACAACAGCCCAAACCGTACTATAATGAGAATAGCTCAACAGATTTTTTAATTAAATCTCATTTCGGGAAACCGAAAAATGAAAATGTTATATCAAATAATGTAGATTATTAACGTTCCACAAGAAATTTTCCTCGAAGCATATGATTATGTAAGGTTTAATATGAGCATTTCAAAACCTGATATAATTTAGCTATGATTCTCTAGATTTTTTAATATGATTTGAGTTATTTTAACATCCTACGAGTACTGAATTATAACTCAATTTGATAAAATTGAGAATCAAAATTTATTTATTTTATTAAATTATTTCAAATTTTTGGAGCAAAAATCAGTCAAGTTTGTCGGTTAAAGTTTTAGTTTTTGGATCGGGTTTTTTAACTGCTAATTGAATTTTTAAGGCATCGAAAAAGGTAAGAATTATTTACATTCCTACTGCCAAAAGATTTAAAGATACGATTTGGATCAGGTTTCGTATTCAGTAGTGTTAAAATCTTCATTTCCAGTTTTTCCCGGGATCACGGGGAAAATATCGTAAGATTTTCCGATTCCCGAGAACGCTAAAATGTCCGGGAAATGGACACTATGTTGAATTGAATATGTATTATATACGCCAATTGCAACGTCCAAAAAAAGTAAACTTATGCTTGATTTATCCGTTCAACAATTCAAAACAATTCATAGAAGAAAATTTTGGTGATTTTCAAACATTCATATTTTAACGAGCAAAACATTCTTATTTCGCTCACTGTAATTATAAAATGAAATTTATTGAATTGAAGTGGTCTTGGTGCCACATTATTCATATTAACTTACTTATTTTCACCAGATTACGAAAAAATTGTAAACATTGTTGAAATTTCAATTCAGAATTGAATCCAACGTTTCGATCCATATTTGATCTTCTTCAGAACTAAAATAATGTCGTTTTCTTGTTGAGGTCGACTTGGCTGATCGACTTTTAAAAAGACTGCAATGCGCAATTTACCTAGGAAAAAAAAATTACAGTCAGTCTATTTTCATCGATAAATTGGACGTTTTTCAACATGGGACAATTTGTAACCATCCATTTGATGGGTTACAATAACATCTTGGTTTTTGGGCCAATTTGGATGTTATTCTGTAAATATTGTACTTCTTTTATTGTTATTAAATGTCTAAAAATAGGACAAGATGTCAGACTCTGTGATTTTATGTTTGAGTGATATCTTTTCCTGTTTTTAGCAGCATAAGGCTGGTGTCAATTCGCGTTTGTTTTGTTTAGCAATTATTAATTTATTTATTAATTTATTTATTTATTTATTTATTTATTTATTTATTCATTTATTTATTTATTTATTTATTTATTTATTTATTTATTTATTTATTTATTTATTTATTATTTTTTTGTACATTTTCGTTAAATATTTTTTATTACATTTACTTAGTTTTTTGTTGTTGTAATTTTGCTGTACATTAAAACTTGTTAGTAAATTTGTTTGGAATGCACAAGATATATATAGATGTACCTATAACCGTTTGTAAGTCCGACACCAGCCATGTTTTGTAAATAGTTGTGAAGCGTTCGTGTGCCTGATGTTCAACGAAGGGGACAACAACACCATCCACGGGAAGTAACAAGGAAAGGGAGACATACAGGCAAAAATTATAAATAAGCGCTGCGCCCGCAGCTCGTGGCTTATTCTATCAAACGATAGTTCCGGTCCGGGCGAAGTTGGAAAAGCGACAGCGACGTTTCATCCGTAATTGGGAGGCACCGACCCCCTTCTGCTACTTTGTGAAAAAACAACGACCAGCTAGACGACTACACGCCGTTTTTTCCTAGCTGGTCGGTCGAGTGTGGCCGAGTGTAGTGATTCCCAGGACATTTGTTCTTCCCAGTGCCGATATCACCATTGCCCAGAAAAAGTCACCGGTGTTCCGCGAGTGCAAAAGGTCGTGCAGTGTTAAAGTGCCCTTTACGCTACAACCCCCTCAAGGCACGGTGGCAGTGGTGAGGCCTGGTGGAGTCCCGCCTGGGAATCCATTCGCCGACCGCCTTCGTTAGTGCCCTCTCGATTGGTGAGTCACTCGCGAGGAAATAACGTGCACCATTACCACTCCCCGGACCTACCAAGAAACAAGGCCTACGCCCAAAAGGCCGAGTTGTCGCCAGAATATTGATTCTTCAACAAGCTACGGCAGTCCCGTTCCAGAATCCTATTTCGTGGTTCCCCAAAAAAAGGTGTCCCCCAACGAGTCGACCATCGCAGCAACGGCCGCAACGAATCCGGAAAAAGTAAAACGAAATGCGCAAGTACAAAACCCTAAATTAAAAATAAATAACTAACATTCAAGTACGATATTTTCCATTTTATAAAAGCACCAAAGTGCTTAAACATCCATCAACTCCAAATATTGTATGGTCTTTAATGTTCAAATTGTTGTGACTTCATTTGAGTGCATTCCGTAGTTTAAACATTGAATTTAATTGTTGCTGTACATATCATGTTATATTGTTTTGTTAGAAGTCCGCCCATAAACCTACATGTTACTGTTGTTGTGATTCCTCCTCGAGAACCATTAAGTTTATTCCCCTGTTGAGCTAGCGCAGGGAAGTGGGATCTCTCAGATTCTAACAATTGGCGCCCAATGTAAAATATCTTGTAAATAGACAAAAAAAAGTGATCTGCTTTCCAGACCAAAAGCAAATCCCTTTTTTATTGGTCTCGTGGAGGAATTCGATATTTTAACAAATTAAAATCGCGCTGTCACTGAAATAAAGTTCAACGGATGTCCAATTCAAAGGAAAATTATAGAAGTGAAATAGTATAGATTGAGGTAAATGATGATCAACTACAACCAATGCTATACTGTCTTCCCAAACAGTTCACCAAACTAAATTTGCCACTTTTCACTCACTGAACCAAAGCAACGTTTTTAAAACTTATTAGCTCAATACATCTCTTTTGCTCGAAAAAAAAAAAATATTTTTTTGTTGGCTTGTTTAATTGTGCACTCTCGTTATTTATTTTGTCAAATCTCAAATTTTGTCCACGATATATCCAGAATATTGGCAGTTTAGGTCAATCATGACGGACCTAAGTTTCAACCAAGCAGTAGCTTGTTTAGTAAAACGATACCACCCGATCAGAAGAGAAAAACTAAATTATATCAAGATGAGATATTTTGATATTCAATTTTTTCCTATCTGGATGAGTTATAATTTAGTACTCGTAGGATGTTAAAATATCTCAAATTATATCAAAAAATCTATACGATCATAGCTAAATTATATCAGCTTTTGATATGCTCCTATCAAGATTATATCTCGTTCAGATAGCATAGTTTGATATTGGACAGAACAAATTATATCAAAATTATAACTTATCAAGATATGAGTGCTTCGAGAAAATTTTCTAGTGGAAGGTCAAAAAACCACATTATTTGATAAAACCATGCCCCATTTTTGGTTTCCCAAAAATTTGATTCAATTTTATGAATCTGTTGAGCGAAACTCGTTAATGTAAGGTTTGAGCCGTTGACTTCGATGTCCGTGTTTCAGAAAAAGTTGAACGTATATCAAAATAAGATATAATCATTTTATTTTAGCACAATCCGAAAAAAATCTTGATCAATGAATATGAGCTCAACCCCATTCAAGTTTGTCAATCAGAACAAGATATAATTCAGATTGGAGAAACTTAAAATCGAAAATTTGGAGTTCATAATTATAACTGAATCAGATGTAAATATCTTGGTGAGATATGTTTGAGTTATTATTTTGATATGCTCTCCTGATCGGGCAGGCAATGAGAGTTGATCTCCTTTTGGATGATGAACTGGATCACGAACTGGAATCCAGGGACGTAATCTTGTTCGGCTTAGATCTAAACCGCAAACGAAAATGCTTACGCGATGCAATAAAAACAGAAAAAGAATCAGGAATACAATTTTCTAGTTTAAATGGGAAGAGTGATCCGGAAATTGAACGCGGAATTTGTGATAGTAAGTTTGTTGAAATAAAAAACCGTTTATCTCACACTCTAGAAGCTACCGAAAAAAAAATTTACCTAACCCGTCTTACCCACATTGGTACAAGGATTGCGGCCCTGTTATGTTCATCCCGTGGTTCTCCCAACCTTCATACAAACCTGCAAAATAGATTGGTAGAAATTGTTCATTTGTTGGAACTCTTCTCAGAGCCAGCGGATCAAGAACAACAAACGTTGTCGATCCAGCCAGCAGAAAATAACGATACCCCAGAAACTGTAGACTCGGCAAACCCCACCAACACCAACCGTATGTTAAATTACATTCCCAATGATACATCGAATTCTATTCCGAACCGAAGTTCGTCAAACTTAAAGCAAGATGATTTGGAATGGATTCACAGTCTTCAGACGAGAATTCTTGGCCTAGAAGCAGAGCTGACTAGACGTAGGGAGGGGAAAGATGCGGGAACACAGACAGGTTTAGATGAGTTGAATGTGTCAAATCCGGAGGAAATGGTTTCTCATCATTCTAATCCACTGCCCACTCAATCAAGCTCTCAAAATCTTACAAGTAATTTTTCAAATACTGAAAGAGTCATTCATAATTATGCACACCCAAACTTCCCAATTATCAATGCTAACAATTCGTTCTTACCTCCACAGCCCCTAGTTCCCCCTTTTAATACAGAAGCGAATAGCTTCGCAGGCAATAATCAAAATCGAGTAGTTCAAACCCTCCCGAACCAATTTGAATTTCAAAATAAAGCACAAAATTTTTCAATTCATTCTCAACCTCATAATTCTATTCATCAACTTTCCTTTCAGCAACCCTCTTTACAGTCGCAACACAATTTTCCCTTTCAAGAAGTAAACCTACAGCAACCGTTTGGTAACCCTAATTCCAGTTCAAAGCCACATCTCAATTATAATAGATCCTCACAACCGTTGCAATACAACTCGAATCCATACCCCGGTTATCCCCTTATGTATCCATTCCAACAAATACAACCCCGACACTCTTTGCCTGTTTCCAAATGGAACATTAGAAAGTATGATGGTGAAGATCAAGGGCTACAGTTGAATGAATTCCTCGAATTGATTCATGCTTTATCGTTTTCTGAACGTGTAACGGAGCAAGAACTTTTCGAATCAGCTGTGCATCTGTTCACGGGGTCAGCCTTGAAATGGTACATGACCCAGCGATCTATGGGCCGACTACTCAATTGGGCTCACTTGGTTTTTGAACTCAAAAGAACTTACATGCACCCAGATCTGGATGCCCTGATAAAAATGAAAATTTATCAGCGGCGCCAAAAACAACATGAATCTTTTTTTGAATTTTATACCGAAGTTGAAAAACTGATTCGTACCATGAGTGTTTCTATCCCCGAATATGAAAAAATACAAATCCTCCAGCAGAATATGCGGATGGACTACAAGAAGCAGATGGCTTTTGTTCCAATCCTCAACTTGGAGTCACTAGTAACAGCCGCTCAAAAACTTGACGCGTTGAACTTCTCGGCCTATAATAAAGTGTTTGGGCCAGAAAAAACAGTTCATGAGATCTAAGAACAATCTCAGGAGCAAAGCAAGAAAAAAACTAAACAACAGCAGTTGTCACCTCTCACTGAATTATCAGCAGCGATAAATCAACGTAACCAACAAAATTCCTCCAACCGCAATAGTTCATCTGTCGAAAAAGGAAATTACCTAAAGTCACAAGTAAGCCTCTCACAAAATACATCACCATCAACAAAATCTCTGCCGGTTGCAGGCTTCCGCTAATCCACACTTGACGCTGGATATGGTGGTGAGTAATCACAAACCTCCACCAGCAAGTCGATGCTACAATTGTGATCGTGATGGGCATCATGCGGCCATGTGCAGGCAACCACGAACTGTAGTATGTTTCAAATGTGGACTTCGAGGGTTCCCTACAGAATACTGCCCCTTCTGTATAAAAAACTACGCTACTGCGAATCAAAACCGCGATTCGCAGGGACGCCAGGCGTAAGTCAATACTTAACAGATTCGTCCAAACCATATAATGATTGTCGGTTTTGGGAAACAGCACTTGATCGTGATTATGAAACCGAAATTTGTCATATTTCTTACCCTTTTCCCAACGACAACCGCCCATTTGTGAACATTCACATACACGACTTTCCCGTACGAGCTTTACTGGATAGTGGTAGCAATTATTCACTAATAAGTGAAAAATTATATCGTCAATTGCGACATGACCGGGTGAATCCATTAAACAGACGTTTGGAGCTTCGCTCAGCTAGCGGAAATTCACTAGAGATACGGGGTAAAGCTGATCTTCCTGTTTGCTTTGACGGGCATAAAATGATCGTTACCACTCTAGTAGTTGTCAATCTGTCAATTGATTTTATCTGCGGGATGGATTTTTGGGAAAAGTTTAAAATTAAGCCGACTATGTTCGTCGAGCCGAATGTTAATGCATCTGTTATTGATTTTCCCAGTTCACAATTAGCTTTATCTTCGGCTGAAGAAGCCACTCTGGAGAAAATAAAATTCGAATTTCTCGCAGCAGAACCGGGTAAGCTTACCACAACCCCCCTTGCCTGCCATCGAATAGTGCTGAGTGAAGAATGGAAACACAAACCTCCAGTGCGCCAATTTCCATATGTGATGTCGCCAAAAACGCAGGCATTGGTCGCCGTGGAATTGAATCGTTTACTGGAGGCTGGCATCATTGAACGAAGTAATTCAGATTGGTCCCTCAACTGTGTTCCGGTTATCAAACCGAATAAGGTTCGGCTTTGTCTAGATGCTCGGAAGATTAATGAAAGAACTGTGCGTGATGCTTATCCTCTACCTCACCCTGGAAGAATTTTGGGCCAGTTGCCCAAAGCAAAGTATTTGTCAACCATCGATCTTTCGGAAGCTTTTTTACAAGTTCCGTTAGACGTTGGGTCCCGACGATTTACTGCTTTCAGTGTGCAGGGTAAAGGATTGTTCCAGTATACTCGTATGTGCTTCGGATTAGTAAACAGTCCCGCTTCTTTAGCCAAACTAATGGATACCGTTCTTGGTCACGGTATACTGGAACCGAATGTTTTTGTTTACTTAGACGATATAGTCGGAAATCGCCCGTCGTTTGCGCGAAGCCAATCTTAGCATCAATCGTGAGAAGTCCCAATTTGGGGTGTCGGAAGTACCATTTTTGGGCTATCTACTAGGAACGGATGGACTACGCACGAATCCGGAAAAAGTCAGACCAATCCTTGAGTACGAGCGTCCGACTACGGTCACCAAACTCCGCCGTTTCCTAGGGATGGCCAACTACTACCGGCGCTTCATATCGGACTTTAGCGGAACTACTGCTGCTCTCACGGACCTTCTTCAGACCAAATCGAAACTGATCCGCTGGAATGATGATGCCGAAGCAGCTTTTGTGCGTTTGAAGGAGCTTCTGGTATCTTCACCCATTCTAGCGAGTCCAGATTTCGACCGTCCCTTTACGATTCAAACTGATGCCAGTGATGTCGCAGTAGCAGGTGTCCTAACTCAGCATCTAGACGACGGTGAGCGGGTCATTGCGTATTATTCGCATAAACTATCGACCCCTCAAAAAAACTATCACGCAGCCGAAAAGGAAGCTCTAGCTGCCATTCTGGCAATAGATGCCTTCAGGGGATATATTGAAGGCTACCACTTCACTTTGGTCACAGACTCGTCAGCATTAACTCATATACTTAATGCAAAATGGAAGGTCGGATCACGTTGCAGTCGTTGGGCACTCAATTTGCAACAATATGACATGAAAATAGTGCACCGGAAAGGTAAAGAAAACGTCGTTCCGGATGCACTTTCTCGTAGCGTTGCTGCAATTGGAACTCAGCCTGCAACGTGGTACGATTCCATGCTGCACAAAGTAGAGAGTGAACCTGACAAGTATGTTGATTTCAGAGTGGAGAAGGATCAGCTCTTTAAGTTCATCTCGATTCCTGACTTTCCGCATGATGTAAATTTTGAATGGAAACTAGTTCCTAGAACACCAGACATACCAAGAATAATCCAGGAATCACATGATACTGCCTTCCATCCAGGATACGAAAGGACTCTTGCGCGAATTCGACAACGGTACTATTGGCCTCGTATGGCTAGTGAAATACGATCATTCGTTCGACGATGTACCACCTGCAAAGAAGTTAAACCTTTGCACGTTGCAACGGTACCAGAAATGGGCAAACAAAAGTTGGCTGATAGACCCTGGCAAATGATTTCTGGGGATTTTGTGGGCCCTCTCCCTCGTAGCCGTAAAGGAAATCAATATTTGCTAGTTGTTTCGGATTATTTTTCAAAATGGGTTATGATTCAGCCTGTGAAGAAAATCTCGAGTCCATCCATGTGTGCTATCTTGAAGGATCAGTGGTTTTTGAAACACTCTGTTCCAGAGATTATTATTACCGATAACGGAGCTAGTTTTCTCTCCAAGGAATTCAAAACACTTCTGGACTATTTCAAGATTTCACACTGGTTGAACTCAAGATACCATTCACAGGCGAATCCAGTCGAAAGGGTTAATCGTACGATTAATGCAGCGATCCGAACGTACGTTAAGGAGGACCAGAAACAATGGGATACGAAAATTTCAGAAATAGAGATGATCCTCAATACAAGTGTACACTCACCGACCGGTTTCACCCCATATTTCGTTGTTCACGGTCATGAATATTCTGAAAAAGGGACTGATTATCGTTTGGCAAGAGCCGGAGATAATATTACTCCGGACCAACGTGAAGAATTACGGAAACAGATGTACTTGAAAATTTATGATTTGGTTAAGAAGAATCTAGCCAAAGCGTATTCAAAATCTCAGCAAACTTATAATCTGCGTCATCGCCCGACTAAGCCTTTTAAAATCGGAGAGTTAGTTTACCGGAAAAACATGAAACTTTCGAACGCCGTAGAAAATTACAACGCAAAATACGGTTCTCAATTCCTTCCCTGTCGTATAAAAGCGGTATTGGGCTCTTCATCCTACGAATAAGAAGACTTCCAAGGTAAAAATCTAGGAGTGTGGCCAGCAAAGCACATCAAACCAGCCTGATTTCTTATAGGGGACGTTTCAAATATGTTTTCAATCACCTTTATTCTGGGATATCGACAATAAATTTATCCACTCTTGGATATTGTGAGGTATTTTGTTAGTGTTTTGTTATCAAGATCCGCCAATTCTGCGTAGTTTCACAGTTTTACTCTCAAATTGAGCGATAGAAGAAACTCCGTACGAGATGCTTATTCTTGAATAAATTACCCTTTTAGTTTCAATTGAAACGAAATCAAGGGGCTTATGTTTTAGGTTAGGAAATGTGTGAAAATCTAAGGAATTAGTGAAAATGTTAGAAAGATAAAATAAAAAAAATATATAATAATAATAAAATAAAATGCAGCAAGAGGTGTATAGTTAATTTTGGTCTCATCATTTTCTAAGAGTCTTTGGGTGCAAATAACACAGTGAATGAAAAGTGAACATTTTTGGAGCGAGAGAACTCGATGGATAAGAGGATTGAAAGAAGGATAAAATAATTTCTGAAAAAACTGCTATTTATGCTAGGAAACTTCTTTAATGGACTTACGTTTTGGGCAGATGGAGAACTGTATTTTGGTTTTGACTCTTCGGGAAGTCTCCGTTGAGGAACGAACAGAAATTGGCGTCTTTAGGAAAAATCCTTCAGTCATTGTTACCGTGTTTTGTGACCCGGTCTTAAAATCGGCGAAATGGGAAGATTCCTCTGCAATGATGACCCAATTACCCTAGAATATGTAGCGATGCTAATGCTATGGGAGCCACGATATGTGCGACGCTCACACATGCCGTGTATGGTGACCCGGCATTAGAATCGGCGACATGGGAAGATTCCTCTGGTTGGATGACTCAATTACCCTAGAATATTTTGCGATTTTAAGACTAAGGGAGCCACGGTAAGTGAAGTGCTTGCACTTTCACTTCACAATGGCTGGCAGGATGTTTCGTTACATTTCTGGGAAGTGAATCAGCGGAGCACCCAAGGAAAAAAACCCTCGTTCGAGATAGGACCTTTGCAGCCGTGTTCAGTGACCCGGCCTTAAAATCGACGAGATGGGAAGATTCCTCTTCAATGATGACCCAATTACCCTAGAATATGTTGCGATTCTTTTGCTAAGGGAGCCGCGTTTGCTTAGGCGATTACACATGGTGTGTATGGTAACCCGGCATAAGAATCGACGACATGGGAAGATTCCTCTGGTTGGATGACTCAATTACCCTAGAATATTTTGCGATTTTAAGGCTAAGGGAACCACGGCAGGCGAAGTGCTTGCATTTAGTCGCGCATTGGTCCTCGGGTTTTTTCACCCCGCCTCCGGGAAGATTGTAACCATCCATTTGATGGGTTACAATAACATCTTGGTTTTTGGGCCAATTTGGATGTTATTCTGTAAATATTGTACTTCTTTTATTGTTATTAAATGTCTAAAAATAGGACAAGATGTCAGACTCTGTGATTTTATGTTTGAGTGATATCTTTTCTTGTTTTTAGCAGCATAAGGCTGGTGTCAATTCGCGTTTGTTTTGTTTAGCAATTATTAATTTATTTATTTATTTATTTATTTATTTATTTATTTATTTATTTATTTATTTATTTATTTATTATTTTTTTGTACATTTTCGTTAAATATTTTTTATTACATTTACTTAGTTTTTTGTTGTTGTAATTTTGCTGTACATTAAAACTTGTTAGTAAATTTGTTTGGAATGCACAAGATATATATAGATGTACCTATAACCGTTTGTAAGTCCGACACCAGCCATGTTTTGTAAATAGTTGTGAAGCGTTCGTGTGCCTGATGTTCAACGAAGGGGACAACAACACCATCCACGGGAAGTAACAAGGAAAGGGAGACATACAGACAAAAATTATAAATAAGCGCTGCGCCCGCAGCTCGTGGCTTATTCTATCAAACGATAGTTCCGGTCCGGGCGAAGTTGGAAAAGCGACAGCGACGTTTCATCCGTAATTGGGAGGCACCGACCCCCTTCTGCTACTTTGTGAAAAAACAACGACCAGCTAGACGACTACACGCCGTTTTTTCCTAGCTGGTCGGTCGAGTGTGGCCGAGTGTAGTGATTCCCAGGACATTTGTTCTTCCCAGTGCCGATATCACCATTGCCCAGAAAAAGTCACCGGTGTTCCGCGAGTGCAAAAGGTCGTGCAGTGTTAAAGTGCCCTTTACGCTACAACCCCCTCAAGGCACGGTGGCAGTGGTGAGGCCTGGTGGAGTCCCGCCTGGGAATCCATTCGCCGACCGCCTTCGTTAGTGCCCTCTCGATTGGTGAGTCACTCGCGAGGAAATAACGTGCACCATTACCACTCCCCGGACCTACCAAGAAACAAGGCCTACGCCCAAAAGGCCGAGTTGTCGCCAGAATATTGATTCTTCAACAAGCTACGGCAGTCCCGTTCCAGAATCCTATTTCGTGGTTCCCCAAAAAAAGGTGTCCCCCAACGAGTCGACCATCGCAGCAACGGCCGCAACGAATCCGGAAAAAGTAAAACGAAATGCGCAAGTACAAAACCCTAAATTAAAAATAAATAACTAAAATTCAAGTACGATATTTTCCATTTTATAAAAGCACCAAAGTGCTTAAACATCCATCAACTCCAAATATTGTATGGTCTTTAATGTTCAAATTGTTGTGACTTCATTTGAGTGCATTCCGTAGTTTAAACATTGAATTTAATTGTTGCTGTACATATCATGTTATATTGTTTTGTTAGAAGTCCGCCCATAAACCTACATGTTACTGTTGTTGTGATTCCTCCTCGAGAACCATTAAGTTTATTCCCCTGTTGAGCTAGCGCAGGGAAGTGGGATCTCTCAGATTCTAACAAATTTTGTTCGGAACGGGCTTTTGGAACTACTTTTTTGTCTTCTTGTTCAGACGTTTTGGATTGTACTGCTGTACAGCTGTTTTTAACCATTGGCCTTGTCCACTGATAAATCTGTCCAACAGAAATAGGGGGAAACTATCCATTCAGGAAAGTATAGATAGTATGATCAGGAATATGTCTTCATTGGCTGAATTCGAATCAATATTTGCATAGTTACAAAAAAATGCAAGCAGAGGATATAATGACACGTCTTTTAGATCAGTTTTAGGAGACAGCCTCATGTCTTTGAATCAGTTTTTTGTTTGCTTTGAGTAAGTAACATATAAAGCTGAAACCCTAATGGACCTGTCAAACCATCACAAAAAAATCTTTTTGCAACTCCCCACTAAAATGTTTGTTTTTCGTTACGTAGTTTGGTTTTGAAAAGTATACTGTTTCTACCAAAAAAACAATGACGATAAGTAGTACTTATAGATACAGTTTTAAAAAGTGTCGAAAAGTGCTACTTTTCGACACTGTTTTGATTTGAAAGAAAAAACAATCTGGTTCTTCAGGTTGAAAAACTTTATTTTGAAGGGTATTTTGCGGTATTGCAAAAAATTGTGTATGTAGCTAAATGCAATACTCGATTCTTTTCAGCACTCGCAAAAGTGCAAAAGTGAACATACAGCGATTGTTCACAATAATTGTTTCGTTTACAAAACGCTACGAGTTGACGAGAACACTTCAATGGTAAATAATTATTTCCTGCATAAACAAAAAGTCCAGGTGCTGACAGCGTTTAACTTTTGGGTAAGCATTTTCGGATTGTTCACAAGCCAATCCAGATTTACGAGTGTAACTTCGAAAACTATGTGAGGAGATTTGATCTTCGGTGTTTTTTTTTTTGTTTTTGACGTGGCTTGTGATATAGCTCAGTTGGCAAGTCTGTTGTCTCCTGAGCCGATGTCCGCGAGTGCGAGCCCATGAGTAAATATCGAACACAGTTGAACCGGATAAGTTTTTCAATAACGATCCGCCAACTGTAACGTTGATAAAGTCGCGAATGCCATAAAGATGGTAAAACGACTATAATCGAAACAAAAAAAAAGTGTTTTTGAGTCATGTTTTATTTAGTTTTAATTAGAAGCATTTTCATCACATAGAACCAAATTTTTGTTCAGCACTAATGTGTGATGGTAGATTTAGCTCTATCAGTATCTCCACCCAAAATAATGTAGAAATTTATTTTACGGAATTTTTCATACAAACTAAGATTTTGTTGCGTCATATCGATTATACGTGAGTCTTTTAGGGTAAAATACATAGATTTCGACAGTTTTTGCTTGTTTTGTCAGAAAAACCCTGTAAATAAATTAAGTGACTTAAGTTTTTCATTTCAAATATGATTGGTTATATGATTCACTTTTTTCTTTAGAAAAGCCATTTAAAAAAAAAATCGGCCGAAGGGGACCACTGTTATTCATGAAAAACTAGATTTTCATGTTCCTCCCGAACAAAATGTCTCAAAATCCCATACAAACTTAAGGCTCGTTGAGCGAACCTTCCCGTCATCCGATCTGGCCCAAATTTGGCATGAGATATTGTACTAGGCCTAGGATAAATTTAAGCCTGCAGCGCAGAACTTTTTCATATGTCGAGTCATTTGGGGCACTCTATTATCCATCCATTTATTCCTTTTATGTTACTTTTGATCGAATAAAAGGTGAGTTTTTTCGTGATTCAAAATCATTTTTGTTTGGTCGATGGCATTGAATTTCACAAGTGATTTAGAATGTTACTCTAGATTATTGATCTACTACTATTTAACAACTTATTTACAAGAATTTTTATATCCAATGTATACTAAAGTAGGAGAGCAAAAATAGAAAAATATGACATAGATAGCTTGAGCCACCAAATAGAAAGATAAGCCTTGCATTTAAAATTTGTCGAAAATAAGCTCCTGTCGAAATCTAGATTATCTACCCTATTAACCAAAGTGTTTGCAACACGCCGTGGTAGTAACTACTTTACTTCCACATTTAATAAATTTCACGTAAAATCTAAGTAGAAGACTTTAAACTGGCTTCGAGAATTTTTTTCTCTCTGGTTCTAATAAGAAAAGCTTATTGCATCAGTCAGCTGACTTTGTTTACTGCTGGAAAAAAATATTTGAGATAGAGAATATCGCATGGAAGAAGCATGTCATTTTGTGGGACAAATTAGATGTTAAGCCGGATGCCCTTCTTAAAATCATTCGGTATAGGTTCGATGCGTTGATCCGGACCAGGTGAATTACTAATTATTAATTTTATTTTAATATTTGATCTTTTTCGATTTCTACAAGATTTCACAAGCTGGGATTGAATGTGTTTTAAAAAGGTTTTTTTTTTTTGAAAGTGTTTGTGCCAAAAGGTAATAACAATTATATCAATGTCCTGAAATTTTTTATTTTGATTCATTACAATTTATACAAACAACAATAGAAAAGAAAAATAAATATAGTGTAATTGAATCAAATTTCATTCAAATTGTAGGTGAAGTTCCTAATCCTAATGCATCAATTATTTTTAGGGGAGTGTTTATTTATTTTCTTCGTACAATTTACGTGATAATCAATTGGATGAAAATTATGTAGCTTTTCACGTAGCCGCTACGTGCAGGTTATTTTGCGTGTACCACTTTTTAGTAGTTGAGCCGTCCTGAAAAAAAGTTCTGTATGTGATGCAAATGCTTCTAAATGAAATTCTACTCGCCACAATATTGGTAGCCTCTTGACAGAAGATTTTTTTATTTGAACGTTCTTGAACATATCACAATATCTGCCTATCAACTTACATGATTATATGTCCAAACATTTATAAGAATTAGAGCATAAATTATAATTCAAAACGGTATGATTTTCAGGAATTTTAAAAATGTCTTAAATCGGTGACATTAAAAGAAATGTTTCTGCGAATTTGAAATTGAATTTGAAAAAATTCTAAACTTTCTTTGATTTCGCCAATCTTGTACGATTTAAAGATTAAAACGCTTTGTTGCTTTGTTTGAAAAAAAAAAAACTATTGAACGAAACTGTTCAGCATCATTCGTGGTTTAACAAATGAATCGATGACAAAAAAAGACGTGCATCCATTTATAACAAACTAATTGACAGCTGGAAAATACCGACCTCACAAAATAAGATTATCCACGCTCACGCATCATACTTTTTTCTTTCTTCTGGTTGGTTTCCATCGAAACCAGCAGAGCTTGCATTGTATCGCTTTTACCCCCAAAAGCAGAAAGAAGAGATCAACCTCCTGTACACGATTAATCTCAGGAGAGCCATTTAAACCAGCTAATGGCAGCACATAAATCAAAGTGGATATGGATGCTTTTTGGTTTGTTTTGGATGACTTTCTCCGGCGATTTGGATTGGTGGTGCTGTTTTTGTCTTAATAGGACACCTTCCGATCAGCCCCCGAAGAGTGTCAAGCGTGGCAAATCCAGTTTATTGATGATGTCAATATTTTTTCGCCACTTTTCCGAATGCTGCCACATGAAAAGGAGGAAGGGTGATCTGTCAGAAGAAATACATCTATTCCGTAGGTAGAGCGATATGAAGAAGTCAACATTTTTTATAGGCCACTACCAATCTAACTTATGATTTTAAAAGGGAGTATCCGCCTTGTATCAATCGAAAAGTTAAGGATTCAAAATCTTCAGATTCGTTAATTCGCTGGATATTAAAGTTAAGATAGGGTAACATGAAAATAAGACCTTCTGGTAACTTACGCTGAAGTAGTCGGATAGGTTTGCAATTATATGCGATCGGTGAAGGCAATATATTTTCCATGAAAGGCAGCATCCAACACTTCTCTCAATCTGGCTTCGGTGAGTTCAAGCAAGATCTGAACAATAAATTCTACAACAAACTTGGTGATAAAAGGCGAGCAACAAGATAAAAGAGAGAAAAAGACAAACGACGGGAAAATTCGTGAAGGGAAAAAGCGTCGGCCATAAATCATGCTATTTTTCAGTTTCTTTTACCACGGTTATAAAATATCCCCATAAACAGCCATCGAAACTGAGTTGCTCGACGAATCGGTGCGGAGCAATTGTATAGAATAAAGAGATGAAAACACACCGAAGAGCAATTCCGTTCAGGAAAGAAGCAAGGCGAGTCGAAAAGGAAAAATTTATTATTGACATACATTCATAGAACTTGGTGCGAGATGAGTTATGACTGAGCGAGATTCCGGAGGAGCTGTCCAAATAAAAACCTGAGCAACAAAATGGGTTCCGGTTTTCCACCTTTTTTCCTGGCCAGGCCGGGGGGTCGAAGTTCCTTGAATTTCCCATAAAAACACAATCGAAACTGCCGTTCCCGGTGAGCTGCACACCGACTAGCTGAGCTATACTGTTCGGTCTGAGTCGTTTTACTACTTGGCCGACATTGTTTCGGTTTTATTCCGACAGTAATTGTTTGTTTTTCTATGGCTAGAAGAAAAAAAGCCGATAGCTTTTTCGTTTGAAAGACTGACGGTTTCCAAACTATTTATTGCTTTACTGCTTGCGTTAGCCAAAATTACCATTAGATTAATTTATAACTTTATAAAACCTCAGTAGAATCAGGTATCGACTTAGCTACTTCAACTATGAACAGCATGTTAAGAATGTTTTAGTAAGGTAAAATCATATATTTTAAATAAAAAACCATGTAAAATTTCAAAAAAATAAAATGTCTGATAATTTTTTTGCCTAGTTTAACTAAGGTTTGTTTGGAGTTTCAATTAAAAAAATATATACGCAATGAAAGAGCAATTTTGGTGTCTTTATCTTTAAAACCGAAGAACTATGTGCTCTTTATTCAAATACATACATTTGAGGCTCTCAGAACCAAAGGGCAAAAATGGTAGATTTTCTGTTAGTAATGCCTAACGATTCTTCATATTTCAAACTATATTAGATGATAGATAAGTGTACTTCCAGCTCTATCAAATATTCTGGAAAAGATTCTACTCGATCATCACCGAACATCTGAACCCTAGTAAACCGCCTCTGCTTGCACCAAATCAATCGGGTATCGTAAAAAAAAGGGGTAGCTCCACAGCAGCACTATCGAAAGTGACCCACGACATCTACCAAAACATGGATGAGGAAAGGTGTACCGTTATGGTTCTTATTGATTTTTCACTGGATTTCAACTGTGTGAACCTTCCACGAACGAAACTTCTTCGTGAATTTAGCTTTTCTCGAGGAGCCTGTGATTTCATCCTTCCTTAACGAAAGATCACAAGTGGTTAAATGTGGGCAACAGTGCTCATCTGAGTGAAGATGGAACACCACAAGGATCTTGCTTGAGTGCCTTGTTATTCAGTCTCTACATTAATTACCGAGATGGAAGTATCATCAACCCATATCATCAGTGGACCAGCGATTACCGTCTTAGCACGCTAACCACTCGACCATCGAGACGTACGTTCTATGAAGGAAATATACCCAAGCAACCGAAAGTCCCATAAAACAGGTACAAAAACGCTTACTCAGTCCCATCATTGATATGAAGGACGTTCTATGCAGCTCAAAATTTAAGTTCTTATTGATACTTTCAAGTTCCAAAACAAGTCTTAATGATCTTCTATTCAGCTTCCAGCGGCCTCTTACTTCAGCTTCCAAAAAAACGCAAAATGAGCAAAAAATATCTCTCTACATCAACTGAACCCTTGGCTTCGGTTCATATCACCTTCTCTTGATTATTTACTGTGTTCTGTACCGGTGCCGTCATGATGCCACGCGCCGGATTCCAAACTCGATAAATTGCTCAATTGCTTCTTTCCTACATTTCCTACATATATCGCATCAGAATGGTCACTCAATTAGCAAATTACTTATTGAAAAAAAAATTGCTCGGCTTGGGGATCGAACCCCGACCTTCGTAGTGAGAATCGAACACGCTACCACAAGACCACGCCTAGATGTTCTAACTGAAACTAAAACTCGAAGTGATGATTTGATTTTGAAAGCACATCAATGCACTTTTTGTGACTTACCAAAACCCGTTTTGAGCACTTTTGTGCCTTTATGTGACTTGCCAAATCCCGTTTTGAGCACTTTTGTGCCCTTTCTGTGACTTAAGTCCCGTAAAACGTACGTATAGATCACTTTTGCAACTTTCAAGTTCGTTTATGAGTACATATAGTTCACTCATGGGAACTGGGCAAAACAAGTCACATACAACGTACATATTAATCACTTTTGCAACTTTCAAGTTCATTAATGAGTATATAAAGTTCACTTAAGGGAATTGGACAGTTGATTCTCTTTGTCAGCCAATACGTAACTTTCAATGCTTTCATTCAAGTAAATATATGACTTTTGGTTGCTTGGGTTAACAGCATTGCCAATGATGCCATCTGTATGCTGATGATTTGCAGATCTATACATCTAGCTCGATCATCCGCCTCGATGTCATTGATGATCATTCAACGAAGCTTTAATATAGGTTCACAAACAAATAATTCCAACTCAAAGGCACATAAAAATTTTTGGGTTGACCATGGACGACCAACTGAACTGTAATGAACAAGTGAACGAGTTAGTTTCTAAAGTTTATTTGACTCTTCGGACGTTTACTGGCTTCAAAGCACCGCCACAAGAATAAAGCTAGTACAAGCTGTTATCATTCCGATTTTCTCCTTTTGCGACGTGATGTTCTAACCCGGTTACACTGCTGCACAGGAAAATCAACTTCTTCGAAATTTCAAATCAGCGGTACGATTTGTATACAGTCTACGACGCTGAGACAGTACTACAAGTCTGAGAAGCAGCATTCTGGGTCATGACCTACGGATAATTACCATCAGCGTATAATAGTTGCTTCATGCGCAATTTGTACCACAGGAACTGTCCAGAATACCTAGAAGAAACAGACCGTTTATTGGTCCCCGGCATACCACCACTTCAGGAAAAAGTATCCAAGAAATCGTATATATTTTTTGTAATCTTACTTAATGTTTTCTATCCTTGACCTTGTACAACAGTTAGGTATATGTAACTTTGAGGCTACTGTAATTTCGAATAATTATTTTAACTTAACTTAATTATTCCAGATTTTTTTAATTTATTAATATATTTTACATTCCATAGAAAAGACAAAGTTTCAAAAATGTATTGAAAATGACAGAACACACTAACTTAAAAGCGTGTTTTCTCAAAATTAGCTTTTATGCACTTAAACTTCATTGGCTCCAAGGGTCTCACATATTGTCAAATATTGTTCCTTTCATCTAGTTTTGGTGATATAACGTTTAAAAGATGTAAAATTAAACAATATCAGTAAAATTATTTAAGTTTAACTAACAAATCTGCAAATAGACGGAAGTGTTCCTATATGCGCATATTGGGTAATATGCACATATTGGGTAATATGCGCATACAGCTGATTGACGAGATGGTTGGAGATTCAACATATCTAATCAGTGCAGTTTAAGGGTAATACGCTTTTGATATATGGCATGAAAAAATTTAGGGGTTACAAATTTCAAACAAAATTTTTGTAAGTTTTGTTGAAGTATATTGGACTTTAATTATCTCTCGTACAGAATCTGTAAACATAAATGTTAATGGTTTTTCTTTCTTATTCATCTGGAAATCGGAAATTCAACCAATTGAAATTTTTATCATAGTTGTAAATGATCAGATATTGGAATTAGAGACAGGTTTTGAACGCCCATATCAGGCAGGATAAATGCCTATTTTAAGAAAAAATATATAAGTCTTGTGAAATGTTTTACTTTTTTTCCATTGGAACATTAAATCTGCGCCCAAATCACAATCTTACAGTGAAAAAAGAAGAGCTTAATGCTGATCCGATAAAAATAAGGCTATGCTCATTTAGTATCCGGGCAGTTACAAACGTGTGTATTTTAAAAACTATTCATTTGATCGAAAAACTTTCTATGGAGGAAATGAAGGTGTTAATATGACATTTAATGTAAAAATATAAAAAAGTATATTTATCACAAATTTCAAGAAATACTCTAACTTTTTCATAAAATGTCTTTTTTATCTTTGCACACTTTTTTCAGTCATGTATTGATTATTTTTTTACCCAGAAACAAAACCTTTGCAAAATCATGATATTTTACAAAAACTCCCTTGGAAAAAGCAATTGGAATCTGTTTAGAACCTTTTCATGAGTAGGCATCTCGATGAATTTGATTTCTTAAATCCGGTTTTAACATAAATTTTGTTGTCCATCAGAACACATCTGCCATATTGCGTAAAAACCGGATGCACAGATCGCGATCTTTGGAACTGATCATTATTAGTTATTTACTTGGTATCTACTAGTCAGGCAACACTTTTTCCCTGCCGGAAATGGATTTTTTGCATTATTTAAGGAGTCTGCATTCAGTTATCCCCAATAACCATAGACTTTTTACCATATTTAAGATCAAGGGTTGCACTCCGATGGTTGGTTTGAACTTCGTGTGACTCCTTAGAGTGACTCCTTATACTTCTTAACCATTTGGTTCAAAAAAAAAAAAAAAAAAAAAAAAACAGAAAAAAAACAACAGTTCATGAGCTTTCAAGTCAACAATGAAGAATTTTCGAGGCGCAAAATGCGTAAAAGGAGCAAATTTGTGCAAAATTATTTTTACCATGTCTTTTTGCATCGTAAGTATCTCAAACACACGTGTAAGCGTCAGATAACACTTCCATCGAGGTTGTAGTGATTTGTCGCGGGTAATTGTAGTTTTTAAATATCGCAGTGAGGGAAAATGATGGGTGATGGTTTTCCCCGAATAATGTAGTCTTCAAAGCCGACGACAGCGCCACAAGCCACCAGTATGCAGCCACGAAGCTTCAGCACCTGACAACCAGAGGGCCATCTATGGTAACCCGCGCTGCTTGGTAACCATCCCGATCGGTAGCGACGCCCGACGAGTTCACGAAGGCGAACGATCGTGTCCGCCACAATGGGAGAGCAACGACCTATACTCGCGGTTCAAGGCTGGACAAAGGCGGCTTCCTGGTGCTGGCTCACTTCGATTAGTACTACGAAACTGTGAAGTACAAAGTGCACGACACATCCAGCACACAAAACCCATATCTAAGTGATAAAAGCCAGACACCAGGTAAGCCAGGAGACGCCGAACCGCCATTTTGTTCCTTTCCGGAACACTAACGCCTGATTCATCAACAGGACCCCTAAGTCTTTGGCCAAAACTCAACCATTTGGCGGGACGAAAACCAACCTGGTCCCTGAACCCTGGTCCTGAATCGGCCTTGGTCTTTAGTTCCGGTCGTCACGGATAGCAGTTATCTTCCGGACGATCACACGTTGAAGGTGGTTGTCGATTCCGCCCTACGAACCCTTCGGATCGACCAACCAGCTCTCCAATCCGCTCATTCGTCCTCGCCGTGGAGATTCACGGAAGGAAAATCCCGATTTCCAGACGGAATTGGACCGACAGAGTAGTTGGTCGGCAGTAGCGTTACCATCGCCGTAGATCCGCCAGTTTCAACAGCGTCAACCAGGGCGTGGCCCTAAAAGGTACCGTATCTTTCTAGTCATTACTAGTTTGCGCATATTCGAATTGTTGTGGCAATTGTCAAATAAAGGTAGAGAAGTGCATAATTGGGGTTTTCCTGATCTTAGAGTTCGAACTCCCTGCGATTTCTTTTGGTAAGCGAGCCGCCCTGAGGCCTAATAAAGGGAGTCCCTGTAACGCCGGTGGGGTGGTAGGTTTTAAACTTACATATTTGGCGCCCAACTTTCCGTAGACTTACCACGGATTTCGCAGCGAGGCTCAACCAATATCTTGCATGCATCTCTGGGAAAACGCCCATGGCTTCTCAAATTAATTTTTGCTGTAATTGGAAAATTTAACGGTTATTTGCACAACCTTGAAATTATTCATTTGCCATATAGGGGTTCTGATGTCCGAAGGGCACTGTTCAACACGATTGTTTAAAAAGTATTATCGGAGTGAAGTTGTTTTAAGATTTAGATTTTAAATTGATTGGAGCAAAATTTCATTTGTGAAGTGTGATATCGGGAGCAAACATAAACAACAGCAAAACAAATCATTTTATTTCTTCCATTTTCAACTGTGATATAGACTGTCTTTTGTTTTTTAATATTTTTAGGTTCCTTATAGTATAATTTTTAAATTGTTTGTTCGTTATCTGGCCATTTTAAAGTTTGTTTCAAATAGTATTTCATTTTTATTTCCTAAGCTGTACAATGGATCTTACTCATCTAAAAACTTTGTATGCTTCGCTAAACACTGCTCACCTTTCAGAGGAAGAACTCAGCCATGAGTTACGCATACGCAAGGCCTTTGCGCCTGAGGATTCCCGTTCTAAACGCGAACGCACCCTACGGGGAATCTTGAAAGCTGAAAAAGAGAGAACAAATATTGATTATTTTATTGGCTGGGACTCTGTTCTGGACGAATTAGAGTGGTGTGGTGAGAAGCTGAAAGGTATCCAAAAAGTACTTGAAAGCCCTAAAGCAAAGAAAGTGCCAGATCAAATTTATAAAACACAACTAGTACACATTTTCTTTCGCATGGAACGATTAAAAGCATATGTTGAGGGAGAAGAAAGTTTGAACTGTTTAACTATGATAGCTGTTGAATGTATGAGACTGTTAGTAAAATATTTCTCAATTGTTTCACCGATTTCAGAAGTTAGAGAAACCGAGCTGAGTATCATTAATGAAACCTTCCAGAATGAACTCGCAATAGAAATAGATAGAAATATAGGGGAAGGAAATTTCATTGATAAGCAAGCAATAAATCAAATGCATGATCTTGAAAGAAGAGGAAGCGTAGAAGAGCTAGCGGAAAAAGAAGAAGAGGAGAATAGGTCAGAAATACAATTTCAAAATCAAAACGCAGATTTGAGAGAATCTAGGGACGAATCAATGATTCGACTAGCCGCCGAAAACGAGCGACTTAAAGTGGTTGTTAGTCAGCTGCTTCAACGCATAGAGGTACTTGAAACCTCACGTGTAAACGAGCATCCAACGAAACAAGTGCCAGTTAAAATTTCGAATAGCACACGTGTGAACGAAATCGCTCCACCTCAAATGGAGGTCAAGAATGCACCTATTGAGCAGGACTTTTGTGATTGGTTAAAGGGTAGATGCAGTTCGCTAGGAAGCCACGGAGAGAAATTCCGTCCGGCATCCACCCACGTAAG
This sequence comes from Uranotaenia lowii, assembly GCF_029784155.1. Classification (NCBI taxonomy): domain Eukaryota; kingdom Metazoa; phylum Arthropoda; class Insecta; order Diptera; family Culicidae; genus Uranotaenia; species Uranotaenia lowii. Next base: position 246,811,019 of record NC_073692.1, on the reverse strand, counting down.
CGCAAACCGAGTGGGGGAGGAAGTCGACGGTCGATCTAAACGAGATCATCGTCTACCAATCCACAAATGGTCAGTGCATTACGATGGGTTGGATAACGGAAGGAAATTAAACGAATTTTTGAAGGAGGTGGAGTTTAACGCGAGATCGGAGGGTTATTCAAATACCGAACTTTTCACTTGCGCGCATTATTTGTTTACGCGTAAAGCGCGTTCGTGGTTTATTGAGGTAAACGGTAATAACGAGCTCGAAACATGGGATAATTTAGTACGCGAATTAAAAAACGAATTTTTACCTGTAGACATCGACTTCCAATACGAACGCCAATTGAACTCTCGTAGGCAAGGTCCTCGGGAAAAGTTCCAGGACTATTATCTCGATATGGTTCGAATTTTCCGGAACATGTCATATCCGTTGGATGAAGGCCGGAAATTTGACGTCCTCTTCCGGAACACGCGCGAGGATTGCAAAATTGCGATGTTGGCTGCCAACGTCAATACGATCGCTAAAATGAGGGAGTTTGGAAAAAAATTTGATGCGATTAATTGGCAAGTTTATGCTAGGAAAGAGAATCGTTTTTCCAACAGATCATCGGATTCAATCGACGAGATTGAGCAATACAATTGGCCCGGAAATAGTGAGAGACAATACAGGTCTCAGGTTGACCATCACGACCCTGATTCGAATCAAAATTTCAAACACAGAAACTCACAAAACTTTGCCAAACAAAGTGCAAGAAACCAAAGAGTAGGTGGAGGCCAAAATACTGGTACAAAACCGAAGCAACAAACTGAATGGGTATCCCATAACAGACAGAGCCGACAAAGACCGGGACCCAGTGGGACTGACGCCTTACAACGGATAGTCCGTGCTTACATTCCTGTTAAAAAGGGTATTTGTTTCAATTGCCATGAGGATGGGCACAGTTTTCAGGACTGTAGACAGAACAGAAACCTTTTCTGTTGGTCCTGTGGGTTCCCAGGGTTCGCCACATCTGAGTGTCCTTTTTGCGAGTTAAAAAACTCGAAAGGGACTACCCAGTGAGGCGGGGTAGTCAACAGAAAAATCCCAAAAGCCCTCAAGCTAAATCTGATTCCGATCCAGCTACAATTCTTCGACAGTTGGGATACTCGCAATTGGAAGCGCCTCCAGAAGCTGACGAGATAGCCACGTTGCTTGTTAAGCTCAGTGGAGACGCCAGACCTTTTGCGAGGGTCCAACTGATGGGAATTGAGCTGATCGGTTTACTAGATAGCGGAGCAGCTAGAACAGTTTTGGGAGTTGGGGCGAATAGGATCAGGAAATCGCTGAATTTGAAACTGCTTCCGGCGTCTGTTAACTTGCAGACGGCGTCGGGTGATAAATTAGAAGTTGAAGGATGTGCGGAAGTTCCGATTACCTTCAACGGTTGCACGAAAATTTTACCAGTTCTATTCGCACCAAATCTCAAACGCAGGTGTGTTCTGGGGTATGATTTCTGGTTGAAGTTCGGGATCTCCCCCAGCATTCAAGAACAGCCAGTAGACGTTTTGGATGATGGAATTCTTGAAGACCAGGAAGAAGAGCTATCCGATGAACAAAAGCATCACCTGGAGGAAGTAAAGAAACTCTTTATAGTGGCTGGTCCAGGGAAGTTCACGAAGACCCACGTGATTGAACATTCCATCCAAATCAAGGATGAATGTAAAAATTTAGAACCTGTACGCAAAAACCCATACCCCTGGAGTCCTCACATTCATGCGAAAGTACAACAAGCTCTGGACAACCTACTGCGGGATGATATTGTTGAACCATCGGAATCCGATTGGGCTCTTCCTATCATCCCGGTGGCTAAACGGGATAGTGCAGAAGTACGGTTGTGCCTAGATGCCAGAAAGCTGAATGAGAGGACTAAAAGAGATGCGTATCCCTTGCCGCACCAGGACCGCATTCTCAGTCATTTGGGTCCTGTTAAATTTCTCACGACCATCGACCTGTCACAGGCCTTTCTACAGATTCCGTTGAATTCCGCTTCCCGGAAATTCACGGCTTTCTCAGTACCAGGACGAGGTTTGTTTCAATACAAATCTTGTCCAATGGGTCTGGTCGGGAGTCCTGCTACTTTGAGTAAGTGCATGGATCGCGTACTCGGTTTTGGAGCTTTAGAACCTGCAATTTTCGTTTATTTAGACGATATTGTAGTGGCTACGCTGACGTTTGAAGACCACCTGGCCAAACTGAAGGAGCTAGCGAAACGTTTGGGGGAAGCTAATCTCTGCATAAACATGCAGAAGTCTAAATTCTGTTGCCGCGAATTGCCGTACCTTGGATACGTCCTATCCCAAGATGGATTGAGGCCTAATCCTGATCGCATTCAAGCGATCATCGGATACCAGGCCCCTAAATCGGTACGACAGCTAAGACGATTCCTGGGTATGGTTAATTACTACCGCAGGTTCATCGCAAATTTTAGCAGCACCGTTGCACCTCTCACGGACTTGCTTAAAAACAAGCCCAAGAGAGTGCAATGGAGTGCGACAGCAGAATTAGCCTTCCAGACCATTAAGGAGCAGCTTATCGCCGCTCCTGTAATGGCCAACCCAAACTTTTCGCTGCCCTTCGTGGTCCAAACTGACGCTAGCAATAACGCGATTGCCGGTGTCCTAACACAAGAGCATAACGGTGAGGAGAAGGTCATTGCGTACTTCTCAGAGAAATTGAAAGGAGCTGAATTAAGATACCACGCGGCTGAAAAGGAAGGATTGGCTGCCCTTCGCAGTATCGAGAAATTTAGAGGGTACATTGAAGGAACTAAATTTACTTTAGTGACAGATTCGGCCGCTCTGACTTTCATTATGCGAGCAAAGTGGCGGTCATCCTCTCGACTGAGCCGCTGGAGTATCCTTTTGCAGCAGTACGATATGGACATCCGGCATCGCAAAGGGAAGGACAATATTGTACCAGATGCGTTGTCCCGATCCATCGAGACTCTGGATGCAGAGCCCGAGGACGGGTGGTATCGAAAATTACTTTCCGCAGTTGAGTCCGACCCTGAGAGCTATGTCGATTTTAAAATTGTAGACGGAAAACTGCTCAAGTTCGTGGCATCGAAGGAAGACACAATGGACTACCGTTTTGAGTGGAAGCATTGTGTTCCGACTTCGATGCGCACACAGGTCCTCAAAGAAGAACACGATCAAAATCTCCACATCGGGTTTGATAAGTGTGTGGAGAAAATTAAACGCAGATATTACTGGCCACGCATGAGTTCAGATATCAGAAAATACATATCAAAATGCGAAAACTGTAAGATAAATAAGCACTCAACCGGCTCTAATTCTCCAAAAATGGGCAAGCAGAGAATTGCGGCCCGACCCTTCCAGATAATTTGCATGGACTACATTCAATCTTTACCACGGAGTAAGCAGGGAAATGCACACTTATTAGTTGTAATGGACCTCTTCTCTAAGTACTGCCTTCTTACTCCAGTGAAAAAGATTTCGAGTGTTAGTCTCTGCAAAATACTGGAAGAGTCGTGGTTCAGGCGATTTGCAACCCCACAAATAGTAATATCGGATAATGCTAGTACATTCCTTTCAAAAGAGTATCGAGCGCTACTGGATAAGTATGAAATTCAACATTGGGCCAATGCTCGACATCGAAGTCAAGCCAACCCCGCGGAAAGACTCAATCGAACAATAAATAGTATGATCCGTACATATGTAAAAACCGACCAAAAACTTTGGGACACAAAAATTTCCGAAATGGAATTTGTGTTGAATAACACGATTCACGCTTCAACAAAATTTTCTCCCCATCGAGTCGTTTTCGGACACGATATCGTATCGAAAGGCTCAGACCACACTTTGGAGCCTGTATTAGAAGAATCGGAGGAGGAGAGAACCGAAAGGTGGAGAGGGTTGAGTAAGAAGGTAGGAGAACATGTGCGCAATCATCTTAAAAATTCTTATGAAGGGAATATGAGACGATATAATTTGAGTCATAAAAACTCACCCTCATTCGTTGTAGGTCAGCGCGTCTTCAAACGAAGTTTCCGTCAATCCTCAGCAGGTAACAACTTTAACGCGAAAATCGGCCCACAATTCGTTCCCTGTGTGATCATTGCCAAAAGGGGCACCAATTGTTTTGAGGTCGCAGATGAAAAAGGGAAATCCCTCGGCATTTTCTCGGCGGCCGACCTAAAAGCATGAAAAAAAACAACAATTTGTAACACATTTGGGTATTTCAAATAAATTGCAATCGTAAGGAAAAAAAACTCTTAGAATAAACAACGAGCAGCTGTTCTGTGCATCTACCAAATCCTTAAAGGATACTTGGTTATGGTCTAGCATATCACGTAAGCAATAAATGTAAGCTATTAACTGTGTCTGCTGGTTTAGCGATCAACGAGTAGCAGTCATTCGTCACCACACAGCAATATTCGAAGCGCCCGTTGATCCCTGTTCCTGGAAAGCATTCAAACAGAGTGAAGACGTCCAGATCACGTCCATAGCATACATCATTTTAGCTAGGATATTCATCAACTAGCGTAATCATGATCATAGGTAACACAATCAACCATGGAGCACCTGAAAAGAAAAAAAAACAACAATCGTTAGATTTCACATCTTTTTTTACTTTATAGCTAGATTTAGGATAGGTTTTAGTGGTATTGTTCAGTTTAGACTAAGTTAAGTTAAAAAAATAAATAAAAAAAAAACAAAAAAAAATTAGCGTTAAAAATCAATCCAAAAAACGAGAAGATAATTTATGTTTAAAATTAGTTGTTATGTCTATATATTTGAAAAATCGTAGGTTCTATTGAAAAAAATATAAATAACATCAAATTAAGATTGCTTATTAATCACTTTTATGAAAAAAAGAAATTTAAAAAAAAGTATTATTGTCATGTCTGACAACCCTATATGCACATCATGGAAGTTGAAGTATAGGTCAAGATCAAGGTCATGCACTTAGTAAAAATTTGTCTTAGGTCAATGTTTTAAAATTTAAAAATTACAAAAAAAGTTAAAATTTTTCATGCAATTCACTAAACCACAGTCCATAGTTACAGAAAAAGTTAATTTCAAGTTATTTCATCAATAAATTTAAATTCATGCTTTCAAGTTCAAGGTCATGCACTTAGAAAATTTTTCAAAGTCATTTTTTACAATTTGAAAATTTCAAAATTTTTCCAAAAAAATTAGTCAATACGGCTAACAATAGTCCACAATTTGAGGAAAAGCTATTTTTATGCCCATAGAATAATAATTACAAATCAATACTTACGAATATCAACCATCGTGATGGGGCAAGGGCAAAAATTTGCGAAGTATACAAAGAAGCGAGATCATCACACCACTCTTATCTGCGGGATTTATAAGGCCAATAAATCCCCACAAAATAGAATAGCGCGATTTCGCTTGCCGGCACACTCAAATTCAAGCCACTTACCGTCCATCACGTCCAGCACCAGCATCCAGAGCAACCACATTTTTATCACGTGCATTGGTGATCATCTCGATCGTCTCCAATCATTGACAGCATTTGACAGTCCGAAATCTAACCCGAAAATCTCTCACATACACAAATGAAATTTTAATGATTATTGTTGTACTAGATTGCAACTCCGACAAAGAATAAAACACGGAAAATTAAACTTGTGCAATATTGACCATGAAAAATAGTAAACACGCTCCAAAATAAACTGTGATTTAGAATAATTTTTTAATATTAATTAATTTTTTTTGTTTACACTTGGTATTTTAATTTAGTTCACATGTTTGTTTGTACAGTAAATCAAAACTTTTTAAGCTTTCTAAATGAATAGGCGGTATCTGTCGGAGGCTTCCCTTGGGGAACTTAATCGCTGGAGGCCGGAGTTCAAGGAACGTTGATGGCCAGTAAAGAATTTCTTTAAACAGAGCGGAGTCGATTACGATGCTGATGCCTTATGACCCCGATACTCAATGACAATATAAAGCCTTATTCATGCGTTGTTCAGACGAATTTGGGTGTCTAAACTTTTGTATTGTAGGTGAATGTCTCAAAGTTACCGTAAATACCTGTTAAATTGGCCGAGTAAATCTTGAATTGTGAAGGCAAGGTTCAGATGGCGTGTGTTATTGGTTTGGTTCGCTGCGAATACGCAGGTAGGCGAAAAATATTTCTAGTAATACTTCGGTATTACATAAGAAATATTTTTTCCCGGTCCGGGGGAGAGTGTAAGCGTCAGATAACACTTCCATCGAGGTTGTAGTGATTTGTCGCGGGTAATTGTAGTTTTTAAATATCGCAGTGAGGGAAAATGATGGGTGATGGTTTTCCCCGAATAATGTAGTCTTCAAAGCCGACGACAGCGCCACAAGCCACCAGTATGCAGCCACGAAGCTTCAGCACCTGACAACCAGAGGGCCATCTATGGTAACCCGCGCTGCTTGGTAACCATCCCGATCGGTAGCGACGCCCGACGAGTTCACGAAGGCGAACGATCGTGTCCGCCACAATGGGAGAGCAACGACCTATACTCGCGGTTCAAGGCTGGACAAAGGCGGCTTCCTGGTGCTGGCTCACTTCGATTAGTACTACGAAACTGTGAAGTACAAAGTGCACGACACATCCAGCACACAAAACCCATATCTAAGTGATAAAAGCCAGACACCAGGTAAGCCAGGAGACGCCGAACCGCCATTTTGTTCCTTTCCGGAACACTAACGCCTGATTCATCAACAGGACCCCTAAGTCTTTGGCCAAAACTCAACCATTTGGCGGGACGAAAACCAACCTGGTCCCTGAACCCTGGTCCTGAATCGGCCTTGGTCTTTAGTTCCGGTCGTCACGGATAGCAGTTATCTTCCGGACGATCACACGTTGAAGGTGGTTGTCGATTCCGCCCTACGAACCCTTCGGATCGACCAACCAGCTCTCCAATCCGCTCATTCGTCCTCGCCGTGGAGATTCACGGAAGGAAAATCCCGATTTCCAGACGGAATTGGACCGACAGAGTAGTTGGTCGGCAGTAGCGTTACCATCGCCGTAGATCCGCCAGTTTCAACAGCGTCAACCAGGGCGTGGCCCTAAAAGGTACCGTATCTTTCTAGTCATTACTAGTTTGCGCATATTCGAATTGTTGTGGCAATTGTCAAATAAAGGTAGAGAAGTGCATAATTGGGGTTTTCCTGATCTTAGAGTTCGAACTCCCTGCGATTTCTTTTGGTAAGCGAGCCGCCCTGAGGCCTAATAAAGGGAGTCCCTGTAACGCCGGTGGGGTGGTAGGTTTTAAACTTACACACGTTAACTTATAAATCTATCAAAAATAGGCAAGATAGTCCTTTTCATAACCAACACAACGCCACTAAAGTTTTGCATATCCAATCTCAATTAACGTAGCTATCACCGAGATAAAGTGCCCGGATACTAAATGATCATAGCCTTATGATATAAACAAAATATTACCGTGAAATATGGCCATTTGGCATACATAACAATGTTTAATGCAAAAGAACTAGTGGTAAGTAAAATTTCGACAAAATTTCAGCCTTGACGTGTTCTTAACATCCGTTTCTACCATTTGAATTACATGATATCAAAATATTGCAAGCGTTAATGAAATATCGCTAAAAACATAAATATACGCATTTAGCCCGCTGTTTTCGTAAATCGGCTACTTTGACTACTTTTATTATAAAATTATTTTCATGAAAACTGTAAGAGATTTTAACACATAATTTGCTCAAACGTATACAAAACAGATGTCCGCTCATGTGTGTGTCCCCTTTAGACTTCTATCTATTGGAATATGAGAGAAAATGAGTACTTTCCCTAATATGCGCATATAGCCCGCCTCTCCCCTACTGATTTTCAATCAACTCATTATTAGATACAAAGGCCACAAGGTGGTAAAGTGTCATAAATAAACAAAAAAAAATCAACTCATTATCTTTTATTCAATCAAAGATTCAAATTTCTCCTAGTTGTTCTAGATACAAAGATATACAAAGATGCTTTGAAGAAAATCATTTACACAATTTTCATAAAATTTACAAGGAATACTCAAAACATTATATTGCATCACTGAAGGACTTTTTTGAGTTCCTGATATAGAAAAAATTAATTTATTAAACAGCTTTGTTGAAGACTGCAAATCGATTTGACTTATGTTTAAGGAAATAACTAAACATTTGGTCAGAGGTTTTCTTTAATCTGCGTCAAAAAGGTACTATTTGAATAAATAAAGATAATAAGTAAACAATTCATTTAATGTATATAGGTTAAAAGCCGAAAACTTGATAATTTCACATTAATGTAATGATAAATCGCACAAATTTTAAACACATATTTTCTAGTGGTGTTTAAAACAAGTTTTTCAGTTTTCAGTTCATTTGACAAAAGAATATGAGTAACAATTACGTGTGACATTTAACTTCCTTTTCCTTGCCAAGAGGAGCTTATCAACGATAAACATACGTTCCGAGCTTCCGTTTTAAAATATTTTTCTTCGTCCATTACGAAACATTTCCATTTTTTTTAATTTTCAACAGCTCCGAAATAGGCGCCTGATTTTGTCACCGTATTCTGTTTATGGAATCGGCAAAATTATTTTGATCCTATGCATCATGAAGTGCATCCGTGTTCATGAATGTTAAAAAACTGGGAAATAAATTCATGGTGCACTTCTTGGTCCGCCATAAATCCAAAGTTTCGAATTGCGATTAATGTGGTCTATTTCATTCCTTGCTTTTTTAAAGCACACAAACATGATACTCCAAACTAATTTTACCGAATTATAAAATAAACTTTAACAAATGCAATCGAATGTCAACGACGAAAAATCTGATGCATTTTTATTCGAGTACAGTAATAATTTGAGTGGTCTTATAATTGTTTTTGGTAAAATGAGCTGAAATATGTACGGGAGCCTCTGTTAGATCCACTTAATGAGGACTGTACTCTATAACATTGAGACACTTTCTTCTTTTTATAACTTTTGTTTGAATTTGTGAAAATTTGTTCGAATTTTCAGCAAAAATAGTTCCAAATCCTTTAAACAAAGAAATCTAACCAAACAGCTTAGATCGACATTTCTTAATTCGTTCGTTATGAATATTCAACACTCCAAGTTCAAAATTTAAATATGAATAAGATCGAGTAAATTATATTTTGTTAATTCTGTCATAGTCGTTATACTTTTTTTTGTGTCAATGCATTCCATAGGTACCTACTGGTAATAGTATTGAGAAACCTACCGATGTTTATTCTTGAGCTCTTGAGCTCGAACTCATGTCCATCGACTCACAAGGCAAGTGTTTTACAAGTTCAGCTATGGTACGAATCAAGTTTATTCTTTGTAAAAACATCTTTTTCCAGATTCATAAGAACAATTTTTAACGGTAAACAAATTTTTTTTTATTTAATTAATATATTTTAAAATATGGTAATGGTAAATATGGTAATTCGCAACTACTGCAGCGTTAAGGAATCAATACTTTTTCAAATCAAAATTCGTATATGTTTATTTTATTTGTCTTTTTGTTTAAACAAAATTCAATAACTCAACAACACTGAATAATTTTTTGCTTATTTGCTTTTTATTAACAACGTCTATCATGTCTGAAATCGTTAGTTATTGCCCCAGGCCAATGACTTAATTACCGACTGTCTCCTTCGAAATTATTGGCCACAACGAGCTCACGCATTCCATTTAGGATTTCAATTCCGGACACAAACGGCAAACGAATGGCGCACCCAAAAATTTAGCTGGAATGAAATATTGCCGCCATATACCTAGTGGCTGTGGAAAAAAAACCAGCAGCAAAATTCGAGGTACCAACGTGGTTTCTGTTCGAAGTAAGTAGCGTCACTGATTTTCCCCTCCCAGACCAGGGCTTCGGCGACAATGGCATGGCCCTGCCCGGCCAGAAATGGTACAGGGAATCGAAGAAAGAGTGTGTTGTACGGCAAATTTATTATTATTCGTTCTTTTGAATTATTGCTCACTTCCTGCAGTTAACACTGTCGAATTAAATTAGAGGCTAATGAATCTGATACCTGCTGACGGCGCGGCGGCTTTCGGGCTGCGACTCGGAACTGGATTTCTGATATTTCAGAAGGCACAAATTCGGCATACAAGCATCATCCATAAACAGAATCTGGAAAGCGACACGGCAGGGGTGCTCAAATAAAGACCCCACGGCTACCGATGGATTTGTTCCTCCATTGTGAATGGAAATGAAATTCGAAAAGAATGGAAAGGTAAAATGGAAACACTTTCCGCTATCATAATTCATTTCTCAGCTTATACCTTGACTCGACTCGGAATCGGATGGGTTTCGGGTTGATGGGCGAGAGTTGTACCTTTCGTATACTGATTTGAGTTTGTGTTTGCTGTCCGGGGTCCGAAAGATTTATAGCTGCTGAAAAATTTAAGTCACCATTCATGCAGAGCACCGACGACGAAGAACAACCGGTGGCCAGCGAGCGGAACTGAAGATTCTGAAGTTGAGGAGTTAATTTATGAAACGGCTGATCAGAATTAGTTGAACCTGTCTGCGCTACTGAATGAATTTATAATGCATCATCTCATTGTTGTACTTCTGAAGGATGCCAACAAGGGTACAGCTGCTCCCGAAAAGCTTAGTTAGGTACATGGAGTAAGGATTTCTAAGCCTTAAAAAGGGTTAGCTTTTGCAGGGTTTTGACTATTTAATATTTCAGGTTATGTTTGAAGAGAATAATCTGCATAAAACAAGTAGCAGTGGAAAAAATAAAAATGAGAATAAAAACATAAAAGTGGAAACGCTGTTTTATCAAATCAATGAGAAATTCAAAATCTGAGAAATATTACCTATGTTAAATGCTCTTAGTTTAAATTGGTACCATTGTTGTTAGGAGATATTCAGAACGATTTGTTGTCATATTCTAAAATAATGAACGATTCACGTTTCAATCTTAAATTCAAAGGACTAAACATCTAATTTTCAAGTTCATTTTCTTTCTCTGACTGTTTTTCGTCACCTAGCTCAGGCTTTAGAAACAACCAACCAGAGTTCATGTCGGCCACTGGATAGCAATCAATTGATATTGAACAAATTTTGGCGGTCATTTCTTTCTACTTACGTGAGCCACAATGAAGTAGAAATGGGGCATCATGAAACACTTTTCAACTTCAATGGATTCTTAAAACTTAATGTCCACAGATAATTATAACGCTTGCACATCAAATGGTTTTAAGTTGATGGAATATCAAACTGACGTAGTCAGAACAATTATTGGTTTCATCAGTAATTTTTAAATTTACAAAAACATGCGATTTCCACCCTACTAACCAAAGGGGTAAGTCGCAACAAACTTTGTTTCTAATGAAAAATCAAATTTAAACTTTTGAAAATTTGTAGGTTTGTATATTATGTCATAAGGCAAAGGGTACCAATTGCAGTAATTTTTGATTCTGTTCGAATTAAATTTTACATTTTTTCTGTCAAAAATGTTTTTAAAAGAAAAGGCATCAAAATGCTGCATATATTTAGGGTCCAAAAATACTACAAAAAATCTACTAACTAAAATCATAAAAAATAATGTTTGGATGGATGAAATTTGGAAATTGACATACGCGTGATGCATAACAACCATATTCCTGCTTATGGAAACGAGATGTAAAAGTTGAATCTTTGATTTAATTTGATGAATATTAGAAAATAATTATAGTTTTGTTGGTATCTGAAGAATGATCCGAAATGAAAAATGATCAGATGGCATTTTTGAATGAATATCGTGACCACCACTGTTAAAATAATGCAATTTTTTCAATGTCAGCTAAACTTTGGCTGAATTAAAAATTCTTTTAGAGTAAAAAAAAGTGCATATGTCATATGTCATGAATGGAATTAAAAGAATTAAAAAAAAAAAGAAAAACCATTGATTTACTTCTTTAAAGAATTATTTTGTTTACAATGAACAATTATATTTATTATATTCTATTTATTAAACTGAGCTGATAAATTATTTAATTTATAAATACATGAAAACCAATGGAATGTAACTAAATTTTAATTTTAGTGATAAACATACAACGAGGGATTTCAGAAATTCTCTTAGCCGTATTTCAACATAAAATGGATCAAATGCGCAGATTTCATATTGTTGAGTTAATTGAAGTTTCGTATTTGATTTCTCATATCATCATACCTATCAAAAAAATTTCAAAAAGACTTCAACAAAATTAGTTATGACCCATTCCAAGCACCCCTCAACTAGAGAACCGTTTTTTATTTTTCATTATCCAAAAATAAATTACATAGCGTTAGAAAGGTCATTTCTTGAGTGTCATTTTCCATTAAAAGATTTTCAGTTACCTTTTTTTAGAATTGAGTATGTTAACGTTGAAATTGAAAAATATTAGTATGAAATTAAATTGATTTTTGCAAATATTCTTTATTTATAACATAACTTTGTCAAAAATCTAGCTATGTCAAAAAAAATTATTGCAAAATGATGGTAGAAAAGCCATCTTTTAAGCATTATTTAAGATAAATAACAGTCACTGCAAGTTTACGCTCTAGAATCGTTGATAAAGCTATCTATTTTTAAGCGTTGTGACGTCACGAAAATTCTACTGTTTTTAAATTTATGATTTACTGAAATTTCACATATTGTCGAAAATCCGAGGTCTCTTCAAACTTTTTGAGTGGAATTTAATGCAATTTTTGGATTGAAAATCGGTTTAGCAGGTTGTGAGTTGCACCCGGATAAAGAATGCGTTGTGACGTCATGAAAATTTATTTACTTTTTTTCGAAAACGTTCAAGACTTTTTACTTCAACACTATGATAGTATTTCTTCAATACAAGTTCGACACAACAATGTGCTTCAATAAACGAACTTGATAATAGAAATCAAGTTTTTAAAGAAACTATTTTTTTTTTTGCATTAACTCAGTTGTTTTCAAACATTTCTAATAAAACATATAAAACAGCGCTTAAAAACGCTTGATTCAAGAATAAACAAACTATCAAACAAATGAAATCCTCTTCGATTTTGTAAAAAAATATTTGTGAATCATAAAGCAGGTAGTTATCTGTGATTCGAATAAAAATCTTGCAAAAGATCAAGTTCTTCATATATCAATGTAAGAATGAAAAACACCGCTAGAAGCTTCTATTTTTTTTCTGGCATTATGTTCAAACAAAATAAATTCCATGAAATAAATGTAATGAGATTTGAAAAATTCTTTGAACATGGTAAACTTAATAGATTAACTTTTTTATTAAAAAATTCATAAGATTTTCATAGAAAATTAATTAATAATATAAATTAAATTATTTTAATAAAAAAAATGCTCTTATTGAAATTTTCACCTCAAAGAATGTCACTAGAAAATCCAAATCGAACCCCGTGTTCAAATAAAATCCCACAAAAGAGACTTTGAACAGAATTGCAAAATTAAATAAATTCAAATATGTACTAGCACAAGGTCTGTAAAATTTGGGCCAGATTATTTTAAGGAAAGGGGTTGCGCAACGCATCTGAAGTTTGTATAGATGTAGATTTTGTTCGGCATGATAAAAAAACCTTTTTTCGTCAATAATTTAGATCTTTATCAACCAATTTTTTTTTTAATTTGAGTATTTTAAAGCTTTGATTATGACAATATTACATCTGAGGAACGCGTTTCGATTAGAATTATCATAAAACAGCTATATCGTTCAAAATTAGCGTCGATTAACGATCATTCAGGTATTTTTTGTATTTGACCCATCAGAAGCTAATTTTTGAAACTCAAAAACCTTTTTAACTAAACCGATTTTGAAATGGGATCTTGAGATAAACTATTTGTCATAATGAAAGTTTTGTGAATGACTACAATTAAAACAAATCAGCCGATAGGGACTTCAGAAATTGGTGCATCACATGGTTTTCATGTCTTTCCAAACCTAATTTCTCATAATTCCATACAAATTTTAGGCTCATTGTGCCCTCTATTTCCTTGGGCCAATCCCCAAATTTGGCACTGGATTTTGTGTTAGGCCTAAGATCTATTTAAGTTTGCAACTTATAAGATTTTTATTAGATGGCTGATTTAGGCACTCTAGTGTCGATTAACTATCTTTGAAAAGATCGAAGGCTTTGAAATTATCATTTATTTTTCCTTCCTTTGCAATTGAAGATTAAAAAGAATCAGAAACACATTTCATTGCTTTTACGAATAAATATTTTCTAGTTTTAGTTTTGTCCTAAATAATATTCACATGATCGCACAAAAAATAACTTCGAATGAAATTGATGTTAACAGTGTTGCAAACCTTATCTGCTCATATGGGCCTTTGAGATTTAATTCTTTTTAATTTTGGGAATAAATGGATCGATTTCATCACCAAAACAGATTATTTAATAAGTTTTTAAACATTTTAAGTAAATTAAGCATGCATTTTAAGATTATACTTTGATTTATTTCATGTAGCTAACCATAAAATTTCGTGACGTCACAACGCTTTGCAAAACCCTGCTTTTAAAAAAAGGTGCGTTGTGACGTCACGAAACTGAATCGCTCTAAAATGAATTGAAATCAAAATTTGAAAAAAATAAAAACAGCGATTTGTTGGTTGTAATGAAACGATACTTTCCTGAAATTTTCATAAAATTTGATCAAATAGAAGAGCAGAAAAATGCGGCGTTGTAAAAAAAACTGAAAAGTGGAAAAAGAGGCGCGTTGTGACGTCACGATTCCTTTTGCTTATATTTTGTTAACTATTTATTCTATGCAAATACTTTTGGTTTCAAATTGTAGAGAATTAAATTTTGACCTTAAAATGTACAATTTTTAACAATGTGCGATATGACCTGTAAAACTTACATACAATATACCAAAAAATTGTTTTGCAAACGTTGTGACGTCACGCTGGAATGGGTCTTATCGTTTATGCCCTTTTTAAGGTTCTTTTGGCTTCAAGGTCGATTTCTGAAGACCATAAAAATCAAACCTCATTTTTTAAGAAGCATCTGATAGCAGGCATTTGGACGATTTCAAAATGATAAACCAGTAGTTTTTTTTTATTTTGAAATCAAAACATTAATTCGTGTCTTTATGACCCTAACCAGCTAATTCTCTTTTTTTGCTAGGTGACTCAGCCAACCCTATTCAACAATCTTAAAATGAGAAATTGTAGAGCTATCGATGTTTCTCAGCTTAGATTTATCCTCGGTCCTTAACGTGTTAAGCTAAAACATGTGATAAAAAACTTCGAGGGAATAGGGTAACGGACCTATTTTGGACCGCTTTGCGAAGTAGCTATGCTATTTTCTTAAATAAAAAAGCACATGTTACAATTTTTGACTGCTTTATCCGTTCATTACGAAGATCAAGCCTTTTTTCTATCGAAACATATCGTTGTTTGTGCAATGTCACAAGATTTAAGCCTAAAATCTCGCTTCTTCGATTATTACTCTGGCCGGTATTTTGGACCACCAGGTTTCTATTTTGGACCACCCTCTGGACCTTTTTTGGACTACCCTAAATAATTTTTTTTCTAAATTTTGCGACAATTACGACAGCGATTGATGCGCAAATATGTGAATAATTCAGTTAATCTTTCCTTCCTTTTTCTTGTAGTCAAGTTTTGTTTGTTCACGATAATGCAACTAGGTGTATAACTTTCTTAAACTTTTCCCCAGCCTCTATCTAGGTACACTTAATTGTTGAATATTTCTTACTGCAACCGTATGATTTTTTCTACTACTTTTTATGCTTTAAAGCAGTAATTTCGTTGAGAATAGAGTATAACAGAAAAACTCCTCCGTTATATTGGTGTGTTTCAAATGTTTCGAAAATTCCTATAGCTCACTGCAATCTCGAAGAAATTTGTTCCGCAGTACTAAATACTGGCCAATTGGCTTATCTTTAGGATCAACTTTTAGAACACAAATCTCCTTCAGGCGACCCAAGGATAAGTTAAGAAAGTCTGACATTATAACTCAGCGACATCAATTGATGCATTTTGACTTCCAAAACCTTAGTGGATTTGGTTTAGTTTTCTGTTCTGTAGAAAACATAGAATCAAAAAAGATAAAAATATGCGATTATTATGCGATAGTTTTAAACATCTAAAAGCAAGATTGCTTTAATTGAAAAATTCAGAAAAAAGCTGTTTTATTTTCAAAACAACTTCTGTTCTACGAAAAAAAAATCGTTTAAGTTAATTTTTCAACTGTTTTTCGTTCTCAAAAATTGCATAACCACAGGGGCTGAAAAACTAGATTTTTAGTACTTTTTCGCTTGTTATTTTTACACATTATTTTCAACAATTTTTTCCTTAGTTTTGAAACATATAAAGACTATCTCATTGCTCAGTTGAATATAGTTTTTGAAAAAAATGTTCTACTTTTAACTGAGATATTTCAACTGTTACAAAAATTAAACTTATTAGAGGAGAGTGAGGATACTTGATCCCTTTTTCTTATTTTCACCATATCTTTTTGGAAAAATTTAGCAACTCGCACTCTTTTACATTTTCTGTCAGCATGTAGCTTCAAGTTTCAATGCTCCAAAAATGATGAACTAGAAGCATTTTTGTGGGAGTAAAAAAAAATGCGATATTTTTGAAGTTAGGGGAGACTTGACCCTTTATTCAGGAAGCCCTAATCCATGGAAAAAATCAAACAAAACCCCAAGATAGAATGTTAATTGACTATTTAGGTCATGTTTGTTCTCATTTCACAATTTATAATTGTCAGAAAAAAAAGTTCTATAGCTTATTCTCAACCCTTAAGACATTGCATACTTACGGGCGAGATTTTTTATAAACAAGAGAAAATGAATTATTTTAGCCCTTTTCTTCAGAAAACTTTTGATGTATTGGAATAAATATTTTTGTTATAATATTTCCATGTTAGGAACATTTTAAAATGATGAAAAAAGATCTTCAAGTCACATTTTGTGAAATTTTTCCAAAAAAGTTCAACAACCCAAAAACTTATTTTGTTAAAATTTTTTGAGCTTCAACTATTGCTGTTTTGTTCCATTTGGCACATTTTTTTAGAACATTTGATCTTTGTACGACATTCCAGTTTGGAGATATAGCTAAGGAATCAAGTATCCCCAGGGATCAAGTATCCTCATTCTCCCCTATATATTTGCCGATTTGTGGTCGTTTTATCCAACCCTTCCTTTAGACGGGGTTTGTATTCTCTTCTTCCTAACTAAGTGTATTTATTTCTCAAAAATCAACCCTGAACGGTTGAAAATTTTGTATCAAACCGTCAACAATGTCCCATAAAGCATTGATCTTATTAAAAAGTTTGTGCATGTCCAGTTTTTTCATGTTTTTCAGCTCCTTTAAGCTGTAGTTTTTAACAACTGCTTATCAAACAGATGCGACTAATGTGGATTGTTATATTAACGTATTTTTTTTTATTTAAGACATACACCGTCTTAGCCAATTTTGGTTTTACAGACTGAATAAATGACGTTGACAGCTTAAGATTAACATTTAACACCCATTAACATTATTATTGCTATTAATTTTTGCGATAGGTGTAATTTTCGATTTTCTACTGGAAATCCCTATTTTATTCTATGTATAAATATAAACTACTTTCTTTAGAACTAAATGTGTAAACCTACAGCTGCTCATCACGGAAAGTTTTCAGCACTGCCAATTGATGAAGGGCTCATCAATTTCACGTTTGACTTCGTTTCTATCCGAAGGTTCGCTTAGAAAACATGTTAAGCCGAACAGTTTCTTCAAATGTCTTCCTTTGGCCACAGGATAATTGCCAATAAACCTGAAAATTCTACCCGTAGCCTTTCGAACGGCCTGACCTAAAAAGGTAAAAGTAGCTAAACTGCAATCGATGCAAAAAGTGCGGATTAAGGTATTCACTCTCAAAATATTGCCGCCAAACATCCGAAGGATTCTTCGAAGGAATCTCGTTCGGATGGAAGAAAACGGAATCTAAATGATGCTGCGGAAGATCGGCTTCGTGTATTTAACGAAGAGGAAAAATCCATCAAAGATATCCCGTGTCATGTTTTGTTTTCATTCTGAGCCGAAATAAATTTCACAGCACTTGGCACTTTTTTTTTAGATTTTTACATTGGATTCCTATTTTCGAGCTTCTGTTCAGTCGCCGCTCTTCACATTTTGCCCCGGCTTCGGTGAGGAAGTTTAGTCGGAAAGTATAGTTTGACTGAAGTTTGCTTGTTGCATAGTGAGCTAAAATAGAAATTTTTACAAGTTGAAGGTATAGAAATGAAGATATAAGGACATTTTTGGGTGGGATAACGCTGTGAAACAACTGAATCTTACACGGCTATTTTCGGTAAGTTCAATGTATTCCTGATCATATTTTGTATAACCATTGAAGACTGGGGCCTGGGTTTATATCATTCAAATCATTGACGAGCGAAATTGTCATGAACATCATAAAACAAGGAAATACAAATGTTGATCAGATTTAATATTTTCTGTTTTAAAACATTTTTTTTCAAAAACTTGTCCCAGTGTGAAACCTCCTTCGGTGCTGTCGCTGGTTTCTACTTGAACCCGTCACGCAGAGTCGGTTCAGTTGTCAGCATAAAGAATCGCTTGTTAATCGGCTTATTGTGTTCTTCGCTTCTGCCTAGTTTGCTGTTTGGCTGGTGACGGACAAGATCAGCCCCGTACGTACGGCGAGAAAAAAAAATGGAAGTGGCGCAAATCGCTGGCTGAGAGGAGGAATTCTTTCAAATCATTCTTGAAATTGTCAGTCATTCATCTTGTTTGACATGTGACGGATGGAGGAAAACGACAGAAACATTCTTTCGGCACACACAAATTCAAGTCATGTTTCATTCAATTTTTCTACCCGCGGTTGATCCTTCAGCTTGATACCGGACGGGCATCCACTAAAGCAGCAGCAGCATCCTCATGGCAAAACCTGGAAAAAGAGAGATAAGCGACACCACGTTCAAATAAGTTCGTGATGACAGACAGCATGAGAGAAAAAAACGCTTTTTCGGAAGTGCCAAACGACAAAATTTATTTTAAAGGTCATCGCGTTGTCGCCGAAATACAAAGAAAATCCGCTATGATGAAGTATTGTGACATTTCGACCATTGTTTGCTGATCAATTGAAAGCATTCCAACCGATCTGATGTTGGTAATAAATTCTGATAGGACAAGAATGGTATTTCCATTGATTTTTTTAATCTAGTTTTTACACAAGCTTCTTGGAATCGTATTTAACATTTCACCTTAATTCACTGAGACCTCATAGTGATTAATGAAACTGATGACGAGAAACTCTGATGCACAGTTTCTAAGAAGAGGGAACTATACTCCCGAATTTTTCTAATTCCTTCAATATAATTGTTTAATAATGACGTCCACTAACTGTGCATATTATTTCACCAGAATCCTTAATATCAAATCGTAGATTAAAAAAATAATTTAAAAAAAAACTTGAAGTTTTTAAACTTTATATTGATTTTTAAAATTGATGATTCAGTTTTAATAAATTGCTAGCATCTCTTTTTCTGCAACTTATCACTTTGTAAAATACATGTGTTTCGAAGTCGTACAAATGAATCAAGTTTTCAATTTTGGGGAAGATCCAAAAAACCCGGCCCAAATTGTCAGACAATAAAACCTCAACTCCTTATATTGAAGCCGAGATAATCATTCATTTTGTACGACAGTAAATACTGTCTAACATCCCTAAACGCCTCAAAATACATCCAAATCGTCAAATTTCAACTCCATGGAGCATTTTAGAGGAAGGATAAGAATCCTCTAGAAAAATTTCAGGCATTTCAGGGTTAGAGTGGTATCTACATACACTTCTTCTCATGATAGCAAAAAAATAAGCTTTAGAAAGGCGAACTTCATTTCACGCTTATTTGGTTTTCCGGAATGATTCAATATGCAAAATTTTCTTCTTCCATACAAAATTTAAACGCGTTGCGCTTATTCCGGAATGAACCAAATCATCTCAAATTTTACACTGATGCTAAGTGAGGGGAGTAAAAAGTCAATTTTTGCAGCGATCTAATAGCCATAGAATAAATATATTATAATTTCCGAATCATTCGGTTGAAAACGTCATCAGATCAGCTTTAAAAAAGACTTTTTAAAGATTAAGAAATGGATTTTCAATTTTCACTGAAACTGTAATCAAATTGTAAAACTATAAACTGTAAAATCAAATTGACCACATCTGCATCAGCCGAAAATGGAGAAGGAGCCTTCTTGATGTCCGCAACAAACGAAGCGCAGACATTGCATCTAACCATCTCCTTATCCTTGGCGAGATACGACTGAGAGTTGCGCGTGTCCAACGGCGCGAGGAGAAAGTCGGGTGTCGATACGACGTCCGCCGGTTAGAGAATCCAGAGGTGAAAAGGGCATACGTTGAACAGCTAGAATCCCGAGCCTCGGAGTTGCCGACAGACGGAACAGTCGAAGAACAGTGGTGTGGAATCAAGAATGCTTTTATCACGACGAGCCATGGTACTCTCGGTAAAGTTTGTGTAGGAAGAAGTGATTGAATGTCGGATGAAACCTGGAGGATGATCGATGATCGGAGAAAGGCGAAAGTCGGAATTAAGCAGGCATGTACCGACTCAGCCAAAGCAGCCGCCCGCTTACGATATGCGGAGCTGGAAAAGGCAGTTAAATGAGCTTGTAGAAGAGACAAGAGAGCCTGGACAAACTCCCTAGCCGAAGAGGGAGAAAGAGCCGCCGCCAATGGAGATATCCGATTACTTTATGACATTTCTCGCCGCCTCAGTGGTGCAAGGACTAATGCAAGAATGCCGCTAAAAGACCGAGCAGGTCAGTTATTGACCGATCGAACAGATCAGCTCAAACGATGGACTGAGCACTTCGAACAACTCTTCCGAGTCACGAATAGCGATGGCCAACAGAATCTGCAGCTCGAAGCGCCAACAGTAAGTCGCATAAATGGCGTCAACTCGGAAGCGCCTTCGCTGGCTGAAATAGAAGCGGCAATCAAAAACATGAAATCCAACAAAGCACCTGGGATCGATTGCATCCCTGCTGAAATGCCGAAAGCTGACCCTGCCCTATCAGCACAAATGTTGCACCGTCTTTTCGCTGACATTTGGGATACTGCAACATTCCCGGCCGACTGGATGCAGGGTATCCTTCTAAAGGTCCCGGAGAAAGGAGACCTGACAGAATGCGGTAACTGGCGTGGCATAACGTTGATCTGTACAACCCTCAAAGTACTCTGCAAAGTGATCCTGAACAGGATCCAGGAGAAAATCGACGCTACACTCCGACGGCAGCAAGCTGGATTCCGATCCGGACGATCATCTGTGGACCACATCACAACGCTACGAATAATACTGGAACAAATCAACGAATTCCAGGACTCTCTTCTGCTGGTGTTCGTTGATTTCGAAAAAAGCATTTGACCGACTGAACCACGAAAACATCTGGGCTGCTCTTAGACGACGAAGGGTCCCAGAGAAACTAATCCATCTCATCGAAGCACAGTACGAGGCATTTTCGTGCAAGGTCTTGCAAGACGGTGTCTTGTGCAAACCAATCCCGGTAACTGCTGGAGTGAGACAAGAATGTATTTTGTCACCGCTTCTTTTTCTCATCGTAATGGATGAAATCTTGACTGTAGACCAAACCGAGGATTGCCGTGGAATCCTTCAGCAATTGAGCAACTGAACGACCTTGACCTGGCAGACGATATTGTTTTGCTCGCCCAAACACAACAAGACATGCAGAGCAAAGAAAGCTCCAAGGCAGCAGGTCTCAAAATCAATGTCGGAAAGACCAAGTCGATGGAAATCAACACAGAAAATCGTTCCAATTTCGTGGTAGCTGGACAACAGATTGAGATACGGGAGTGTTCCAGTATCTTGGTAGCCAGATTACGTCTGATGGTGGTACCAAGAAAGACATCGAAACCCGGATCAGAAAGGCCCGATTTGCGTTTGCGAGTCTCCGAAACATCTGGCGCTCACGCCAGATCTTTCTACGAACTAAGATCCGAATCTTCAACTCAAACGTCAAATCCGTTTTGCTGTACGGGTGTGAAACTTGGTGCACATATGCGGTGACGACGCGAAAACTGCAAGTTTTTGTGAATCGCTGCCTGCGGAACATCATCCGCGCTTGATGGCCTGGCAACTGGATCTCAAACGTTGAACTTCATCACCGGTGTCATCAAAAGGCGCTAGAAATCGAGATTCGGGAACGTAAGTGGAGATGGATTGGGCACACGCTGCGAAGAGATGAAAACGAGATTTGCAGAGAGGCGCTTGACTGGAAATCAGATGGGCATCGAAGAAGAGGCAGGCCCAAAAGCTCGTGGCGGCGAAGTCAAGCCGCTGAAATCCGCACAGTTGACGAGAACCTTGGCTGGCAGCAAGTGAAGACGCTGGCTCCGGATCGCCAGCAGTGGAGATCTTCTATCTCAGCCCGGACTTTCAGGTAGGTAGGTACTGAAACTGTAATTGATTATTTTTTTTAATTAAAGGGCGAACACGAAATCATTGCGACACATTCAACAGAGCATAACTTTTTTACCATTGGATAAAAATCAACCAAATTTTGCACACTTTCTCATTGATGTGTATTGTTTACATGCTGTCAAATTTGAAGTCTTGTTTTTCGATTCAACGAAATGGAGGTGAACCAACGCAAGTCGAGAAAACAAATTCTTTCCAAGCACTTGGAATTCTCTGACCTGTCGCACCGGCAGTTGGGATAAATTTTGAACATTCACCATTCAACCGTCTCCAGAGTGTTGAAGCGGTTCCAGGAGCAGTTGACGTTGAACCACGGCAAAGGAGCTGGAAGAAAACCGGGACCGGAGAACAAAAAGGCGAGAGGGAAAGGTGAAGCGGATGATTAAAGCAAATCCCAACGTCTCAAGCCGTGCTTTGGCTAAAAAGATCGGCATGTCGCAGAGCTACGACAAGAATGCAAAGAATAGAGCTGGACTACATACATACATACAAGGTACAGAACTTCCCAAATCGCGATGAGCGGCAACAATCGACGGCTAAAACTCGGGCACGGAAGCTCTACGAGAAGATGCTGACAAAATATGGCTGCTGTGTGATGAACGACGAAACGTATATAATAGCAGATTTTAAGCAAATTTCAGGGTTGGAGTTTTTCACCGGCAAGAGCAAGTTCGAAGTGGACGACAAGTTTAAGAAGAAGCTAATGTCGAAGTTCGCCCTTTGCGGACTGACAAAGGGCACAGTGAATGGCGAGATCTACAAATCTGAGTGCCTCGATAAACGACTTTTTCAGTTCTTGTAGCAGCACGACGAAGCTCCGCTATTTTGGCCAGATTTGACATTATTGCACTATTTTAAAATTGTCCTGGAATGGTATGAGGCAAATTCTGTCCATTTTGTTCCAAAGGACATGAACCTGTCCAACCATCCGGAACTGTGCCCGGAGGAGCAGTACTGGGCAATAATATAGCGGGAACTTCGGAAGAGCAAGAAGACATTCAAAGACAAGAAGAACATGTTAAGAAAATGGAAAAAAATGAAAAACTGGACCGGATGACACTGTAAAGACTTTGATGGATGACATCGAGCGAAAATGCGTTCAATTTTGCACTCAAGGCACCATCGACTTTTTTTTTTATTTTTGAAGCAAATATATGTAAAACTACACAGCAAAAAATTTCTTAAAGTATCTAAATCTAAAACACGAGTGATCTATTTTTTACGAGTGTAATTCACAAAAGATGTTATTTTCAACTCCTTTTGATGTAATTTTAGTCTTTAGAATAGAAATAAATTGTTTATACTATAAATAGAAATAATTGTTTATAAATTATACATTCTGTGATGTAAAAACCAAGCGGTCAATGAAATTTATATCTTAAACAGTGTAAAATTATATCTGTTTGTTTAAAATTTAATGGAAATTCTCAACTTGTGGCATTTGTGTTTGTTTTTGTCCGAGCAGCCATAAAAGTTCCAATCAGTTCGGCAAGAAAATTTACTATGAAAAAAGCCAAGGAAAGCAAATAAGTCCACGGAATTCGGATGAAAATAAGGTAAATGACATTATGTGAGTGAAAGATGTGGAACCTAATTATTATTTTTGTATCAGCAGATTTACGCAGTGAAGTGGAACCACGATTGGAGAATACTGATGACGACGCTGACCGGTAAAAATAGGCTGTATGAAGTCCATCATCCCAACCTGGCACTGCTCATGATGGTGGGCGAACTTTTTTTTTATTTTTATGCTTCGATTTGAAAATAAATTCCTTCAGTTAAAAATATAAGTGTGTTTCAATTATTTATTATTTATACCTTAAAAAGCGGCAAACAATCAAAATAAAATCATAATTTACACCGTTGTGTATTTTTACACGGCAAAAGGCGGTTCCATTGGCGTGCATCGTTTTCGATCTAAATTTACACGCCCCAAAAATTACATTCTTGTTAAAAATACACAGTGATAGAATTTTAGATCAAAAACGATGTTCCGATTTCGTGCTTCGTTTTCGATCTAAAATTACACGATTTTATCTTGCTGTGTACCCTGAAATTTTGGTTTGATTCTAAATATTATAAGAAAATGTGTCGCAATGATTTTGTGTTCGGGTAATTATGGTATGGGAAACGACCACCTCGGATTGGTGAAACCTCCGATTATACGAAATATTTAGAAAACTCTATTTTTGTGCTATGGGTTGCATAGCATCTAGGCGCATATCTCTATAAATACATGGATTTTTTACATATGACTATACAGTCGACGGAATACTGAAAGTTTAGACTGTAAATTCGTCGAAAACGTCGACTAAATAGTATTAAAATATATCGCGGTGATAAAAACCCAATTTAACATGCATTTTTTTTAAAAATATATCAATTTGACAGAAATATGTCGAAAATTTTCCCGGTTCACTCCATTATTTTCGGTATATTTTTAGAAATGTCTTCAAAATTTATGTGTCGCTTTTTTCAATTAAGTCAGCGCTTTAAACTGGAGATCGCTAATTTTGACACAACTTTTAGCTATATATTTCGATTGGTTTAATAAGCGCCGCAAAATTTCCAATAATTGGCGCCAGAAACATGTTCGACGATGATTTTCTGAAATATGTCGTGTCACCAGAAAAAAAACCTGTTCAGTTTACCAACCAAACCAATATTTGAATTTTAGGAGGAAAGGAAACGCTAAAAAAGCCAATGCCAACGGTAATCATTTATACGCCAGTTGTTTCGTTCGACGGCGACGATTATCCCATTTAAGCAACTCGACATGCCGCCTTGTATCACTTAAGCGATATATTATTTTACTGCTTGATTACTTTATTTATTATACATTTCTGTTCCCTGGATTTTCTCTCATTCGCCTCTTCGCCTTTATTGGGTTCTGTTTGCAGCCGGACACTAATCTTCGTTATAGCCACTAGCAGCATTCATTCCAGCGAGAGAGGGTGATAAATTATACATTTATTCCGAAAGAGCTCAGAACATGCTAGAGGGCCTGATTGGTCTGACTTTTGTGCTCTTGCTCGCTGTCGGCGGCGGTTGTGATCATAATATTTATTATTTTAGGCCTAATTCTAATTTAAACATTATATAAACACGCCAACCGAAAATGTGTTCCGGTTTTTCGTCTCTTCTGTACCCCGTTTTGTCGGTCTCGCTACTTAATGCAGCCAGCAGTCAGTGTTTTGAGCTGTGAGAACGCATTTGCACTCTAAACACAAACGAAGCGGTACGATGCGACGATTTCAACTACCATGGCGGCGACCCTTTCTGAATTATGTGTACGCATTATTTGGAATCTTTCAAGTGCTTCCAGAATGCCGCCTTTGTAGTTTTCTGAACCCAGGATATGATGGTATCTCATCTAAAAATTGGTTGCCATGGTGACAAATCTCGCTTAAGTTCATTTCGAAGTTACCCGAATTTGGGAAGCGTATCAAGGACTTATCAACGTTACATTACCCTAAAAAAATTAAAAGCATCACTGTCAAATTACTTTTTTTTTTTGGCTTTGAGTGAAAAGGCACGGAAAAAAATCGTCATAATTTTTATTTTATAGAAGTTTTGCTTCAATGATATTAAAATTATGTAAGAAAAATTCATCGAAATAGAAGATACAATTATGTCCATTGACCGGTGAATGGTGTTTGAGACATTTTGTTTCATTTGCACATTTGACGTTAACAAGATTGATGATTCATGTTTATCACCCGACTACGCCTCTGCTCCTGTCAAGATGTAACCAAATCCCATAAACTGCTGCCAAGTGGTTAAACAAGGGGTAAGTAAGTGAGTGAGTAAGCGAGTGAGTGAGTAAGCGAGTGAGCAGAACCGGATGTTCAATTCATAAATTTAAGGGTCTGCTGTGAAATTGCCGACATGCAACTGTCCGCAGCCAGAGAGACCCGAAAGAGGAACAGCACCAGTATAGATATCAGGAAAGCCTTTACCTTCTTACCCAAACAAGAAGAGGTGTAGGAAGAGGACATCAGGAGTCTCGAACAACACAAGCTGAGCAGCAGAAATGCTAACTGACTGGCTGAGAAACTGCCAGAGAGATAAGGTACATTAACGAAGTGAAATGACATGTTAGTTAATGAGTTCATAATGGTAATGGCAGCTGTGCATCACAACTAAATGCGACGAAAGACGACTTCTAGAGAGTAGATGGATCCCTCTTCTTGACTTTGTGTGGTGTTGGCTTGGCCAGTTTAGCTTGGCCTGGTCTGGTCGGGTCTGGTTTGGCCTGGTGTGTCATCGGAGAACGACGTGGTAATCAATTATGTCTTGTAGGGCTGAAAATGGGACGACAGCTCTCAGCCGCTTTGGGTCTTCTGATTTATGGCACTTTCTGGCTGGAATGCTGCGAACCATTCCGAAGTGCGCGCCATGCGTTGAATAATCACTCAAGCAGTCAACTCTAGAAGACGGATTGGATTTGGGTCGTAGTGCAATTGCTGAATGGTTCCGGTGGGAAATGCTTTCAGCCGAAATCAATTATCCAGATTTGGAAAAAGTCGGAATGTACTCGAAAATGTAATGTGATACCTCGGAGACAAAATTATACCTTGATCCGAGCACGAGTTTGAAGGAAGTGAGACATATTTCAAGAAAAAAAATATGGGGAACGTATAGTGCTTGGAATATTCAGTCTTTTTAAAGTAGATGGAAATCTGCTATTTTAACATCACTTTAAAATTATTTGGAATAACACGTCGTCAATAAAGTGAATGGAAAAAATGTTTTAATAACTACCAAAGTATTGTTTTCGTTTAGAAAGCGTCTAAAAAATCTAAATCCTTTCTTTAGATTTTATCAGAAACTTAAAAAAAACTGGAATTTTCGAAACCATATTCAGAACCACTACCTTATCAAAAATTTGAGTTCTATCAAATGATCCAAATGATCTTAGAATGGTAATTTAATTTTGGCATTTTCGGTCTTGAATGTAGATCAAACAACGGTGGTTTTTGAAATACCCGACGTCTCGACCAGTTTTGTTGGTCGTTTTCAAGGGAACTAGAAGTTTTATTACAAATTATTGTTTTGGGCGTTGTTAATAATTTATGAAATGTAGTGTTGTAACTCATTTAACTGTCTGCTGATTTTGTCGATTTCATTTTAGTCCAACGGAGTGAGTTACAACACTATATTTGATAAATTACTAACAACAATAATTTTTAATAAAACTTCTAGTTCCCTTAAAAAAGACCAACATTGTTTGATCTAGATTCAAGACCGAAAAAGCCAAAATAAATTACCATATATCATTCCCGGTCGAAAACGTAAACCTGATCTCAGAATTTGTGACACAGCTTCCATGATATGAATCTAGTTATTAGCATGGCCGAAGGAACTGGGGTGGGGGGTGTTTGGGGGTTAAACCATCCCACCCCATGAGGATCGAAAAAAACAAACGAGGTATTCTACTCTACATTCAAAATTTTAAATTCAGAATCAAATTATGATAAAAGAGAAAGGTTGATCAAAAGTAACAATCTAGACTAAAAACTAATGCCAAAACCTCAAAAATCCATCCAAATTTCAAAATTCTGTTAAGCTTATACAATTTTTTTTCACTTTTTTATCTAAATTCAGGTCTGAATATCAAATTTTGAATAAAAATTAACCTATTTCGGAGGTTGTTATTTCATAATTCTTATAGCCAAAATTTTGTTCCTATTTTCGTATTCTGGATTTTGAATCCAGTTCAGGATTCTTGATTTTCATTTGAATAATCATATTATTTTTTTATTTACATTTTATTTACATTTCTAATTTCTGATGAATAATCATAAGGAATTATAAATAAAAAAGCTGCTTTGAATCCTGGTTCAACATTTCATATACAATTTAAATCATGTTTTTCGAGATCATATGCATTTTCAATTTTTTGATAATAGTTTTCCGAATATGAAAAAAAGAGAAATTATGTTTCATATTCAAATTCGATGTCCTTAACCTGAATTCTTACACAATATTCAAAAATTTAAAGCTTCGAAATGGCAATCTGAAATTTAAAAGTCAGATTCAGATCTTTTTAAATTCACATTACAATTCTGATTCACAATACAGATTGAAAATAAATAATTTTAATAGTGAATTTAGATTTAATCTGAACTATAGAATTTAAATAATAGATTCATGAATGAGGGCTCTAAAACTTGGCTTATAAAATTCTGATCTGGAATAAGATTGAAAAATTGTATTTTTGGTACATTTCAGAAATCGTATGGAAATTGGCATACAGATTCAAAGCGCAATTTTTGAATTCAGGTTCAGAATTCAGAATTAAAATGCAGATTCAAAATTCAGAAAAAAGTTTAACTTGTAAATAAATTTTACAATCGACATCTCGATTTTTCGCTTGCCAACAGTGTACACTTCGAAGTAAAACTCAAATGTACTGATTTTTAGTGTAAAACTACATTCGGTAAAATCGAACACAATATCTGCCGTAACTTAGAAATGCCAAATTTGTAAAATTAGGTCCAGGGGTTTCTGAGATATAGAATGCCTAATTTCAGCTGCTCGTGATAGATTTCATCGCGGTTCTTGATGTGTTAAGATGCCTTGTAAATTTAATTTCCATATTTTAATTAAAAAAAAAATAGTTCGTAAACACAATTTTATTTATAACCACAAATAAAAGATAGAATTCAAGTTTTTTGTGTTATCCAAAAAAACCCAAATTTAATTTAAAATAAATCATCCACGGGATTTTCATTATGGAATTGATTCTTTATGAAAAATATTTGCTGTTAAAGAAACATCATCACTTAAAAAATCTGCACAAAATTTTATATTTTCTCAGTGTAATGTTTAACATTATTAATACATCAATAACACCAAAATTCGACATTTTATATTTTAGAAATCAATAAACAAAATTCTGCTTTTTAAAAACAGATATTTGAGAAACGGGGAGTGTTGCGTTAAAATTTTTGAATGAGGTTTCATTATCAGATTCATAACGTTTGAATTATGCTTTCCAATAGAGCATTGCCGTTAAGCTAAAATAGGTACAAGATACATTTCATACTAAAACCATTACTTGGTTCAAGTTCGCATCCAGAATATTTGATCCGAAATTCTGATGATTTTTATCTCTTACTTTATTTTGAAAACTTGATTTATTTTTATCAAAGGTCAAAATCTTTGAATTTTGCAAAATAGTTTGGAAGATTGGGCTTGTTTGATTTGAGTATAGGATCTGTTTTTTTAAGATAAGGAAGGCTCTCCCAAATCAACTAAGTTTGATCTACCAGACTCTTTTAAAAATTCAAAGATTTTAACCATCGATGAAAGCGAAAGCTCACCTTTTAGGTTAAGGACCAATTTTCTAAAGTTACATACGAATAAATACGAAATCATTTAATGTCAAAGAACTTAAAAATTAATAATATCAGCAGCATGTGGTATAGAGGATAGGCTGGCGCGAGTCTGGTTTTGTTAAGCAAGGCGTTCTGGGTTGAATTCTTGGTTTCAGCTCGAAAACTTTTGGGTTCGAGTCCCATTAGTGACCGATAGGTAAAATGTGTATCTTCTTATAACTGACTATACAGTACCGTTCATAATTGTATAGAAATTGAAAGCACGCACACTGTCACTTCGACTTTGAACTTCCATAGCTTTTTACTCTGATGTTATTTTTTGATCAAATTTTCTGTGTTAGATAGATCAACTATCACACTACTATACCACAAAATTAGAGCCTTCTGGAGTTTGTGTGACCTGAGATACAGTAATTCTTTGAAAATCGGAGTTTTTGAACTTTTCTCATTCAAACTGCAATATCTCAGAAACTACGCTAAATTTTTTATTGAATTTTGCAGAGCGATTGTTGAAATATAAAGCTAACATGTCTGAAGTTTTTGGAAAGTTCTATCGATGGGATTTAAAGTTACGCGAGGTATAATATTTCAGGCATGAACCTAGAAATGCGATTTCTATAGCATTTTGAACGAATGTTTCCATAAGAAAATTCTATTTTATGTTTAACAACCAGTAAATCTATTTCAACCAAAAAATCGAAACAATATCGCGAAATTTTGATTTCAAAACACAAACAGATGATCCATTCCATTGTTTCTTTCCTTTATTGCTTTTGCCAGACATTCTTAGACTGATTTGTCGATAAAAACAATGTTGTTCTCAAGAATCGTCCAAAATTCTATAGAAATCCCATTTTTAATTTTATGTCTGAAATATTGTACATCGCGTAACTTTTGATCCCATCAATAGAACTTTTTAAAAACTTCAGACATGGCAACTTTATATTTCAACAATCACTCTGCAAAATTTCAATAAAAAATGTAGCGTAGTTTCAGAGATATTGCAGTTTGAATGGTAAAAGTCCAAAATGTCCGATTTTTATAGAATTACTTTATCCCAGGCTACACAAACTTTAGAAAGCACAAATTTGGTGATATAATAGTGTGATAGTTGATCTATCTAACTAAACACTGCCTGCCAATAATTTGGGATCACTCCCTTAAAAACATAAAAAAATTGATCGACCATATCTCAGCCATCTCATTACATATTGAAATTCATTTGATCTCATTCAAGAGCATCGGGAGCAGAACCTTCTTTGTATGTATTTAACAAAATGTAAATATTGAGTTTATATGACTAATTAAAATACATTGGTTAAATTTTTAACGAAAAATTTGCAATGTATTTGAAATATATAAAATAGCTACTTAAGTCATCGTCCAAAAGTTTGGAATCACCCCGTAGTGTGGTGTTACGGTCAAAAGTTTGGGATCAGTCTTCTGAAAGACTCATTTTTATTTCACGCTTATCTCTGTTATCAAACAAAACGTATTGTTTATCTGTTTATTGAATTATTTTTGAAGACTAACTTCTTTAGAACTTTAGCTATAATTTCACTTTTTTCTGATGATTTTCACCAAAAGTCCAACCATTTAAAAACCCTGCAAATTTGTTTTGACCATAACTTAGTTGTCTTTGGAAACTCTACAAAATTGACTTTCGGTGGCTCAAAGGTACTAAATTTGTAACTTTTGGTCCAGTGAATTCCGAAATATAAAATGCTGAATTTCTGTAATTCTTGGTTTATATTTCTTCGCAGTCCAAAAGAAAACAATATCGCGGGGCTTAGTTTTTTAACATTACTAATAAAATTTTAATTACAAAAACAAATGAAATAAATTAAATTCCCTAAGCCCTCGCACTATTTCCCTTTTATATTTTCCTTCAAGCTTTACCATTTGATAGGGTTTCTTGCCTTTTGTCCTAGACTGACTTACTCTTGGCAAATGTCCGTATTTGTTAAATTACAAAAAAATACACCAAAACTATACATTTTCTAAGAAAAAAAGTTGAACTCTCACATAAATCAACCTGTTTTCTTGTAAATGCTATGATGTCATCAGGAAGGGTGTTTGTTTGCGAGCCTTTGAAAAAAATAGATATTTCAAGACTTTGAAATTACATTTTTATTTACAATTCAAATTTTGAAAAACAAATCGAATTTTTAAACGTAGAAAAAGTTTTGAGATGTTTAAACGTTAGACTTAGTTATTGATGATTATGTGGAAAAATTTCATGTTGATTGAAGCTACCCCGGTGATCAATGTTACCCCGTTTTACGGTATCCATCGTTTTATATTTCGATTCTAATTGTAAAGCATGTTTAAAAAGGCCTTACGTGAAATGGAAATTTTGGACACCGATTGATCAGTAATTTAAAAAAAATGAGCATATTTAGTTGAAGGTATAAGGAAACATACTTTTGTCTTCTCTTTTATCTATGACTAGCTGAACCCATACGAACTTCGTTTCGCTTTTAAATTTAAAGCTGAAGATTTTGTATTTGGTTGGTAATTTAGACGCATTTTGACCAAAAAATTGCTTAAAATACTAAACAGAATTTGCATGCGACCTATTTGCTTGTCTACCAAACGGAAATTTAAAATAATAAATTGATTGACCGTCGAAAAGAACACCCGTGTACGATTTTTTGTCTTTTTTGGATGCATAACAACGAAATTATGATCTTATTATCGTCTGATGAAAAATTTTAATTCATAAATAAATTGTCCGTTTTGAAAAACATCCGTGAATGACTTTTTGTCTGGATCTCATGCTAATATAACAATTATTGTAAAAACATTAAACAGTAAATGTGGCCGACCCCTTGTTCTGTCGTCTAATAGAAAATTTGTTACCAGGAATCGATTCCACGTCCTGCAAAACTCTTGTGTTTAAATTTTTGCCTCGATATGATGCCTAACGACGTAATAAATGCAAAAAAAATCAAAAATATTAAGACGAACCATTTACTGACTCCTTGTCAAAATTTGACACGTGAAATCAATTGCCTGTGCGGTAAAACTCCCATGTGCAAATTTTCATTATAATCCGATGTATAATCAAGACAATGGGGCTTATTCTGAGAGTCACGTGACGTGATGTGCAAAATCGTTGTGCCGACTCCAGAAACCACTCTAAGCTAGAAGTTTTAGCTCAAATGTTCTGTGATTAACTGGAATCGATTGATCGTTCCTCAAAATACTCTTATGCAAATTTTCATCAAAATCAAATCTATAATAACGCCAATATCGCAAAAACATTGATCAGTTTATATGGACGACCCCATTTTCCGACCCCCTCTACAAAATTTGATAACTGGAATCGATTTTCCGTACCTTAAAATCCCCGTCTGCAAATTTTCATCTCAATACAATGCATAATAACGCAAATATCGTAAAAACATTAAAAAATTGATATGGATGACCCCTTTGGCCGATCCCTGACACTGAATTTAATACCTGTAATCGATTGCTCGTTCCTCAAAACACTCATGTGCAAATTTTCATATCAATCCAATGCGTAATAACGTCAATATAGTAAAAACACTGAACAGTTCATATGGACGACCCCTTTTGCCGACCCCTGACACGAAATTCAATACCTGGAATCAATTGCTCATCTCTTAAAACCCCCTTGTGCAAATTTTTGTCACAATCCGACGGAAACTAACGACAATATCGCGAAAACAATATTTGTCTTGTATGGACGACCCCCTTTAGAAGGGGTCATCCGAAAATCTGAAAACATTTTTCATCATTCCTGGTCCTAATAAGTATCCATGCCAAATTTCAGCTCTCTAGCTCTTTAGATGGCTGAGCCTATAGTGGACAAACAAACAAACAAACAAACAAACCCACAGAAATTGCTTTTTATATATATAGATTATCTGTTATTTAAAATATTTAACGAATACTACCTACTTTTGATTTATTTTTATTTACAGTAATTGGTCATTGATTCAAATGTCAGTGAATTGGTAACAAATGAATTCCAGTATTTACCTCAACCCGTTTGTCGCCCAACATAATTCGGTTACTCAAATTCGTTTCATGGGGTGCCTGTTTGTAAGCTTACAATTTTATGGCCCTACGGTCAATCGCCAAACTCCATCAAGGTCTGATTTTAAGACCGCTGATCAAACATCGTTACGTGAAATTTTATTTTTGGTCAATCTAAATGGATTGGTTGAAAGAAATAATTATTTTTAATGTCATTAAAGTTATTTGCTTAGATTGTTTGCGAATAAATCTTAGGTTGTAATGAAAATTAAACCAGCTTGTGGTACCTACCTCTAGAGAACTGAAGATGATCGCTAAAACCTGTAGGTATATGTTTAATCACGCTTTCGCTTACAGAAAATGAAAAATCGCTTTACCCTCATCGATCTTTGTTGGTTGCAGTTTTGACAAGCAAGAAAACTTTCGACGCGTTAGTTGTTGGATCCGGGTGACAAGGTAATTTTTGCGACCTTACCTAGAAAGAGGAAGGTTTACAAAACCATAACACATCCACAAACATACCGACAACGAGGGAATTGTGTGCCATTAAAGTTGCAACTTCAGCAAAGATAATGGCCAAAGTACACAAATAATCGTAAAAGATTAATGGTCATCCTATGGAAGAGTAATGATTTTATCTCACCTTTCGGCAGACAGGATGTGCGTGCATTGAAGGCTTTTCTTTTGTGATGTTTTTTTTTTCTCCTTTTTGTGAACTGATTTACACAGATCCTAAGCCCCTGACAAAACAAGAAGATTAATAGATGCGCATAAATACTGCCCCGGGAAAGGAAGGGAAAGAATTGCCTCAACTACACAGAGAAAAACCGGCATGACTTGCTGCAAATTGTCGTTCTATTTTCCAGATAACTTTTTGAAGTTGAACCGTCCGGACGGCAGGGTACGATAGGGTAGGGTGCCAATAGTGGTGCCGCTTCTTTTGTGGTGCCAACCGATATGATACTACTGATTCTGAGAACAAGAGTGATCGGAATTTTACAATATTCGATGTAGCAGAAAAGCAAAGCTGTTTCAACACCACCACCCAATAAATTAAAAAAAAAATGAAAATGTTGAATGTAGGTAAATCCAAAAAAAAAAAATTTCATATCAAGCTGCATTTTTTCAATAGTGAAACGACAATTTAAAAGTAGGTATCAATTGTTACCTGACTGGGAATATTTTTTTTGCATATTTCTTTAGTTTAGAGGAACAAATTGAAAAAAATGTATTCTGAAACCTTTTAATGACCCACTAAAAGCGCCTGTTCACCACAAAGTCATTTCTTATTTTTCATATTCGTTAATAACAATAATGTACTTTTTGATGCATGTTTACAATATTTTCTCACAACACTACGGGCTATACTCACGAGTTTCTTGTAAAGTTATCATTTGATGATAACCAAATGTTCATGACATACATAGTATTTTTAAGTTTTTGATTCTCATAGAAAATTAAAAAAGCGAGCAATAGATGTACAACTTTTAACATTTTTCGATGTCGTAAAAAGCTTTACTCAGTATGGCAGATTGGCTTAATGATATCACCAACAAACTTTATATTTATATATATTATTTCAACACTGTTGGTTTTTTTTATAAATTTTTTTAAAATACTTTTATAATTCAGTTACCGTAAACTGGTGGAACTTTGATCACCTTTTTGATCAACATGAAATTTTCGGAGATAATCATCATTAACTATTTTTATTTAAATAATTTAATTAAAATATCTGAAAATTGTTTTCTACATTTGAAAGCCTATAAATTAAGTTTCTAATTGGCCAAGTTTGGTTTGTAGTTGGAGATTTTGGTATATCACTTAAAATGTAGTTTTAAAGTTTTAAAATATCTGTTTTTTCGAAGACTCACAAACAAACACCTCTACTGATAAAATGATAGCATTGAGAAGCAAATGGGTTGTTTTATATAAAAGTTTAACTTTTTCCTTTGTATAGGTATAGTTTTAGAGTTATTTTCATGGTCATTCTATGATAATGTTTGGATATTTAAAAAAAAGGACATTTTCTATGAGTAAGCCTGTGTAGAAAAAATGACTAAATAGAACAAAGGAACAGTGGGAGGACCTTGGAAATTGCATGAAGTTTTTGAGGCCAAAAAGTATTGAAAAATGTTCATAATTTTTACCCCTAAATGTATTCAGCAATAATGTCCATCTTTTGAGTACATATATTTGTTTTTGAAAGAAAACGTTACTGTTATTGATGTTTTAAGCTTTCTGTGCTTATGGGCATCAAAACAGTGATTTTGAAGATGTTGAGATACTTTAAAACCATAGTTATCAAAGTTACCCCAAAACATGATTTCAGGTTTTTTAACAAACATTCAGTTATAACCACTAATGTCGTGTGAATATTCAGATCAGTAAGTATATTAAAATTTTTTAGTGTTACAAAAAAGAAAACCCTTCCAAATAATTCGAAAATGAATCACTTTTTTCAATATTACCCCAGTTTACGGTACCAGTCTGGGCTAAAATGCAAATCAAAGATTCACCTTTTACATATCGTTTTCATATCTTGGAATATGATTAAATTGCATCACGCATTTGTTAATTTCAAAATTTCTTCCAGCACCCTTATGCTTTTTCCAAACACTCCAGGAAATTCTCGAGTGAGACTCTTAGGTTCAAATCTCATAGAATAGTAAGGAAGCTGGAACAGGATTACTGCTGCCGATGGAAACTCAGACATCAGCGAATTCATTACATAGGGCCAGTGTTCGGCATTAAATTTCTAATCGCTAATTTGCCTGCTCCGTTTTTGTTAGACAATTATCGTTTTCATTTATTTTTTCACCAAACGTTTGTACCAGCAGATAGAAAAACGTCACCACAAGTAATCGGTCAAGGAAAAATGCTGAT
Source organism: Uranotaenia lowii (assembly GCF_029784155.1). Classification (NCBI taxonomy): domain Eukaryota; kingdom Metazoa; phylum Arthropoda; class Insecta; order Diptera; family Culicidae; genus Uranotaenia; species Uranotaenia lowii. The sequence goes on along the minus strand of NC_073692.1, from coordinate 246,774,329 downwards.
ACATGCTTTTTTCTAGTGTCTGGCGTTAACTTGCTAATCGCTAATTAGTCCGCTTCTTTTTTGTCGACAAATTTATTTTCTTACGGGATTTCAGTTGAAAAAAAGGATAAAAAAAAACTCTACTAGGTGCTATTATTCAAGCAGGAATGCTGATAAATGTTATTTTCTATAAAGTAATGGAGTTTTTGGAGCCGTAAGTTCTCCAGAAAAAAAGTTAAAAAATAAATATTAAAACTAAAATGTAGCGGACTAACTAGCGAATAGCGTTTTAATGCCGACCTTATTACATAAGACGATTCGAGTAACTCGACTCGACTCCAGTCACTATCGAGTCGAGCGAAATATCGAATTACGGTAGTCGAGTGAAACAGGTGAGTCACGAACCTTCAAGCACTCGACTCCATCGAGCTACTCGACTGAAATTCGCCTCGACTCGACTACTGTAATACCAAAATGGCTCACACGAGTAAAATGACTCGTGACTCGTCTTATGTAATATAGCCCATAATTTTAACAAATTATGTCAGCAATATTCATGGTTTTCAATGCTTACCTTTTAAAAATGGGAGCAGCTTTTCTGACTTCGACTTTCGAGCACATGTAATATTCAATTGGTAGAAAAATTATTTTAAAAGCGATTCAAGTATTTACTGGTATTGGTTCAAACTGACGATACAAACTTGGTTGCGAAAAAGGTTGACTGATTAAAAACAAATAAAGAAATTTTTCGACGAATCACGCCAACTTGATTATTTTAGTAAGAGCAAGTTCACTCGTATTGGGAAAAAAGTGGTAGAAATTTTGACACTTGTAGCACATTTTAAAAATTTTACCATGCAAAATTTTTTTCAAGATCTCTGGGCGTTGTATTTTTTACAGCATTGTTTCTATTTCAGCCGCATGTGATAGAAATTGAGCTATTTTTGCATCACAGCATGCGAAAATAAAACACGTGTTGTAAAAAAATTCAACAAATTTTGAAGGCTGCAGGCCTTGTAAATGTTTTTGCATGGTAGATAACTTTGCATGGTAAAGTTATCAAAATGTGCTACAAGTGTCAATATTTCTACCACTTTTTCCCAACACGAGTCAACTTGCTCTAAGAACTTTCCCCTGAAGGTGGTACTGAAACGCATTTCCTTGTATGACTGTATGAAGCATGCTGAGAGTTACCAATGTTGATTATAATATGTTTGCTGTTGCTTTAAAAACAGTTCTGGCAGAAAAAATAAAAAAAATAATTCGAACAAAACTAAAAACAACTGTGATTGGTGCTTTATGCGTTATGACATCACAAATATATCAAAAACTATAAATTTTCAAACGTTTTATCTGATTTTTCATTGAAAACTAAGTTTGTTGCGACAATTTAAAAATAACTGGTAAAACCAATAATTTTTCTGTCTACGTCAATTTGATGCCTCATCAACTTTAAAACTTATGATGGACAGGCAGTATGATTATCTGTGAAAATTTTTAGAAGCCATTGAAGTTGAAAAGTGTTGCATGATACCTCAGTTGACGGTACGTTATAACTGCTACTTACTCATGTTATAAATCAATATTATTAGCTTTTGAAATAAGCATTTAAGGATCTTTCGACGGTTTTCCTTTTTAAGGGTCAGATTAAAAGAAATTTGATAAACAGCCGCTGACATTCTTGAAATTTTTGTTTCTTAAGTTGATCGAATTATAAGTTTATTTGATGCCCCAGATAATACCCGGTGCGTTTAAAATCTGTTCAACCAAAAGCAAAACCACTTAGGGTTAGGTATATTTTATCTCTTGTCGCTTTGGGATAATTATTTTTTAAATTAACGTCTGCAGCACTAGGCGAGACCTGTATATAAACGGTGTTACTAAAGTCGCAATGGACTCTGTCTTATGGAGACAGATAGGTTGGTCATAAATTCACGCTCCAAGTTTTGAATCCGGACGCGGAACCAAACCGCCAAACCATCACGAGGCCAAGAGCCATCCAACCGGAGACAAAGGAGTGCAATTGAAATTGTCTTTTCGGCAGAAAAACATTATCATTTAGGAAAATTAAACGCAGACCGACCATATCGCGCCAGAAAGATATCACCCGGGGGACGCGGCCCAGAGAATCTCACCTTGGACGGGTCGTCGTCGGCTGTTTGGCCATTTTGTCGGCCCATTCAATGTGTGGCCAGCGCCGGCTGCCGTCTTGTCTCTTACTTATGATATGGACGAGCTCAGAAGCAGCCGCCGGATGACACCCAACAATAGCGCGTTTTTGGGTTTCGTTGGGAAAACATCACGCTGCTTTATGGCTTTCGCGCACTCACTTTGTCGTTCTACTGCTTTTTCTCTTCTTGGCTTTTCATGGTGTTATTCCCACTTTTCCCTCGCTTCATCTCTGTCGAACTGCTCTGGCGAAACGAGTCTGAAAAAGGATAGCATCACGAGTAAGTGAATTTAAATTTATGGCACTGGAGGAAAAAGGACATTGCGCAATAAATAAAGTGGTTATAAAGTGGCAATAAACAACGGCGAATGAGAATGGATTGCTCGCAGTCTCATGCCGTTTTATGAAAGATTTATATTCATTTTTATTCTAACTTTTACCCAGAAGAAAGATGAAGCTACTGCGTAAGCTGGGCTTTTGATTTTATCGCCAAGCGGTTCTACAGTATTTTTATGTTATCAAATAACATATTTGGAAGCCTGTAAGAAAACATTAGCTTATAAAGCACGTTATCAGTTTCTGATGAAAAAAGTAAATTCGCAAGACACTAATTAGTTTGTAAGTTTTGGTACATTTCTTCGATTTATGTATAGAGCGGGTTTACAAAATTAAACAAAAAAAAAGAATTTTATTGAATGTTCTCTGTTTCTAATGTAAAATCGAACGCTTAGTTCAATAAAAATTAAAAAAAAATCTCAGTAGAACAGTTTTTGACTTATGCCTAAAATATGAAGTGTTGCTTGAGAGTACTTGTCCTGTACATAAATCCAAATATTTTGGGCTACACAAATTGAGATCTTTTTTCCCCTGATTAAAGGCGAATAAAGGAGACTGGGCAGAAATGTATGAAACTCGTTTTTCGAAAGAAGACGAGACGAGAAAAAATCGCCATGGGGCCAAAAAATGTACCGTGGGAGAAAAAAGTTATGAAACTAAGAAGTCATTTTCAGTCAAGGATGCTAGGTGTTTTTGACAAAAATCAGGATATCATGAAGAAAAAAATCAGCATTTTTTAGGACACTATTTATTCTGCTTAAATTGCATAAGTGAAGGCGAAACACATGTACTGTAGAAGCCCTAGTTTATGCAACTGAGGCAAGCAGAATCTCAGTTGGCCTGCAGTTTATATGGAAAACACCATGCAAATATTTTTCAATCCAATGATAATCATCGGTTGATGGGTTAATCGGGTTTATTTCAGATTTGTTGTGATAATTTAAATTTAAATTCAATCATAATTAGGATATTTTATTGAGGATCAGAACAATTTAGTACATCTAAAAACTGTTCAGAACAAATCAGGACAAATTTAGAAATCAAGACGGTCTCTCGAAAATCAGGACAAATCCTGAAGAATCGGGACACCTGGCACCTCTGTTTTTAGTATAACATCGGTACGTGCAGGGTTGCCAACATTTTTTTTTTTCAAAAATCAGGGAACTGATGAAATTAGGCAAAATCAGGCTACGTTAAAGTAACGGAAATTTCGCTCAAAGCGATGACCTTTTTTTTTGTCATCGCTCCACATTTTCACTCTAATATATGTTGTGAGCCTACTTGCATAAAAGCGATCTTAAACTTGGCAGGAATAACTTTTCGTGCCGTCAGCATGTAGAAATTGTTGACCTGGAAGTATTCCTAAATACAAAAAAAAAGAATCGCGCGAAGAAATGGACATACTTCAAAATTTGACAATCTTCTATTTCTCACACAGTTGATATTTTTCCATGAAACTTACACACAAGCAAAGTCATCATTCATATAAAGTCATATAAAGTCATCATTCATTAAACTTTGAACATTTTTCATGCACTAGAAAAAGAGGGCTTGTGATATAGCTCAGTTGGCTAGTCAGTTGGCTCCTGAGACGATGTCAGCGAGTTCGAGCCCAAGAGTAAATATCGAAAACAGTTTGTATTGGATAAGTTATTCGATAATTGTCCGCCAAATGCAACGTTCATAAATAGTCGCGAAAACCATAAAGATGGTGTTAAACGACTATAACCGAAACAAAAAGAAATACTACAAGGCCAACGACTTTTGGGCACGTCTAGCTTGTTAATTTTTTGGAGTGTAGATCTGTAAAATATCCAGCTTTAAAAAAATTAATTAGTTTCATATCACTGAAGTTTGCCGCCATCTCTCTGTTTTTCAATTTTTTTTAGGAAAAAATAATCAGTTGAAATCTCAAAGATTCTCTTAGAAAGATATAAAAATTATCAATTGTTAAATCATGATGCCAAGCATGCAACGCGCTTTAGCTTGTATGCAATACGAAATTCTGAAGGCTAAAAAACAACTCATGTTAGCCTACGAAAACCATGATCAGCATCAGAATCATTAGACTGAACGAGGAAAAAACCAACAAATGTCGTATTATTGACATGACAAACAAGAGGGCCCGAAGGTTAGGGAGGTGTTTATGAAGATGGTTTGAGAAGGAACACATGTTAGTTGGACCTGGCCACACGAATTCATTTCGATCTGGGTGTTCCACGTCCGTAAGAGAAGCTTTTTTTTAAGAATGACTGTTGATGGAAAATAAACAATCTTTTTCGGTTTTCATAAATAATACCTACTCATTGCGGTTTGGGAAAATAAATAAAAAAAAGACTTAAAAATGTCAAGATTTTCAAACCTCACAAAAAACTATATGGTAAAGATTTCCTCCCATATTCCAAACTGTCTTTTTTGATATTGTTTTTGAGTTACTTTTTTAAAGGTTTAAAAACGTCTCATATGTTTTCCATTTATTGCATAAGTTATAAGTTTAAAAAAAAGTTGTAAATAATGTACTGATCCATAAAATAGTTTTTTGGAACATTTCAATCACAGAAAGATCTCGAAGAAAAAATCCAAACCTTTTGATCTTCCGAAACAACGAACCTCGCCAGCGTGATCGGCTTTCGGAGCATAAAAAGGAACAAACCGCAATAAGCTGTATGACAATATGGTTTGTTTATGCTGGAGGCGTCATCAATCACTTCTAATCTGACCAGGCAGCAGCAGCAGCATAATGAGGGAACGCAAAATAGTCTTGTTTTGTTTTGTTTCGAGGGATAATCGGACTCAAGAGTGGCTTAGTAAATACTGTCACTCAGCCCTTCGTTTCCTGGCTTGGGATTTTCTTTGGCAGAACTGTCTTGTTTACTTTCCTAAGCAGAGATTTTTAATCGTTAATAGTGGAGGTTTCGCCATAAGAAGATTTCTCAAGATGCAGTTTTCTTCCAAAGACGGCATCCAATTTTAATCTTTACTAATCCCAACGGATGTTTGTTTGCTTTGAGGCTTCGGAAAATAAATCGGTTTTAAAGAAAAAAATATTCATTTCTATGCAGTTTTATTCCCGTATGCTTTGCAAACCATCTTTACCTAAGTTATGTACAGATTTTTTTCGATTTTATGTTATGTACATTATTCTGCAAATTAATAGTAAAAATCTTGCATTTCTATCCGGAAAAACATTCGATTAAAAGTTCAAAATTCAACAAAAAAGCTGGCAAAATCGGGGCAATATCAGGGCACATTTCCTCAAAACCCAGGAATCAATCAAAAAAAAATTGAAGAAATAAAATGAAAAAAAAATTCATCAAACTCATCGACAGATTTTGATTCGTATTTAAAGCTACCAAAGCTACATTTCATGATTATTTTTATAAAACTTGCTCGAAAAAAAAATGTTCTGGAGACTTTCGTTGTTTTTTTTTGTTTGATTCTTCAAAAAAGTGAATAAATCCGGGCAAAATCCCGGCACTTTTCAATGAAATCCGGGCAACCAGGCCGGGCCGGATTATGCCCAAATTTTGTGACAGTGACAAAATATCCAATTCCAAAAACAATAAGCATAATATCGACAATTTAAAAAACATATCAATCAAACTACAAAAATCACTATAATTGTAAAAACTCAAAAATCATAAAAATAAACATACAAACGGACCCGCATGTGAAAAAAAGTTTTTTTTTTTCATATTTGTCTTTATTACTGCTGTCATTTTTTGTCATGTTCTCCTTTAACATTTTTTTCTGTCATTTGGGTCAGTGTAGATTAGAAAAATCTTCTGACTTCTCGGAATTATTTTTTTTTATGATAGTCCACTCAATATAAAAATGTTTAAACCACTTTAGTGAAAAATAAAATTTAAGGTGACCTATTCAAATTATTTAAATACCGCCAATCATGCAGCAGGGTTAGATGCAACATTTGTATACCACATCAATTTTTCAATTTTAATTTTAATATAATGTAAGAAAGTTACCATTTAATGAGAACAAAATGATGCCGATATAGTTTCTCACATCGTGAGATGGCTTTTTGAAGTTTTTGATTCACCTATTTTTTTTTTTAAATCAAGCAACAGATGTAAAAAACTTCACACAGACGGATTGGCTGAATGATGTCGCCTACAAACTTGATATTGCTTTTATTTTCCTATACCAACACAGCCAATATTTCTCGGACAATCACCATTTTTTTTAAATATTTTTTTTATAGTTCAGATACCAGTCTAGGCTATAATGCATCAACATGCAAATCAAATATGATTGGAATATGATTGTTTTGCATCACGCGTTTGTTAATTTCAAAATTTCATCCAACTAAACATTATTTTTATGATTTCACCTATTAGATATTTTTGTAGTATTTTTTACCCCTAAATGTATGCAGCATTCTAATGATTTATTCTTTAAAAACATTTTTGCCATAAAAATGTAAAAATTAATTCGAACAAAACCAAAAATTTCTGCAATGCGTTTTATGCGTTTAAAATCACAAATATATCAAAACTGTACATTTTCAAACGTTTTCATTTTATTTTTCGTAGGAATAAAAGCACAGAAAACAGACGTACAAACTCGAACAAAAAACCGTCAAAAAAGTGTGTATAATTTCAAATGCTATCACCAAAAAATACGTTAGAAACTGACTGCAAACAGTGCCATCTATTGCGCCGTTCAAGAGTTACAAATCAACTTTAAAGTGCCCAGTTTTCGAAAAGGCGTAATTGTAGCCAAAAAACAAAAATTAGTTCAAAAGGGTGTTGGGATTTTTACACCAGTTTCGTGGGCTAGCTTGTACGTCTGTTCTCTGTGATAAAAGTTACAGTTACTAAAAGTAACTTACCCGTTTTTCTTATTAGGGTGAAAATCGCATGTTTTTGAAAATTCAAAAACCAATAATTTTTGTAACTACGTCAATTTAATGTCCCATAAACCTTAAAACTTTTGATATACCTCGAGAAGTATTGCATGAAAAGTAGTCATGCAATACTCCGCTAGGCACCCAGTAGTGATATCAATTGATTTTATTGTTTTACAATGCCAAAAGACATGCCCCATTCAACACCTTATAACTTTTTTGTCTATAAAGATATGGTGTTACGGTCTTGGACAAAGTTGTTTAGCAGAAAATTTACTTTAGAGAAGTAATAATTTGGTACAAAAACCATTAGTAAGCTCTGTTCCACATAGGAAACAAAAATGTTATGTTGACTTTTCAGTACAAAATTTTCAATTTTCCAATACAAACCTAAAAGTTCAAATTGACTCATGTAAATGTTACTTAAAAAATATGCAAAAATCATGGATGAGTTTTGAACCAAAACAAAGCTTTCTAGACTCCTGGGTTTGAGAAATTAAAAAATGATCCCAAATCGGCTCAGGCTAATGATGCGTAAATAAGTCAACAACATATCTAAATATTATGCTTACGCAAAGCGACGACGATGACAGTTGGAAAGAGATTTTTATCTCAAGGCACAGCTGAAATATTTAGAGTGCACAGTGGTCCAGATCAAACATTTAGCGAGACAAAATTAATAACACAAAATCGGTACGTTTTAGACAAATCATTTGTTCTACAAAGTTACTTCATATAACAAGTGCTTTCTTTTTAAAAGGTGATTTATAAGGACGTGTCAATACCGTGGAAATTCGAAATACTAATTTCTTTCGGTGAAGAGATAGAGTAAAGAAATTTTCTAGAAAGCTACAGATTGTATCTTTTGAAGAAACTTTGCTGAACATACCAAAGTCGTGAAATGGAACGGTATCGTTCTATGATTTTTTCAAGATTAAAAAAGTAGGGCGTGTCTAAAAAAACGGTTTTTGCTTATAATTTTTTTTTTACAAGCTCTACAAGTTTGGTGTGTTCTAGACACTTTCTCAACACAACAAAACACATATTTTTCTCGAAGACTGTGCATGGCTATCATATTGTATTTTGAAGCTAGGAGCATTATTGTGTAAAAATTTATCACTTTTTGAGCTGCTATATCTCGAATTGGGGCAAACAAAAAAATCTGATTTTTGCTGCATCAACTAGGTTGTAATATAAAAATTTGATACAGAAAAAACTAGAGATGGGTTTTTTGTTTAACTCGAGATTTTTAATTTTCAACATTTTTTATTTTTATGTTTTTTTTTAAACAAAAAAACACGTATAAAAATTTCGTGCTTTAATTTTCATTGAAATCACATTCAGTCGGTCAAATGATAGTATTTATGCTTTATTTCTTACCATGCTCAAATATTCCCTTTATTAAAATCCTGAAGCTAAAAATACTTTTTATATGAACAAATGCATTTCATACAACAATAATGTTAAAAATGTTAAATTCAAATATACTTAAATATACTGTGCGCAGCTTCAGGCAGTTGAATTTCTTCGACCCTGAATTTTAGCTTCTCTCCCCGCTACAACTGGGTTTCTTCGAACTGAAAAAAAGATAAACCAGAACTTATTTCATTTCGTAAGTCAAATTTTAACTTACGAACACGCCAAGAAGGATAATTCTTTCCTAATATGGAGGAAACTTTTAAATACAACTCCATGGATCATACGTACGCATGTAACGGGGAAAAACCATAACAATATTTATTAGGATTTTTCGCGTCGATTGGTTGCGGTTTGTTCAGTCTTTTCCCAGATGATTTACAAATATAAAAATTTTGAGAACATGTGTCAGTCAAATCGTTATTTCCTTTATATCAGCCATGGTAAAGAGAAGTTCGCTTTTGATATTGACTAATAAATTCTTGAACAAAAAACATGTTGGATGTAATAATTTTATCTCATCTTCCATTTTCAAACTTCTTCCAGAGTTAACACACGGGTGTCTTTATTTAAAAAAAAAACAAGTTAAATTGGTCTACATAATATAGTTGAAGAGGGAAAGTCATTGTTCCCTTTCAAAAAGTTCATATGACGGTATTCAATGTACTGAGTTAAGGTTAAGTCACTCCGACAAAGAAACGCCAAACATTCCTCTGGCGTCTACGGATCTACCGTGGGTTGTACAGACGCTTGCGAGGATGCGCCTGGCGATTTTGTCAGTGATTTGACTTTTCGTCTTACATTTTAGGTAATTATCTACTAGCAATTAACAGTAGAAACACTGTATGGAACTTCCATTTCGCTAAATCGAATATATCTCTAAATTCAAACTCGCCAAACATAACATGCTTAATAGCAAGCCTGCGCTTTCTGTGACCATTATCTGCACAAAAGCAGAAAATTTTTAATAACTTTTAAAGCCGGAAAAATAGAGGGTTTTAGAGGAGGATTTGTTATTTTTTCTATGAAAAAACATAAAAATAAAAAATGTTGAAAATTAAAAATCTCGAGTTAAACAAAAAACTCATCTCCAGTTTTATCTGTATCAAATATTTATATTACAACCTAGTTGATGCAGCAAAAAGCAGATTTTTTCGTTTGCCCCAATTCGAGATATAGCAGCTCAAAAAGTGATAAATTTTTACACAATAATGCTCCTAGCTTCAAAAGACAATATGATAGCCATGCACAGTCTTCGAGAAAAATATGTGTTTTGTTGTGTTGAGAAAGTGTTTAGAACACACCAAACTTTTAGAGCTTGTATAACAAAAGTTATAAGCAAAAAACCGTTTTTTTAGACACGCCCTACTTTTTTAATCTTGAAAAAATCATAGAACGATACCGTTCCATTTCACGACTTTGGTATGTTCAGCAAAGTTTCTTCAAAAGATACAATCTGTAGCTTTCTAGAACATTTCTTTACTTTATCTCTTCACCGAAAGAAATTAGTATCTCGAATTTCCACGATATTGACACGTCCTAATAATGCACCTTTTAATAAGAAAGCGCTTGTTATATGAAGTAACTTTGTAGAAAAAATGATTAGTCTAAAACACACGGATTTTGTGTTATTAATTTTGTCTCGATAAATGTTTGATCTAGACCACTGTGGAGTGGTGTTTACCTCTTTACCTCACTCTTTCTTATACAAAGATCACCCGTGGAATTGTCAATTTTTTCTCTAGTTTGTACATTTTTTATGTATAGAAAAAAAAATCGATAATAGACCCTGTAACACAGGTGCACTTAAGCCTTCAATAGGAAAACTTAAATTTGGTAAATTAAATTTGTAAAACAATAAAAAAATACAATTTTTACCTATCTGAAAACTCTCAAAAAATATTAAATCAATTCTCGATCCTCATCTTGTTAGCGACGACGCCCAATCGAAATGTTGAACGACTTCGAGTGGAAATCCTCCACAGGTTTCATTCTCGTGGAATTGTGAGTCGAAATTGACAGCTCGATGCCACCGACGTCGTCGTCAGTCGGCATGTAATGTAGTAATCACCCATTGGCAGACAACTTGCCACTCATTCTAGCAAACAATCTAAAAGCCAAAGTCAGTTTCAAGTATTCTTTGTATTTTTTTTCTCGCTTCCCTCTATTGCCATCCATCATTTTTACTCGCCCTCGTCTGCATTGGGTGGGCGGGAGAAGAAAGCAATTCAACAAAGGCCAAAATTAAATAACGATCTGCGTGAGGGAAAACAACGATTCTGACAGTTAAATTATGGGGTGATTGGATTTGGCTTTCCATCATATCGGTTTCGGCGCAATGAAGCTGTAACAGTGGAAATTAAAGGGAATTTCGTATTTCAAGGATTCGATTTTTTTTTTCGTCATTGAAGAGAAAAGTCAAGTAAGAACGAAATAACTTTAAGCATTTCCAAAAACGGTTTATTGATTCTGCATGCCAATATCAGACGATAATTATTTTTCGCGCAAAATATAGTTTTTTTTAATGAAATTTCAACGTTTAATCCACGTTTGGCACAGTGTGCAGTCGTTATCGTTTTGCTCCAATCATCACTTTTAATATGATTTTTCGAGGATAACAACGTAATTAAATCAGACAAGGGGATAATTATTTCTCGCTTGATCAAAACCGTATTTCCCACTTCCCGACCGTTCTCGAGCAAAAAGGCGTTGCAAAGTCGTTATGTTTCCTCCATTTATTTGTCTGCTGGGCTGGCCGGGACCGGAGGCGGAGAAGTGGCCGACAATCTGCGAAAGAGTGGAACAAGATGCTGAGTCTCCTCTGTCTGATAGATCATCGTCGGTTCGGTTGGCATGTTTTTGCCGCTCGGTGTCCTGCAAAAAAGAAGGAGGAAACGCACTCTCAGCCGTTTTCTTTTAATTACTTTTCCTGCATGTGGCGGCAGACTGGTGCGCTGCTGTTGAGTTTGACTCTTGAAAAACACCACCCACAAAACGGTGCTCTCGATCCGGAGGGCGAATAGGGATGGTCACGTACAACTCGATGGTCAAGAGTTGTCCTTTCCTGGAGGGGACGGATGGCACCTAAGAAGTTGACAAAGTAATTTATTCAAATTCAAGTTTATCTCAATGCTCTTTGGTTTATAGTGGAATAAATTCTTTAAACGAAATTGTCAGCAAATAATCTAAACTAGGACCTCAACTTTATAAAATGTCCATGCAAAACCATGCATTTGAAAATCAATCCATCATTTGAAAAAATGATGAGGATGATAAAATTTAAAAAAGAATTTCATAAAAACATTGAAATTCAAATTTGATTTTTTTAAAGAATTTCTCTAAGCAAATGTATAAAAGTCATAGGTTTGAATATTTTCAAAGCGAAAATGTTCTAAATCTTATTGAGAAAAAAGATTCGCAGTTCCTTGAAAATTATCTTCTGGTGAACGATTTGAATTAGACAATTTATGAGTGAATATTCTTTTTAGATCGTCAAAATTTTCTTCAATTTTCCCCTATGAATAAAATTTTCAAAAGTTCAAAACACTATCCTTCAATGATCCGATACATTGAAACTGAAATTTAAACTAACTGAGATACATAACTCTTCGTGAAAAATATTTACGAATTATCAAATGATATATGAAAAGTCGAATTAAGTTATTGGTATCATTATATAACCGGAGACGAGACTTTGGGAATGATGAGGTAGTTGGCGCCAGGAGCTCTGGGCGATCAATAATTTTCTCGTGTGCAGGGGGAGTTTAAGCACGTTAAAGCTTAGTTCTTTTAGAAATGGGACAGTTACGAATGCTTGTATCTAAAAAACCATTCGTTTGATCTAGATACTTTCTATGAAGAAAATGAAGGTAATCTTATGATAATTAGATCAAATTGGAATTTTTTTTATCGTTTGTTTTTAAGAAAAAAATCTACTCTATTCTTGGTACCTAGGCCGACGCACACTTTTCAGTCATGATATTGATCAGTTTTTCAAATTTATACTTCGTCTGATCTGTAATTTAGGTGGCTACATCTTTCTCTTTCAATTTTTCTCTTTTTTTACTCTCTTTAGGTTTTTAAAAACAGTGGAAACCAAATTTTTAGTTTTGAAAATTGTAATTTTTTTTCCACAGGAACAGAATTTTGCAAAATCAATATATTTTATACAAAATAACCAGCAAATACATACTTTAATATACCCAGGACCTTACCGCGAGCAGACATGGTAATGGGTTTAAAAGCTGGAATTTATTTGAAACAGGGTATTTCATAAGTTTGGTCATTTATCAGAAATCATCTGTCACATAGCCTCAAAAAGCAGCAAAAAAAATTTTTTTTTGAGGTTTGATGACTCATTACTAAGCAACACTTTCAGCTTAAGGAAGAAAATTTTTTTGAACATTCAGCGATCTACACTTAGTTTTTCGCTTATTCAAAATTGAAAATGCTGCACCCATAGAAGAGGTTGCAAAAATCCAATGCCTATTTAGCAAATCTCTGTGCCGATAATGCGCTGAAATGTGCACTGTGCCGAAGACGGTATGTTTGAAAAATCGTAACTGGCATAAGGACTCGGCTCCCAACCAAAATGATGGCCACTACATTCAAGCGAAACAAGAAAAACATTTTATGGGATTTCCTTCCTATTGGATAATTCCCAGAAACAAGAAAATAAAAATTAAAACCACAGCGCTGTAGTGAGAATCGAACTCAAATCACCAATTGTATCTTCATGCCAGACCGACATTCTAACCAGTGTACTGTTCGAGCTTCATGCAGGAGGAGGTATATTTGTCATAGGCTTTCTGTTACCGATCAATCACAAAAAAACGTACAACGGCGGCTTCCCGTCGTTTGGCTTCCTTTCAAGGCATTCCTTTGTCTTAAGATGGAAACGGGAAAGGGAACGGGAGTGAAGGAACGGGAAACCCATTGAATGAGAACTGTGCTTTGCTTACTGCCTGCTATTACATACACACGCTACATATACACAGCTGCTAAAGCCGGGCAGCTTGGCCGGTGTTGTTTGCCGGTGCATTGAAGGAATGTTTTTGTTGTTGCTTTTGCTACATACACACGCACAGCTTAGCCGTGTTTGCCGGTGGTTTGAATTAGAAGGATGTTTTTGTTGTTGCTTTTGCTACATTCACACGCACAGTGCTCGGTTCGCTGGCTGCCTGGTGTTGGCCGGTATTTATTTCCATCTTTCTTCGGCTTGTGATGCGATGGGGAGGGACGCTAAAACGTTTTTATTTTGTTTCATTCAGACATTCGCAATTCGGTTGCGCTGGGAGGTTAATGCCGGTGGGCGCAAATCGAATCAGTGCCGGTCGCGTTATCTTCTTGTACCAATGATGCTATGAAATTGACTACACGCCATTGGCACAGAGGCTGAATTTTGGGTGTGGAATGAGACATGACTTCCCTGATGACCCTTAACCGTAGTTGCCGATCATGTGCTAAACTCCAATGCTTGATTTGAACTTTGTAGACATTTTTGACAGTGTTTGCATACTTTTCCACCACTCACACACAATTATTCTTTGAATAATAAACGGTTTTGACAGCTGTCAATTTGATAATGAAGATTTTAAGGAAACTGTGCATTTTTATTTCTTTTTCTTTTGCATCGTAAATATCTCAAAAACGCGAAAATTTTAAATTTTGAAACAAAAAGTTTAGATAGTACTTTTTACAGGCAAGAAAATGCTGTCAATATTGTGAATGTCCAATTACTGGTTAATGAGCTAGTAGAGAAAGAAAGTGTCCCATTTCTAAAAGAACTAAGCTTTATATCAGCTTAGCAGTGACGAAGCTTCCACAATTTCTAAAAGTCAAGCGACTCATTTTGATTTATATTTTATGCGAGGCCGGGAAAAATCAGCTAGTTCCTCTTACAAAACGTTTCGAATCATTTCAAAACAAAAACTGTTCCATTTGCATAACGAAACTTGGGATGGTCTTAGCAGAGCCGGTCTTCAAGCTACAAATCACGGTACTTACGAATAAATGTAGATACATTTAATATGAAAGTATACGTTTATAAACATGAAAACTTGTTCATTATAACCTCTGCTGGAATTGATTATGCAAAAATTATCCAATAAATTGTCTAATGAATCGTAATGATAAATATTACCAGAACACAGATTCTACATCATCAAAAATGCTCTTCACGGCAACATGCACCGCAAAATTGTGTAAAACGTAAAACGAAAATCTGACTAGAGGATTTGCTACGTTAGTACAGTTTTAATTTTTAGGAGAACTATAGCACGACTTTTAACGACAACGGTATTAAGGTTACTTCAGTCACATCACATCTGAAAAACCTTCCTAATGAACCTCAGGATGAGTTCTATAGTATGCTATGTAGAGTTTTTAAAATGTCAATACAAAGAATTTATTGAGTTACAATTATTACTTGATAATTACTCTCATTCTAAATCGCTAGGTATGCAATACAATTTTGTCATGATTTGTACACTGCAAAAAATCTACATATTGGGGATATGTGTTTGCCTTATAGATTTTTGCAATGTGATTCCCATTTAGAAATTACGTGTCCACACATATAGAATACAAAATTATGACTTTTATATGTGCCACATAAAAGTTATATGTATGGGATGAATATTATTAGCCTAAATTGGACTCAAACATTTGCCTAGATCTAGGCGTTTACTTGCTTGCCTACTCGAAAGCGTTTGTATTTTGTTGGAGTTGGTATTTCGGAGGGAAATAAAAAAAATTGTGAGGTGTTGGCTATTGAAACATTTTTGTAATATATATATATTTTTAATAGATATAAATATTAAAATGCTGAGCCTTATACTATGTCTCGTTTCGTATTCCACTGGAACAGAAATGAGAAATCCGCACCGGAAAATCAGTAGCTGAGACCCATATGCGACGTTAATTCCCGGTTGACCCGTTTGTCCAACATGTTCGACTGGACGAAGGGATGAGCTTCCTGTGGGGGGAGAACAGAAGAGATCAATAATCGATATTTTCTATTTAATAGAGTAATACTTACCTAATCAAAATGTTTTAATTGACACTGGCACTGAACACCAACTTTTTCTCCAGGGTGGCCATTTTGAACTCATTGCAATATTAAAAGACGAAAATCATATAATTTATGTGTCAATATCATTTAAACTTCAAATTTCGAACATACAATTTATGTGTGACATATGATGTTCATATGAAGTATATGAAATCTATGCGTAGAGCAGTTTTGAAGACCTTATGTGTGAGAAAACATACATCCAAGGTGTGGATTTTTTGCAGTGTTGGATGGAAAAATATGATGAAATCCATTTTTCATACTTTAAGAGCAAATAAAAAATGAACTACAGCGCCGTTATTAAACATTTGATCCAAAGTGTGATTGATTGGAAAAAAGTAAAACAAAGTAAAGTAAACACATATTTTTCAAAACCCCATCCTTTGTTTGATGGAACATCTCTAAGGCCAACCGTTGATGGGTGTTAATTGCCAAAAACATGAATACAACTGGCATCTGTTTTTCTAACCCACCAAGCGTAAATCAAACAGCAAAGAACAAACATGAAGATAACTGCCCCGTTCTCGGTACTCCTCTGCTTTTCTGGTATTCCATTTATTTATTATCGCAGTGTCAAATTTTGAAATGTTTTTCTGTCGTACAAAAATGTTTGGCGAAGCACTTTGAGCTTTGTCATTTTCGTTCAAACTTCTGCCGTTTGGAAAATTTGTTGATTTTGCTTTTGGTTTTTATTGTTTTTCTCGTTTAACGTTTTCTGCGCTTTATGTTTTCGTTCCTCGTTTATTTGTCGAGTTTGCTTGTTAGTCGGGAGATAAAAAGAAGCTCAACACAAGTAGTCACTTAGCGGTGCATTTATATAGTCGAACAAAACGACGAAAACGAGGTGTCTAAGTTATGATCTTCAGCGCTTAAAACAGCCGTTTGCCATCATATCATCAATTCGAAAGCGGCGAGCAGTTAGTTATGATTAAGCAAAAGACCAGATCCACCCTACATACACTCTCAAGATGTTGGAAATTTACAAAAGCCAGGCTCATTCACGAACGTCAGGATTTTGTCAATCCATGCGAACGTGTCGAGACCATGGAAAACCTGATAGCTGACGGGTTCTTCAAATATGAACGACTCAATGGATTTCATCTCACGCAGATATCCGGATTGGAAACTGACTGAACGGATCGCATCATATCTTGAAAGAGGCAGACAACAACAAACAGCAGCGCGCGTCAATTTTTCTTTCAGGCCGTATAATCATCTTCTTTGGCCAAGTCGTTGGCGGGTCAGCATCAAAAGACGAAAAGCAGCGATTTGACTGCCATTAACATCAACATCATCATCGTTGTAGTTGAGCCGTGTTTATCTTCTTTTCCTCCCTCGGGTTTTTTTCTTCTTTTCTTTAACGAATGGAGGCGGATGGTTTTGTGGGCAGTCAACAGTGGCGGCATATCATATTCGCGGTTCCATCATCCTGGGTGGTAAACTGACAAGACAAACAAAATACGTACACAACGACAAACTCGACGATCCCAGGTCAAAGGCAGAAAGGAAAGAACCCATCCATGTGAAGTTAAAGGAAGGCGAAGATCAAACAGAACGTTGATGGAAGCAATTAGTTGGTATTGTGTGTTAAAAATGCAGTGTTACCAGAGAACCAGTACTATGGAAATACATATGTAAGGATTTGAAAAATTAAAAAGTGGAATCGTAGAAAATTGGTTAACCCAACAGCAAAAATAACATCATTGGATTAAAATAAAAGACTACACCGAAAACACATTTGATGAGGAATTAATAAGAACTATAAACAACATTGAAAAAGTCTAAAAAACTGCAGCACAGTTAATTTCCCCTCCGAATGTACTGCTCGATATGCTCGCGTCGCGCTAAGTACAACTCTCTGCATGCAGCGGAATCCAGCCATTTTTCACGGGAAACGTAGCTGCTCTTTTAAGCCTACTCACTTGTTTATGCTCATACGCTCAATTTCGTCAGTCAACATAAGCGGCTATACTCATCACCATTTGGTGTGAAATTAATGACCAAGGTAAGTAAGAAATCAAAAGAAACGACCCGTCAGGCCCCTTCCAAGGAGCAAATAAGAAGGCAAATTCCAACAGTTGCATAGGCCAGAGCGAGACCGAGCAGTCATTTCCCCTTCGCGTGAGGCTGTGTTTGTGTTATTGCTAAGAGGGGCGCATGCTTTCTAGCGTTCCCATTGGCCGAAGTCGAAACCGAAAACGGCATCCATGATGGCAATGTGCATTCGCTCGCAGTGGTCATAAATCGTTTGGTGTTATCCAGTTTTCAGTTTGAGTTTGTCTGTCGGGCCGTTAACAGCTATTCCTCGGGAGCTTGGATCGTTTATTCGAATTGGTAGTTTGGAGTACCACAACAGAAGTGAGAGAAGAGCAGACTAGTGAGTGAAGAGAAGAGAAGACGATTGAACATCTCAGAGAACAAACATCGGGCATCGATATACTTCATGGGAGGTTGCTGGTGGAAGAGCAACCAGTTCAACAGTATATGGAAAGAGCTTGAGCGAACAAGGTGGATTCAAAAAAGTTGCAGCCAAGGAAGGTGTGTTGTTTGGAGTGGGAAAAATACCTACACGCTGTAAGGCGTTTATGAGTTTATGTGAGAATAACTACAGCTGGATGTGAAAATTACTATCAAAGGATTATCAAATTTATGGTGAACTTGCGGAATAATTATTTCTAAAAGCGGCAACATAAAACGCAAACGTGGATTTAACAACTAGTGGATTATTGAGCCCAATGGTGATACTGGACGGAGAAACAATGTTGCAAGTTGGAAACAATCAGTACCTTCAGCCAGATTATCTTTCCCCGCTGCCCACAACGGTAAGCTTATATTTTTGGGCTTAAACGTCTTTTGTTGATGCTTTATGAATAACATTTTTAGTTTTGTTTTCTCAAGTCATAAGCATTTGCTGTATTTCTATAATCCAGCAATAAACACTGCTATTTGTGCATCCTCTAAATAATCTTTTTTTCCTCTTTATTCCAGTTGGATGCAAAAAAGAGCCCTTTAGCGCTCTTAGCACAGACGTGCAGCCAGATTGGAGCTGATTCCGGAAACATAACGGTAAAATCGTTAGTGTCGCCGCAGGAGAAAAATAAAAAATCATCCTCTACAATGCCTGCCGCCTCCATGGATAACGGAGTAGCATCGGGCAGCTCGCGATCGCCGTCGGTAAAGACTGAAAAGTCGGACTCGTCACCGGAAATCAAACTAGCATTCAAGCCATACGAAATGAATGTGCTTACAACCAAGATTAAAAGTGAAGATCGGCCATCTTCGAAAATGAGCAGTGGTAGTGATGTTATGAATAACAATAGTGTAAATCATGTTAACAATAATGATATAAAGAAAGAAGTGCGTACATCTTCGAGGGGTAGTGCTGAATCGCCAAATCGTGCCGGAAGTGTCAGTCTAAAGAATGGCGATGTTTCTAGTGAAAATGGTAAAAGCACGCCTGACGGAAGTAGTAGGAAAACAAATTCTCCAAATGATCGTGACAAATCTACTGCAAGCCCTATTGTGCGTTCTGGTGCTGAAATGATGCATGCTGGAAAAGACTTGTCAGGATACAAACCTGGTGTTTACGGGATCAACCCACTTACTGGATTGCCGTCACCGTCGGGAATGGATCATACAAACCCTGCCTTCAGACCTCCGTTTGCTGGAGCTTTTAGTCATCATCATGCGGCCATGTTGGCAGCAGCATATCCAGGAGCAGCAGCAGCTGCTGCCGCTGGTGCAAACCCGTATCTTCAGTATACTCGTGTTAAGACTCCGTCTGGTGGAGAAACGTTAGTTCCCATTTGTAAGGATCCATACTGTACCGGATGCCAGTTTTCTGCCCATAACCATCAGATGATGATGGGTGGTCAGTGTCCTGCTGGCTGTACTCAGTGTGATCACCAAAAATACAGCCTGGCAATGGCTATGGGCACCCTACCGCCAGGTTATCCATATCCTCCTTCTGCTACTCAGCCGGGAAGACCTTATATGTGTAACTGGGTTCTCGGCGATTCTTATTGTGGCAAGCGGTTCAATACGACTGACGAACTGCTGTCACATCTTCGCACGCATACCGCCAATTTATCAGATCCAGCAGCTCTAGCCCTGCAGCAACAGTTGATGCCACTGAGTGGTATCTTTCCACCCTCATCACTGCATCGAGGCTACCCCAATCCTCCGCTAAGCCCTCTATCCGCAGCCAGATACCATCCCTACGCTAAGCCTGGAGCGCTTCCGGCGGCGTTACCTGGTTCTCCTTACGGTGCGGCCTTCAACCCGGCTGCCTTTGGCCAGTACTATTCGCCGTATGCTGCCGCGCTTTACAGCCAACGGATGGGAGCAGCAGTACATCAGTGAGCGATGGATACTACCGAAAGTTCAGGAGCTAATTGCTGAAAATCTGTGATATTAAAATTATTCTACTGCAAACGATGAGGATATTGTGGAGCGACGGATATAAATTCGATCGAACACAGACTAGTAATTATCAAAATGATTGTGTATACCAAATTGTGGTTGTAAAACTGGTTTCAAGACTTTATTTTACCATACTCATAAATCAGAAGTGAAACCAAATACACGTGAACAAATCATAAAATTAGTTTTGAATCATTGTTTAAGTTTACTTTATTACCACCTTTGTTGGCATAGATGCCGTCGGCAATTGGCTATAAATCAATTGTACATTTTTTCTTCTGAATCATTGGTGTTTCAAAAAAGTGAAGCCTTAAGTTTGATTTATAATACGTTTTCTATCAATTATTTATTATATATTTCTGAAAAGTGAAACAAAAATCTTTTTCTGTTAGAACTAGTTTGATCAAAAGCAAGCATTTGAGAGGTTTAAACATTAGAGCATTTCACAAGAACTTAAGCAAAAAGTATACTGTACAGCCAAATCCTAAATCAGAAAATGAGAAGAGTTTAAACATTAAAAAATAGTGAGCCGCTAAATCTTTATTAATTAACTTTAGGTGTACGTCATGAGAAAGAATAAATGATTTTTAAAGAAAACTCGTAACGATTTCAGTTTTCGTTATTTATTGGTTAATTACCAAGCCTTTCAATTATCACCCTTTTTGCTCGAGTGGAGAACGACGTCGTCGTTTGTCATCTTGTCGGTGTAAATTCCGCTCTTTTTATGCTGTTGGTGTTTCCACTTCGCACATTTGTTCTCCCCGCGCCGTTGCTGTTTCCTTCCATTTATCACAACCCATCCGGAGAGAGGGGCTGAGGGTAAAGAGGCTGAGAAAGTGGTTGAGGGGCCGTTCGCCATCCTCCCAGCATAGTGCTGTAATAAATCTCGTTGAAGCCCACTGTGCCATGTGTCGCCCCATTCGTCCGTCGTCGTTTGTCTCGTTTTGCTGAGGTTGGGTTTGCTCACTCCGGGTGCGCCTCGAGTTCAGGACATTGCAGCATAAAACATGAATGAGACACAAGAAATAATAAATTTTACTTGCTTCAAAGTTTACCGCATCTCTTGCCGCCACCTCTTCTGGGTGACGTGGAATCCCGAAGCAAAGATGCCAGCGGCGTGTAGTTGAATAAGTTGAACCGGCTCTGAACTGGTGCGCCGAATCGCGCAAGCAAACATACACAATCCTCGGCTGCGCTTCGAAAACATTAATCACCCGCACGACGAGGGAAACGTCAGGCGAAACTGAAATTTATGTGTAATTATCTTCGATTATACAGTCGTTATTTTTCGCTTGTTCCCCGCTTTGCAACCAAACCATCGCATCGCATCGCAGCTGGGCACGTCAAGCTTGGTGGTGCTGTTTCGTCGACGATTCCACCAAATTCCGGTTCGCTCCTCCGAAAAGCCATCATGCAGACAGCGAAAAGTGGCAATCAGCCAAACAACAAAATCGGTCCACTGACTGGACACACAACTGATTTTTGACACTTCTTTGAAAATTTACCGTGTCAATTGGAAAAAAATCTGTAAAGGTGGATATAGCGCGGCAATCTGTAATCACCTGATTAAGCGATCTGAATAATAGCACATCAATTATCAAATTAGTCTAATTCCATTTCAATTTTTGTTTGTGTTTTCAACTTGCCGATTCGCTTTTGGCGGTCGTTTGCACTGATGATGATGATGATACGGATTCGTCTCACGCTATCTGTCTGTTGTATGTAGCTACAAGTTGTGATTGCTTCTTCTGCTGGGGCTGCTGATGTTGCTGTTGCTGATCAACAAGCCATAACAAGTCGTCTGACAATACCTACCTGATTGAGATAAAAAAAATAACTTGAGCACGATTTAATCAAAGCATTGCTCATCAGAGCGGGTCTGTAGACTCTTGTACCCCATGGGCGTTCAAGCTGAAGTAAACACTTCAAGCGCATCCGTTTGAAAGGGTTGCTGAACATTGTTCATTAGACCCATCGTAAAGTACTGTGTTCTGGCCTGGATAACTTATTTCTGTTATGGTTGGTTCAATAAAAACAAGAATAACATTAATCGCCTATTTAAACTTTTGTGCAATTCCAATATTATTGCAAGGTGACCATTGAAAAATATAGCATGATCAAGTTATAGTTAAATTAATATTAATCCGAAAAAACAACAACGGCAAATAATTGAAAAAAAACGAAAATTACAAAAAAAAAAAACAAATTGCTAAAACCATTTATATTTGTAGAAACTGAAAAAAACTGTCGAAGTAATGTAACTTCCAAAAGAAAATTAAAAAACAAATTTAAAAAAACTACAAAAGCAAAAACAACGTAACAAAAATTGCAAAGATAAAAAAAATACAATAATCACAAAACTTGCAAATTACAAAAATTACGAAAATTACACAAATTACAAAATTACAAAAATTACAAAAATTACAAAAATTACAAAAATTACAAAAATTACAAAAATTACAAAAATTACAAAAATTACAAAAATTACAAAAATTACAAAAATTACAAAAATTACAAAAATTACAAAAATTACAAAAATAACAAGAATTAGAAAAATTACAAAAATTACAAAAATTACAAAAATAACACAAATTACAAAAATGACAAAAATTACAAAAACTTCAAAAACTTCAAAAATAACAAAAATTACAAAAATTGAAAAAAATAACAAAAATTACAAAAATTACAAAAATTACAAAAATTACAAAAATTACAAAAATTACAAAAATTACAAAAATTACAAAAATTACAAAAATTACAAAAATTACAAAAATTACAAAAATTACAAAAATTACAAAAATTACAAAAATTACAAAAATTACAAAAATTACAAAAATTACAAAAATTACAAAAATTACAAAAATTACAAAAATTACAAAAATTACAAAAATTACAAAAATTACAAAAATTACAAAAATTACAAAAATTACAAAAATTACAAAAATTACAAAAATTACAAAAATTACAAAAATTACAAAAATTACAAAAATTACAAAAATTACAAAAATTACAAAAATTACAAAAATTACAAAAATTACAAAAATTACAAAAATTACAAAAATTACAAAAATTACAAAAATTACAAAAATTACAAAAATTACAAAAATTACAAAAATTACAAAAATTACAAAAATTACAAAAATTACAGAAATTACAAAAATTACAAAAATTTCAAAAATCACAAAAATTACAAAAATAACAAAAATTAAAAAAAAATACAAAAATTACAAAAATTACAAAAATTACAAAAATTACAAAAATTACAAAAATTACAAAAATTACAAAAATTACAAAAATTACAAAAATTACAAAAATTACAAAAATTACAAAAATTACAAAAATTACAAAAATTACAAAAATTACAAAAATTACAAAAATTACAAAAATTACAAAAATTACAAAAATTACAAAAATTACAAAAATTACAAAAATTACAAAAATTACAAAAATTACAAAAATTACAAAAATTACAAAAATTACAAAAATTACAAAAATTACAAAAATTACAAAAATTACAAAAATTACAAAAATTACAAAAATTACAAAAATTACAAAAATTACAAAAATTACAAAAATTACAAAAATTACAAAAATTACAAAAATTACAAAAATTACAAAAATTACAAAAACTACAAAAATTACAAAAATTACAAAAATTACAAAAATTACAAAAATTACAAAAATTACAAAAATTACAAAAATTACAAAAATTACAAAAATTACAAAAATTACAAAAATTACAAAAATTACAAAAATTACAAAAATTACAAAAATTACAAAAATTACAAAAATTACAAAAATTACAAAAATTACAAAAATTACAAAAATTACAAAAATTACAAAAACTACAAAAATTACAAAAATTTAAAAAAAAAATTACAAAAATTAAAAAAAATAACAAAAATAGCAAAAATTATAAAAATTATAAAAGTTACAAAATTTACTAAAAATACAAAAATAGCTAAAATTACAAAAAATACAAAAATTACAAATAAAACAAAAATTAAAAAACTACAAAAAATGCAAAGATTACAAAACTTCAAACATAAAAAAACTTTAAAAATTGTAAAAATAAGTTAAACTTGAAAAATTCAAATAAAACAAGTGTTAAATAAAGTTTAATTCGTAATATTTGTAAATTTGTCATTTTTGGAATTTTTGTAATTTTTGTAATTTTTGTAATTTTTTTTTGTATGTTTTGTACATATTTTTTGAATTTTTTGTTTTTTTTGTTGTTTTTGTAATTTTTGTAATTTTTGTAATTTTTGTAATTTTTGTAATTTTTGTAATTTTTGTAATTTTTGTAATTTTTGTAATTTTTGTAATTTTTGTAATTTTTGTAATTTTTGTAATTTTTGTAATTTTTGTAATTTTTGTAATTTTTGTAATTTTTGTAATTTTTGTAATTTTTGTAATTTTTGTAATTTTTGTAATTTTTGTAATTTTTGTAATTTTTTTAATTTTTGTTATTTTTGTAGTTTTTGTAATTTTTGTAATTTTTGTAATTTTTGTTATTTTTGTAATTTTTGTAATTTTTGTAATTTTTGTAGTTTTTGTAATTTTTGTAATTTTTGTAATTTTTGTAATTTTTGTAATTTTTGTAATTTTTGTAATTTTTGTAATTTTTGTAATTTTTGTAATTTTTGTAATTTTTGTAATTTTGTTAATTTATTCAATTTTTTTAATTTTTTTTAATTTTTTTTTAATTTTTGTAATTTTTGTAATTTTTGTAATTTTTGTAATTTTTGTAATTTTTGTAATTTTTGTAATTTTTGTAATTTTTGTAATTTTTGCAATTTTTGTAATTTTTGTAATTTTTGTAATTTTTGTAATTTTTGTAATTTTTGTAATTTTTGTAATTTTTGTAATTTTTGTAAATTTTGTAATTTTTGTAATTTTTGTAATTTTTGTAATTTTTGTAATTTTTGTAATTTTTGTAATTTTTGTAATTTTTGTAATTTTTGTAATTTTTGTAATTTTTGTAATTTTTGTAATTTTTGTAATTTTTGTAATTTTTGTAATTTTTGTAATTTTTGTAATTTTGTAATTTTTGTTATTTTTGTAATTTTTGTAATTTTTGTAATTTTTGTAATTTTTGTAATTTTTGTAATTTTTGTAATTTTTGTAATTTTTGTAATTTTTGTAATTTTTGTAATTTTTGTAATTTTTGTTATTTTTGTAATTTTTGTAATTTTTGTAATTTTTGTAATTTTTGTAATTTTTGTAATTTTTGTAATTTTTGTAATTTTTGTAATTTTTGTAATTTTTGTAATTTTTGTAATTTTTGTAATTTTTGTAATTTTTGTAATTTTTGTAATTTTTGTAATTTTTGTAATTTTTGTAATTTTTGTAATTTTTGTAATTTTTGTAATTTTTGTAATTTTTGTAATTTTTGTAATTTTTGTAATTTTTGTAATTTTTGTAATTTTTGTAATTTTTGTAATTTTTGTAATTTTTGTAATTTTTGTAATTTTTGTAATTTTTGTAATTTTTGTAATTTTTGTAATTTTTGTAATTTTTGTAATTTTTGTAATTTTTGTAATTTTTGTAATTTTTGTAATTTTTGTAATTTTTGTAATTTTTGTAATTTTTGTAATTTTTGTAATTTTTGTAATTTTTGTAATTTTTGTAATTTTTGTAATTTTTGTAATTTTTGTAATTTTTGTAATTTTTGTAATTTTTGTAATTTTTGTAATTTTTGTAATTTTTGTAATTTTTGTAATTTTTGTAATTTTTGTAATTTTTGTAATTTTTGTAATTTTTGTAATTTTTGTAATTTTTGTTATTTTTGTAATTTTTGTAATTTTTGTATTTTTTGTTATTTTTGTAATTTTTGTATTTTTTGTAATTTTAGTTTTTTTTCGTAATTTCTGGATATTTTTAATTTTTGTAATTTTGGTTATTTTAGTTTTTTTTGTAATTTCTGGATTTTTTGTAATTTTTTGCATTTTTTTGAGAATTTGTTGCAATATTTTTTTTAATATATTCTATCACAATTTTAGGATGTGAAATTATATTTTTGTATGAATTATACTGGTCCTGTCAAAGCACAAAATATTAGGTAATATTGTTTAAAAAAAAACCGTTCCACTTGCAAGCCGTGCTTAAAGCGAACCGTGGCACGTTCGAACGGGGTTTTGAGACAAGTATTAATTTGCCGCATTCTTAATGTATTTGACATTGACTTATCATTTGACATGCCCATCATCCTTTAACAATCAACGCCCTTATAGCAGCCAAAATTGACTATTTACTTAGTAAGTTTTAAGCCTTTTTGGATCCAATTTAACAGGAAGATTCAGAAAAATTCGGTTCATGAATATTTAAATATTTATAAATATTTTGAAGCTTTGTTTGTTTATATACATAGTTAATATTAGACCGAAATATTCTATGTCAGCCAACATCCCTCAGGGCATCTAGTTTTTGCACGTCTGAACAAGATTTCTAATTAAACCTTCCCGAATTTTTAATTCACATCCCAATCAAGATAAAACACTTGCTCTATTAGCTGCTACAAGCATCCATTTGTCCCACAACCCTCTTGCTCTCATTGAAAACTATTTCTGCCACAGTCCAAATCTCAGACTTCCAATGAACAATGGTTGGTATGCTTCAAAATTTCCGCACGACCGTTTGGTGGAGTGAGCTCGTGCTCCCGGCATCGGCCAGAGCAATGAATTGGCCATTTTACAAGTGACTTCGATTCCGAAAGCACTCTAATGCTCGTGTCCGTGCATGCCGGCCAACAATCTCTGCCCCTTGATTATAATCGTTTGATGCTGGAGAATCCTTCCTACTTCCTTTACCTTCCTGCTCCGGCACCTTTGAGAATGGCAACGTGAGTTCTTTGCAGTCCTTAGCTCGAACTGTTTGGTTAGGGCGTGTAACAAATTTTCAAAGACAGAAAAAAACCAAACATGTTTTTGAAAAAAAATGTGGTTGGTCAAGATAGCCGTCTAGTGAAATGAAAATGCAGTTAATTAATTATATTTAATAAATGGTATCAACATTGAATACATATAGTTGAAAAAGGTATTTATTTTAAAACTGAATTTGAAAGCAACTTTATAAAGAATAGACACACCCTTCTCTAGTGATAGAGCAAACCGAGAATAAGCGACATCTGTGGTGGAAAACTTTCCCATTCGGTCACATTTCCTTGCGACTGACTGCGACTGGACTCCTGCTGGAACCTACCTAAACTGGTTTAGTATCACCGGTCACTTTCGCTTTGCATACAAACCCACCGAACTCTCGGGTGTGGGATACTGAGGGACGAGTTCTAGGTCAGAATGTAGTTGTTCCACTCAAACCCTTCCGTATAATCTTCCTTTTCGCCGAGCAGCTGTTGCCGTTTAATGGGGATAATGGTAAATTGTTGCAAATTATTATTATAACCACATTGTTTCGGTTTTGATACCGACACAAAGTGTCGCCCTGTGTTTTTGGAATGTTTCCAGCATCGCTATGACCGGATGTCATGTCACGGGGTCGTAGTTTTAATTGCTTATTGATTCTTGTGAACAAATGGGTAAGAATGCAATCCGGTTCAAAAGACTAGGTCGTGCAAAATGTTACACAAAGTGATGAATAAAATTATAAATATGTTTGTTCAGCTTATATAGATCTTTGAAGCCTGCTCAAAGTACACAGCGTTTAAGTTCTCCAACATGGATTTATCCATTTACAAGACCAATAAATCGATAACATTATTTTTTATAATATAAAATTTAAAAGTATTGCATAAGGGGTTTTAATTAACAATCTAAACATTGTTTACCAGACAGAATGAGGGTTTAGTGGGGTAATTATGAGCCCCGTTATGGTCATAGAAGAAGTCCATAATAAATTTTCCATTCATACGTTACATTTATAAATTTTCAGTTTAACCTTATTCAGCAGTATATAGGACGCACCTGCATTTTTTAGGAAAAAAATATCAAAATGGTACCGTCAAACGGGGCACCATGCAAATGTAAGGTTATATGCAATATTTGTAAACCACAAAACTCATTTAATTTTTATTTCAAAATAATGTAATAAAGTTATCATTGAATGATAACAAATTGATGATGACATAGTTTTTAACATCGTGAAAGAGTTTTTTAAAGTTTTTGATTCTCATAAAAAAAATTAAAAAATCGAGCCATAGATGCACAAATTTTAACATTTTTCGATGCCGTAAAAAACTTTACCTCGTATGACGGATTGGCTTAATGATATCGCCTACAAACTTTATATTGCTTTCATTATGCTGGTGTTGAAATTTTTTCGGACAATCACCAAATGATTTGAAATAAATATTTTTATAATTCATAAAGCTGACTGGGGCAATATACAACAAAATGCAAATCAGAAATAAATCTCATAAATCGCGTTTTCATATGCTAGGATATGATTGTTTTGCATTATGCATTTGTTAACATTAAAATTTCATCCATCCTAAGATTTATTTACATGATTTAAGATTATAGAATATTTTGTAGTAGTTTTTACCCCTAAATGTATGCAGCAGATTAACACATTTTTCTAAAAAACATTTTGGACAGATAAAATGTAAAATTTAATTCGACCGAAACCAATAATTACTGCAATCAGTGCGTTATGACATCACAATTGTATCAACAAATTTAAATTTTTAACGTTTTCATTTGATACTTCATTAATTACAGAGTTTGTTGCAACTTACCCCTTTTTCATAGTAGGGTGAAAATCGCTTGTTTTTGTAAATTTAAAAATAACTGGTTAAACCAATATTTTTTCTGACTACGTCAATTTGGTGTCCCATCAACCTTAAAACTTTTGATGTACAAGAGGTACGGGGCCGTTCAGATACCACGTGGACAGAAAAATGAGATTTTCGACCCCCTCCCTCCACCTCCGTGGACAAGCGTGGACATTTGGCAAACCCCTACCCCCCTCCCCGGATGTCCACGTGGACAGATTTGAAAATTAGTTTTTTCCAAATACCTATAATTTGACAGTTAGTAAACACCACTTTTTGCCTTTTTGTTATTGAAATGGCTGATTTTGAAAAAAAAACCGAATAAAAATTTCCTGATGAAAAAAAAAATGCAAATTTTAAATTTCTTAATTATCATATTAATCACTTGCTTTCAAGTATCTACTAATTGTTTAAACTTAAACAGGATAGCTTTGCAATTTTAAGATTTTGATTATATTATCTTAGAATTTATTCACCTTGAGAAAATATTTTGGAAGTACGTATGTCCACGTGGACATGGCCCAAACCCCTACCCCCTCGCCGTGGACAAGCGTGGACATTTCCATACCCCCCTCCCCCCCTAAGTTGTCCACGTGGTATGTGAACGGCCCCTATGATTATCTGTAAGCATTAAGATTTTAGAAGCCATTGAAGTTGAAAATTGTTGCATGTTGCCCCAGTTGACGGTATGATATTCGGTTTAAAATGAGCACCGTTGGTTGTATAAAACGCGCTTTAATTTTTGGCCGTGTTCTATCAATTGACACTCTCTTCAAAATTGTTCGTCAAAAAATGTTAGCCTATGTCCCGCGGCAAAAACAAAACAAATACAAGATTTATAATTATTTTTCAACCGGATGTTGTCTGAGGGAAATTAAAAAAAATGGTATATATTTCCCCATGAATACATCAATTTTTCTTATTTAAAATCTAATAATGCCACAGCCCGTGGCGTAGAGAATGGCCTTAAAGTCTACTAGACCAGCGGGCATGAAATTGAATCCCGGCCACGGCATACATAGTAAACTTTCTGGGGGTTGGTGGTTTTAGCATTTGTAAGATTCTAGCCATCATATCCTCACACTTGTCCACCTTCTTCGCCGCAGAAAGCCAGTTTGCCTTGAACTGCTGCTCGTCCTTAGCAGTTTTTTTTTGTCTTCTTTAGGTTCCGCTTGACAATAGCCCAGTATTTCCTGCACGTTGTTGGCGGCGTACCACTCCATGGCCTTTTAACCGTAATGGCAAGATGCCAAATACGGCCAAAACAGTACGGAACAACCGTGTTTCTTCAGGAAAGGCAGCAGACGTTTATTGAAACACTCTTTCACCTAAATTTCTTAGTTGACAGTCGCGGAAGGTATGAAAATGCTGCTTTTCAAGCCACAGGTAAAGATGGCTTGAAACCAGATATTTCTTCGCGAACTTTGTCAGTTTCATGTGCTTGAAAATATCTGCAACCTTTCTCCTTCCTTTTGCCATACAAAACTCCTGTCCCGGAAGCTGATTGTAGTCGGCTTTGACGTAGGTTTCGTCGTCCATTACCACGCAGTCAAACTTCGTCAGCATCGTCGCTCCGGGATCGCGGATTGGCCGTCGTATTTTGTTTATCATCGCGATTTGGAGTCACTACCTTCTTGTAAGTCGATAGTCCGGCTCGTTTTTTTTTGCTCGATGCACGGTTGTAGACGATACACTCAGCTTATTTGCGGCATCTTGGAGAGAGAGGTTAAGGTTTCGTTTGAAACTACCGGCAACTCTCTTTGTCGTCTCAGCGGCCTCCGGTTTTCGATTTCCCCCCGATCCAGACTTCCTGGCTGTCGACAAACGTTCCCCAAACACTTTAATTACATTTGTAACGGTTGATTTGGCAACTTTTGGCGATTTTTTCAGCTTTGCGTGCGTGCGGATTTTTGCAATGCGCGAGCAAAATTTTGATACGCTGCTCTTCTTCTTTGGACGGCATTTTGACAGCCGAAGAGTGAATTCCAAAATCAAAATAGGAGCAACATTATACACACACACACACCTTCGAAATGAGGGGTGTTCAAGTTTTTTAAATGCATAATTGAAAGAAATACGTCAAGTTGATATTGACCAAATTTTGGCCGTATCACCTTTAACTTCTTCAATTCTTAACTTTTTTCTCTCACGGCAGACTTTCTTGGTCTCAAAGAAACTCTTTCTTGGCTCGTCAAGATCTTTCTAACTATATATTACATATCCGTGTAACACAATTAACCAAATTTGCCCAGTCTCCTTCGGCTTGGGGTCTTCATCGCTGTTAATATTGAGTTTTCGTATGATTGTACTCAATCATTTTCGTTGCGACTTTTATTTGTTTTTAATGATTTTTTTTAGAATGATCCTTACTTCACTCCAACCAAACGAAAGCAGGAAATGAGATCAAATATTCATCAATTTTAGAATAATGCGGCATTTAAAATCGAAGCTTTCAAACGGGAAACACATTGTGATTAAACATTCTCAGATAAGCAATGCAGAAACCACAACAACCAGAAGGCATAATTTATTATTCCCTTCATTATGGCGGCAGCGAAATGCCAATCAATTTCAGCTAAATGACATGTCAATAACAACATGGCAGAGTGGCAGCGGACTATTTAGCCCTGCCTGCGGCTTTTATCTTTCAGTCTTGCCCCTTTATGCATATAGGGTTTTAACAACTCAACTGCCTGCAACTGAATCTAATATGTAGCACCACCCAATAATAACAACGCCCAGATAAAAAGTGGCTGATAACAACACTAGGCAAATCTTTCGTCTTGATTTCTAATATGTACCCGATTGGCATCGATCATACTTTTACTTAATGTAAAAAAAAAGTTTTCAACAACATTTCTTTTGACCGTAAAAATAATTTTCAATTTAGAACTCTGAAAGAAACAGAATTATGAGATTCTTTTGAAAATTGGTATCATGCACAAGAATTGGATATTGATTCGTTCCACTTAGCCAGATTATGCTTCTCCTCTTCTTCAATTTTGGCATATTTCTGTTCACAGGTATCTACATTAAGCCAACTCACAAAGGAACGAACCCATCATCGAGTGATTTGTAGAATCGGCTCTATTTTTCACATTAATTGAAAATAAACATGTTTTGGTAAATGAAATGTGGCATCAACAGCTGCTCCGGCTCTCACTGACTGTCTGCCAGTCCGTTCTGATGTCTGTCTATCTATCTTTCGGTGTGCGGTGACGTATTTTGTTGTTGCTGTCGCTGCTCTGGTTTTATGTTTCTCCGCTCGCTGCAATGAGCCTTCATCATATCGTTCGGGTTCAGGTTCAGCTCAGCTAAGCCGAGTTTGCCTTCCAATTTCAATTCCGAGCAAACCGACCGGGCGGACCACTTTTCATTTCTTTTTTTTTTTTAGATTTTCTACCTCACGGGGAGTCGGCGGCCTGTCACGGTTGCCTGTCTGTGTACGCTGTTGCACGTCGTATTAATTTTAAAAATTTTAACTCATGTCAGGAATTATGAGCTGATGATATGCGGCTTGAGTCGTTTCACTGTCAACTGTTGTTGCTTCTGCTGATGCTTTTATGCTGCTTATTCATGTTTCCCGTCCCATCCGTTCCGGCCCTCCTGTCATGGATGGCGGGTTGAGATGTCTCATCTTTTTGTGTTGATGTTTCTCGTACAAAATGTGTGTCGGAATGCTGGCGATGATGGTGGGATATTTTCCGTTCTGTCCAGAGGCGGCGAAGAATGCTTTTTACAAAGATAGTTCTTCTACATTAGTAGGTGGTCGTGTTTGCTTTATAAGTGAAGATTTCGTTCAAACGAGTTGTGCCAGTTACGCTTAGAACCTTTGAAAATTCATCTTTTAAAAAAAAGCATCACATTTAGCAGCACAGAAGCACAAGACGGCGCCACTGTTTCGTACCTTTCCACGTTCGTGCCGTCATTTGTGACACGTAGGAGAGAGGCGGTCCGGCAACGATTGGGTGAGGGGTTGATGGCACTGGTGATGAAAAAAGTGTCATTTTCAAATTATGAAATGCTATATAAGACAACATCGAAACGAGATGAGTGCTTTGGAGCGGGTTAAGCCCCCTTAGCGCAAGCTGTGAACACGATGATGATGATGCTGCTGCTGATGATGACTCCAAGCGAAAGAAATGTTCTCACAATCCCTTCGAGCCAAACTTCGAGTGTCTTCCTTCAGTTTCTTCCAACATAGACCGAATGCAGTTCCTCGTTCCGGGGCCTCATCAGGGGCTCGGCAGGGTTGGAATGAAAACGAGTTGAGGTGCCAACCTCTGGATTCAAGAGGGGCAGAACGGGTGAAACGGGCCTGAGTTGTATACGATTTGTCAGCTCTCGTGTGCAACAGACAAGGTTCTCAATTGAGTTAGGAGCTTGTCGGTTGGGGGTTATCCATGCAGGCAGCCGCTGAGCTGGCTGGCACTATACCGTGTAATTGTAATGACTTACACGTTCCTTTTTTGACACTTTTAGCTGGTTAATTGGACCGGTGAGTGGAGACTGCATTCAACGTTTTTGTGTTCATCAGATCCATTGAGTTTTGAAAATGTCAAGTTTTTTTTAGCTGAACGGGTTTTCAATGGTTTTAAACTTGCTTAGTGTGATTGACTTTTGAAAAAAGATGAATACATATAATTAATAACATATACGAAATGAAATCGCGCAGAGTAGCGCACAAACTTCCAGATTTGATAGAATGCCATTTCTCTCACTGTTGATGTTTTTTTATACGTTTTAAACATTCTTCGTGAACTAGATAGAGATAAACCTATTAAATATAATAAAAATAAGGAAAATTAGGATTGCCTCACGAAATAAGCTGTAACTTTGTCAAGTTTGATGTTTTCATCCCAGAATTTGGTGAGACTCGAGATGTAACGAATATTCGGCCGGCCGAATATTCAGCGCCAAATACCGCCCTAAGACTGTTAAGCCGAGTATTCGACTCACCGAAGCTAGGTATTCGGCCGAATAATAATTTCTAAAATTTATACAATAACAGACTTATTAAATTTTTCAAATGTTTTTGGATAATTTATAGAATATCCAAAAGTAGTGTTGAAAAAGCTACATAATCATCAAAAACTTATGGTTTCAGCATAAAATGCTGATTCTAGATTTTCTAGATATATCCAGGCTTGCCCATTAATCCAATAAAAAATACGAGATAAGTCAAATATGGCTGTTGCGGATATAGTTGAAGCAAAACACCGATTCTCAATAGCAGATGCTTCAAACTGCAATTATATATATCAAATTCATTTCAAAGGGTTGATAATAACATAAATGATGTGCCGACTTACAATTTAAGTGTATGCTAGCGATATTTCCACACAATTCCAATATTTCTCCGCGGTTATGCTATCACATCCGATTTACTGTGGAATCATAAGTATGTTGGTAAGTTAACCTATAGTATTCTATCTGACTATGCATAAGCGAATTATCTGTGCCCTTACCGTGTGAGGATTAACTATTTCTTTATAGTTTCCTTTTAATCGTACGGATTAACTGTGGCACTAAAGTGTAAACAATAACTGTTTCGTGATGCGGCTGTAGAAATTAAGTTTAAGCTATTTAGTTTTAAATATATAGTGGTTTTGCAAGTAAGTATACCTAGAACATCTAATCCATCTAAGCGACTCAAGCGAACACGTTTTACAATGCTTTATCGTCCATTTGACGTATCTCTGTTGTGTTATTCTATTTTTATACATAGTGGTCGAACGATGAAGTCGCCGAAACTCACTTATCCGAAATCGGCACAGTGGGTTCGTCAACATCCTCCTCCCCGTGTAGTCTCGGGGACTTCCGGTCGTCCGTCGGGAGTGCTGCACGTACATCAAGAAGGGCTAGGCTGGTGGCTGGGCGGCGGATGATTCCATTGCTTGTTTGAACGAGCGCCTGTCGAACTTGACCGTCAGTTCCGGGGTAGACCTCCAAAAGGCGCCCACGTTCCCAACCATTACGATGATTTTTGTTTACCAAAATAACCAAGTCTCCTGCTTCCAGTGGTTTCACCGAGTCAAACCATTTAGTTCTGCGTGCAATCGTGGGTAAATATTCCTTTATCCATCGGCTCCAGAAAATATCAGTCAACGTTTGCGCCAGGCGCCAACTGTCACGCAACATACGCACGTCGGAGTGAATTGTGCTAGGAGGCTGCACTATACCCTTTTCCCCGTATAGAAGAAAGTGGTTTGGCGTAAGGGCTTCGGCATCGGCATGATCAAGTGGGACATACGTTAATGGGCGCGAGTTGACGATCGATTCTGCCTCAAGAGCGACCGTTTCCAGGACTTCGTCACTAGGATGTTGTTGATGATTTCCGATCGCTTCCATCGCCTCCTTTATTGACCGCACCATTCGTTCCCAGGAACCGCCCATATGAGGAGATAGAGGCGGATTGAAATACCATTGGGTATTAGTATTTGTAAATGTAACTGCACATTCTTTACTGATATTTTGAATTGTCTCTCGCAGGATGTTACTGGCGCCCCGAAAATTGGTACCATTATCGGAGTAGAAAGAAGATGGTGAGCCACGACGCGCAATGAACCGACGAATTGCTAATATGCAGGAACTTGTGGAGAGGTTACAGACAATTTCAACGTGTACTGCTCGAATGGTGAGGCAGGTAAAAAGGCAAACCCAACGCTTCACTAGGCTGCGACCCTGCTTGGCCAAAAGTGGCCCAAAATAATCAACTCCAGTATGGGTGAAAGGCTTGATGTATGGAGTCAAACGAGCTGCTGGTAAGGGAGCCATCCTTGGCGTCCGTGGTCGGGCTTTGCGAATACGACAAAGCATACAGTTTTTTGCTACTCGACGAACAGCCACACGCAAGTTGGGGATTCTAAACTTTTGGTGAATCTCATTGCAAACTGTCTCGTTATTTCGATGAAGGAATAATTGGTGATAGTTGAAGATAAGCAGATTGGTTAAATGATGATTTTTCGGTAATATGATAGGATACTTCGTTTCAACTGCTGTGCTAGGTGCGGCTCCTATTCTGCTATCCATCCTTATCACTCCGGCTTGGTCCATGAAGGGTGAAAAAATGTAGAGCGCACTAGATTTCGGAATTTGTTCGGAGTTGGTTCCGTTCAAGTGGCCTTGCAGTATAAGATATTCCTCAGGATAAGCGTCGAGTTGGGTTTGTTTCCATAAGAACGTCTCTGCTTCTAACAATTCGACAGCACTAAATACACCGTAAATGGAAGCTTTTTTGAACCTTTTTGCCGCTCGTAAGACACTTGCTGTAACCCGTAGAAGTCTGGTCCACTGTGTGAAGCGTGTAACGTTGATAAGGGCAAACGGTGCTTCATCATGATGGAGAAAGGCGGATCGGAGCTCGTCTTCTGGTAGGGGATAATTTTTTCGATGTGATGGCCAAGACTCTTCGGATTGATTGAGAAACTCGGGTCCGGAAAACCATCGATGAGTCGGACTAAAACTGGGTCCATTTCCCCACTTGGTGGCGTCATCGGCCACATTCTGTTTGGAAGGTACGTAGTGCCATTCTGAAATCGATGTTTTCGCCAGGATTTCTCCTACTCGAAAGGTTACAAATTGATGGTAGCGTCGGCTGTCTGATCGTAACCATGCAAGAACTGTGTTTGAATCGGACCATAGATATTTGCGTGAAATCGGGAGTTCTAAAGTTTCAGACAATGTTTCAATCATGCGAGCACCCATCAAAGCTGCTTGCAGCTCCGATCGGGGCATGGATATCGGCTTTAAGGGAGCTACTTTGGTTTTGGCTGAAACCAAGACACAATGAGGATGTCCGTTAGAAATAATACGCAAGTAAGCTACAGAGGCGAAAGCAGACTCGCTAGCGTCGACAAAAACATGCAATTGCAGACCGTTGAGATCAACACTGGGGATTCCAGGAAAAAAGTAGCGAGGGACACTGACTTCGTTGAGTTTTGCCAAAAGTTCCGTCCATCGGTGCCATTTTTCTCGCAGCTCTTCAGGCATAGTGTCATCCCAATCTGACCCATACTTCCAAAGTTCCTGCATTATAATTTTGCCGTGGACTACAAAGTGGGCGATCAGTCCCAGAGGGTCAAACAGGCTCATAACTGTGCGTAGTACTTCTCTTTTAGTCGGCGTGTGCTCGTGTTTTAAAATCTGTTCGATAGCTGGTTGCATAGAAGTGCTAAAGGTGAAAAAATCTTGTTGAGGTTTCCACATCATTCCCAATACTCGTTCTGCCTTTTCGGGTTCTTCCACTCCGGGTTCTAAGTTCAAATGCTTGATGTTGTGAGGGTATGGGACACCAATTTTTTCGAGTACTTCTGGGGCATTTGATAGAAAGTTGCGGATTTCAAAACCCCCTAGAGCATGCACATGGCGGACTTCATTAATCTGTCGCACGGCTTCATCAATTGTATCCACACTGGCAAGATAGTCGTCGACGTAGTGTCGGTTTACAATAGCATCAGCAGCTCGTGGATATTGTGCAGCAAATTCCTCGGCGTTCTTGTTTTTTATGTATTGTGCAATGCAGGGAGAACAGGAAGCGCCGAACGTAGCGACGTCCATCACATAAGTTTGTGGTGTTTCTTCATTTTGATCGCGGAAAAGGAACCGTTGAGCCTGCTTATCTTCGGCTCTTATGTTCACCTGGTGAAACATCTCCTTTATGTCCCCGCAGATGGCAACAGTTCTTTGGCGGAAACGCAGGAGTACAACCGGAAGTGATGTCACCATATCAGGGCCTTTCATCAACATGTCGTTGAGCGACACTCCATTTGTTTTGGCAGCAGCATCCCAAATCAATCGCACCTTTTCCGGTTTCTTGGGATTCCGCACAATCCCCAGTGGTAGGTACCATGTTTTATCTGGATTCAACTCTTTATTGGTAATTTTGTGAGCATAACCATTTTTCAAGTAGTTGGCGATTTGCGCTCGGACAACTTCGTACAGCTCAGGATCTTTAAGCAAGCGTTTATTTAAGCTTGCTTCGCGACGAGCTGCTGTGGGATAGGTATCTGGGAAACAACGATGTTTGAATTTCCACAGGAGCCCGGTTTCAAAACGATTGCCTACACGCCGCGTTGTTTGTTGGAGAATTTCTAAAGCTCCTTTTTCTAACGTTGATTCAGGGTCTTTCACCACGAGAGTTTCTTCCAATTTAAGAAAACGGCCAAGAAAATCGTGTAGCTGCTGGTTTCCAAATTGCTGCTCCAAGTGTACATGTATGTTAACTTCTTCGTCGTTCGGTGTCTGCATCTTCTTACCATACACACACCATCCTAGACGCGTCTTGGCTGCTATCGGTTCATCGTGTCGACCCTCTCGAATGGTTACGGGCGTTAAAAGACTCACGTGCTCGATTCCAACGATAAGCATAGGCCTAACGTCCATGTAACTGCTTAATGGAAGACCTTTAAGATGAGGATAATCTTCCTGCATTTCATTGTAATTGAATGATTGTTCGGGTAGCTTTAATTGTTTCACTGTTCGAACATTTTTCATCATGAATTTTGTTGCAGAGTTCTGGCCAGAGATTTGCACGGAAATTCTCCTGGATTCTTGTTCTTCACGTGAAACGTCGCTGGTCCAGGTCAGCCATAGGGGATCAACGGGTCCTGTTATACCTAGTTTCGTTGCGATAGAGGCGTCCATCAACGTCGATGAGGAACCATCGTCAAGAAACGCGAAAGTCTTCACACTTTTTCCATTATGGTGTAAGTTCACTGGTAGATATCGAAACAGTACGAATGACGACCCGTAGTGATGGTTTTGGTAGGAACACTCTCCCTGCGGTCTTGATGGCTCTTCCGTTTTTCGTGCGTTCTTAGCGATAACTCCGGAGTGTAACAAGGCATGGTGTCGATTCCTACAGCCTTCAACGCCACACACTCTTCTAGAGCGGCAGGGTCCTTTCTTATGCGGTACCAAGCAAGTTTGACACATTCCCCTCCGCTTTACCGCCGCCCACCGACCATCCAGGTCCAGAGTCTGGAATTGCCCACAATAAATAACTTCGTGGCTGGGATCATTGCAGTAAGAACAACGCTTTGAGGGAGTGGGATCGCCTTCCGAATCTTCCTCGACCGTTGAGTTTTCTAGATGGACGTTGAGTTTTTGTTTGTCGCGCCCGGTTTTCGACGTCTTCTCCGTAGTAAACGGCATACCGTAGGGCATAACAACGTCAGAGGCCGTTTCGATCTGTTCCGACATAAAGTCACTAAAAGTCGCCAGGTTGACTTGAGAAAACTGTCGCTTATAACGGGCCCATTCCATTTTTGTTGGTGGTGGTAGTTTTTCCACGAGCTCGAACAGTAACATCGGATTCCATATATGTTCCACCAAATTTGCGACGCTCATTTCGTCTACGGCGTTTTTAACGGCGAGCCCGTATGTAATGAGTGACCTTAGATTTTCCTGTTTTGGCGGGGGCGTACGACGTAGCTTTTGTAACATAGAAAAAAGTAAAATTTCCGGACGTCCATAAAGCATCTGAAGGGTGTCCATGATGTACGGAACCGAGTCTGGGAACTGTAATTTACTTTTCACTGCTTCTAGTGCCTCACCTTGCAAGCATCGCTGCAATCTGGCTAGGTTTTCGGCATGAGTGAAACCACACGATTCTGTGCTGTTTCTGAAGGTTCCAAAGAATAGAGGCCAATCATAGGGATTGCCTGTGAAAGTTGGAAGTTCTCGATTCATTATTTGACGTGCGGCGAGTTGGGAATTGGTGACACCTTGATGCTGTATTATCTGTTCCGTTGGTCCCATTTCAGGTCGTTGAAAATCGGTCGTCGAATTCACATTCTGAGGGACTGCACCTTCGGGGTGGTTAAGAAAGGGTTGAACATTCCGTCGAGTTAAACTCACAGGTCCATGATTAGCAATTGGAACCGAGGGCTTGGATTGGTAAGATCCTGTTGTGACTGTCGGTATAGGAACGGAATTGCCAGGTTGTGTAATCCAAGTAACTCGTGCAGTGTTGTTGATGGGGACATAAGACGGATAAGGGGAATGCGCTACTCGAGAATCCCTGTAGGTGTGTTCTCCGGAAAGGTGGAACTGCGAATTGACGATTGAAGAGGAGGAAGCAACTGGGTATGTGTAAATACCTTGTTCCTCGGGTATAGCGGACAGAGGTCTTCGATCACCCACGGGAAGCATAGGATCTCCTATTCCGGAAATTCCTGACAGACTGTCAAAGGATACTGGAAGGCCGCTAATATCTGTGTATTGAACGCCTTTGCTTGCGGAAAACGGTAGATGTCCTGTCAATTCAGTAAGGCTAATCGATGTCGGTTCGCCGAGATGCGTTGCACTAGAGCTCACTTGTGCCTGTTGAAATGTCTCGGGTAAACTCACTCTCGGTACCAAACGAGATCTGCTAGTCTCAGTAGTATGCAAGGTTCCTATTCTTAGATCCGACAAACTACCACACAGACTAGGAAGAACTACGGCGGGAATGGGAGGATGAGTGGTGCTGGGATACGGTGTGGAGGCCGACTTCGGTACCAGCGGTATGGCAGGTGGACTCCCCATGTTGACGATCGCGTTCTCCTTCGCCAATAGCGCCGAAGCTGATTTTGCATGTGGTCTCGGCTTATTGGTAGTAGGTTGCGGTGGAAACTCCCATGCTTTTACGCGTTCCGCTGTTTCTTTCACAGGTTCCTGGGTCAACCATCTCTCTACAATTCGCCTACTTCTGCCACCACTGGAATTACTCCTGTCACTTCTGTCGCTTGGAGATCCCTCTCGTCGAACGTCGTATTTTTGCTTTACATAATCCTGCTTTATTGCTACTCTTTTCCTTCGGAAGGCTCTCCTTTCTGCTTCCTCTTCATCTAAAGCCTGTAGCTCTATTTGCTGTTGTTCTTCCAACATCTGCAAATTTTCATCCACGCGTGACGATCGTCTACTGGTCCGTGAACGAGCTTTGGATGGATCTTTAGCCTTATCTTTAGCACAACATGTATTACACTTCCAGGATTTATCCTTAACTGACGCATTTACGCCAGCACAATCGAAGTGGGCCCATGCTGAGCAATCATCGCAACCAACAAGGTTATCAGCACTATCCGTACGAGTGCACATGAAGCAATTGTGTGCTCCAGTAGCTTCAGCTCCGGTGACGGTGACCTCTGTTGGTTGGTCCATCTCCGAACGAGCATCACCTTGGGTATTGGCCATGGTAATTAAATTTTTGAAGTTTGTTGCGGATATAGTTGAAGCAAAACACCGATTCTCAATAGCAGATGCTTCAAACTGCAATTATATATATCAAATTCATTTCAAAGGGTTGATAATAACATAAATGATGTGCCGACTTACAATTTAAGTGTATGCTAGCGATATTTCCACACAATTCCAATATTTCTCCGCGGTTATGCTATCACATCCGATTTACTGTGGAATCATAAGTATGTTGGTAAGTTAACCTATAGTATTCTATCTGACTATGCATAAGCGAATTATCTGTGCCCTTACCGTGTGAGGATTAACTATTTCTTTATAGTTTCCTTTTAATCGTACGGATTAACTGTGGCACTAAAGTGTAAACAATAACTGTTTCGTGATGCGGCTGTAGAAATTAAGTTTAAGCTATTTAGTTTTAAATATATAGTGGTTTTGCAAGTAAGTATACCTAGAACATCTAATCCATCTAAGCGACTCAAGCGAACACGTTTTACAATGCTTTATCGTCCATTTGACGTATCTCTGTTGTGTTATTCTATTTTTATACATAGTGGTCGAACGATGAAGTCGCCGAAACTCACTTATCCGAAATCGGCACAGTGGGTTCGTCAACAATGGCCCTGATATTGTTCAAAATTTCCCGCATTTTTAATCAGATTTTTTGCTAAATCAAATAAAAAACTTAAATTTCTCTTTGAAAGTTTTAAGATTTGGTGTTCAAAAACGATTTTGTTTTTAAATTCCAATATGAACATAAATTTTTGCTGCTGTGATTCAATGAAAACTTAAAATTTCAAGTAATTTTCTTTCTTTTTTCTCTCATATGTTTCACAATAA
The DNA here is from genome assembly GCF_029784155.1 of Uranotaenia lowii. Taxonomy (NCBI): domain Eukaryota; kingdom Metazoa; phylum Arthropoda; class Insecta; order Diptera; family Culicidae; genus Uranotaenia; species Uranotaenia lowii. The sequence goes on along the minus strand of NC_073692.1, from coordinate 246,732,322 downwards.
AGCCTAGATTTGGTTCAGATTATCCATCTTTTCATTTTTTTTTGCTTAAATCTTCCTAATTTTCCCGACCGTGTCGATACGTGTGGTTGAAATGCTTAAGGTTAAAGTAGGGTTACCATTCGAACTCTTTTAAGAGTACATGTACTCTTTTTCTATCGAGAAATAAGCGTACTCTTTTTTTGTAAAATCTTGCGGAGTGTATCTTTTTTTTTTTTTTGTTGAAAGACATTTTATCAGAAAAACGAACTTTTTTTCCAGTTCTTAAGTTTGTGTTCCAATATGTTCATGAAGTCCGAAACAAATGCAACACTTTATGCATTCATAGCACGGTGTTTCAGGTTTCTATACTTTGTTGAGTTTTCCAAACGAGGAATTAAAATGAAAAGCATCACAAAACGAATCAAATCTATATTTTTCGTTTAAAACAAGTTTGCTATTTCATCAGCAAGTAAAATGCAACAGCTTCGAACGTTTAAAAACCGCTTTTAAGAAAAGCTTCTCCCAGGCGTCAAAATAAACTGTGCAGTGCAGGCAATTAGCGCCTTTGAATACGCAATAGGCAAAGAGCACAACAGCAATTTACACCATTTATTTCAAATAAAAAAAAATGCGATTTTCACCCTTCTGAGAAAAAGGGGTAAGTTGCTACAAACTTAGTTTTTGATATATTTGTGATGTCATAACGCATAAAGCACCGGTTTGCAGGAAGTTTAGTTTTTTCTTAGTGAATTTAATTTTACATTTTTTCTATCTAAAATGATTTTAAAGAAAAGGATAAGTGTGCTGCATACATTTAGGGGTAAAAAATACAACAAAAAATTCTACTAGCTGCAATCGTAAAAATCATTGTTTGGGTGGATAAAATTTGGAAATTTACAAACGCGTGATGCAAAACAATCATATTCAGCATATGGAAACGAGATTTAAAAGGTGAATCTTGGATTTGTATTTTTAATGCAATGATAATTATTTATTTTAAAAAAATTGGTGATTGTTCGATAAAATTTTTTACAACAGTATTAGTATAGGATAACAAAAGCAATCTAATGTTTGTAGGTGATATCATTTAACCAATCTGTCTAACTGGTTTTTACGGTATAGAAAAATGTAACAATTTGTGCATTTATTGTTCGATTGTTTTGCAGTTTCCATGAGAATCAGAAATTAAAAAAAAAACTATCTCACGATGTAAGAAATAATGTCATTATCATTTTGTTATCATCAATGATAATTTTATTACATTACTAGCTGTTCCCATACGAACTCCGTTTCATTTTCAACTTGGAATATGTTATGAACAGTTTGTATGAAAGTCAATAGCCAAATATTTTCCTGATGCATTTCCAAATTAATTGTTAAGTTATAATTGCAAAAATATTGAACGAACACCTACCTCTTCTGTGGTCTGCTACTTCATTTGAAATCAGGAATTGATTGCCCGTGCCATAAAAAAACCCGTGTTAAAATTTCGAGTCGATCGTCGCATAACAACGCAAATATTGCCAAAAAGTTAAACTCCTTTTGGTGGCCTCTTATACAATCTCACTTTGCATGTTTTCAACTGCATGTGTGTATTTTTATCGCTTTTCAATTTCGCACTGTTTAATTTAGTTTACCTTAAATGTTGGAAGTTCTACTAATAGCCTTTTGAAGTTATCGAAAACACCATTTCTATATTATGAAAAAGTTTTTTTTTGAGTTCTGTTTTTTTTCCATGGGCACAAACATCTCATTAATAGATGGTAGAATCGACCATATTAGTCATCAATGATAACTCAAAAGTTAGAAATCGGTCAGTGAAATCGAATAGGATAAAACTCAAAACCTCAATTTTTTTTATCTTATCAATTTTCTAATCCCCCATCAAAATTCCAATTTGTTACGTAGTGGATATTTTTCCTCTTTAATCTCAATAGTCGCGAATATTACTACTAGCACTTTTGCGCCATCTGCGAATGCAGATGTGCTAGCAGCCAAGATACTTTGCCCGGACTCTTACCCCAGGGGGGGACAATTTGTTTTCGCGCTCTACAGAGGAAAGAAGCAAACTGGCAATATCGTTGGGAATATAGGTCGGCTCTTTGAAAACCAATGCAAGCGCATTTCAATCCCAAAGATCTCAAAGGATTCAATAAAGTACAACGACTTACCAACGAATTGCCAACTACGTCTTCCGGGTGTCCAAACATAGGCCGTCGGATTGCCTCTTCAGTCAGACAGGGGTTAGTTTCGAATCACCACACTTCCGTCGACTTCCGATACTATTACGAAGGCTATCGATTTTCAACTCGCAATGTACTACGGCGACAATTCCAAATCACGGCGATTTTCTACTTCCGTTGCAACTCTATATAGCTACGACTCTTTAGCAACGTCCGACTCATAAAAAGGTTCCAGGGATAGAGAGCTGGCTCATGTCTTGCCAGCTTTCAGGAAAATCTTTCCCACCGCCCTTCTTCTGAGGTTTTCCTCAAACCCAATGCCCAGACAATGCAAAAAAGACGCGCGAGTAGTTTAAGCATTTTTTTGGTGGTCGTAGTCGACCATCCCTTAGTTAGCCATTGCGCTTTAAGGACGCCCTCTCGATCTTAGGTCAAGAAGCGTCGCTTACACTGAGTAAATCTAGATCTTCAAAGAGTTTCACTAAAATTACTAACGATATTGCCAATAAGCTTCGGGAGCATTTGTTGCCACGCAACACTACCCCTCCCTTTAAAAAGAAAGACATCGGTGGTTTTTTTTTTGTCTTATTTTTTTTTGTTTTGTTTTTTTTTGTTTTTTTTTTTTGCTTTTTTTCGATCCCTCCTTAGTGGTCCTGACGGAAATATTGCTAAGAGTAACAAAACTATGTTCTTTACTTGAATTTAAACTACTAGCCGCTAAACAACAAAAAATTCCATTTTTCAATAGAGAGACGCTAAGCGCTTGTTCGAACATTCAAAATCTTCAGTTTTATACTGGCGTTCCAGAGGTTAACTGAAATACCTAACCTAAGGAAAGCTTGTATGACCGTGGTTCCCTTGTTCTAGGATCGAAGACAAACCCCTAGGCGATGATTGGTTCTTGCAAGCATAGGAATACTGTCCCCCAAAGGTCAGCTTATTCCCAGAAGGGGTTACACGCACACGAGACCCAAATGATTCTGAATGATCAAATAGCTATTTAGTGTTTCCGAGTTTCCTGAGCATCAATTTTCTACCAATTCGCTTAATCAACCGCAAGTATATGTTTCACTCTGAAGCTTCTGGGCTCAATCAAATATTTCACCCATGAACTAAAGTGTGGCCGTGGCTCCCTTGCTCCAGAATTTAAGACCGAAGTCGAGGCGGTGATTGAGTCTTGCAAGCATAGGAATACTTCCGCCAACATCCTCAGCTTGATTCCGAAGGGGGTGACACACACACGGACTCAAATAATTGCGTTTGAACAAGAAAAAAAAACAGAAATAATACAAAAGAAAACGGACAAGTTCCGACATTAAAACTGCTAAGGAATGTTATTTTTTTCTAACAACTTCGTGCTGAATGATCCAGTTTTACTTTGAAATCTACATATTTAAAAAAAAAAAAAGGTGTATGTTAAAATGAGCTTCAGACAAATTGAATATTGTACTAAATAAAAAAAAACAATCATTACTCTCTAAAAAAAAAGTTTGTAAGCTGGTACCAATTTTCCTTCATTCGGGGTCATATACGTTCATCGTGGTAAACCACTCCGTCTCTATTTCAACCATCGGAAGCCCGAGGTGTTACTGACCTTCAACGTCTTCGACTCAGGTCTCCAGCAAATAAATTCCAATTGGTTAGCATCAAACGTATTAACATCTCATAACTCAATTTCAAATTCATACAAAAAAACTATAATAAAATCAACAATTTCATTACGGAAAAAAAGGGGAGAGAAAATATGTTCAATTAATATTTCAATGCTCTATAATTATTATTGCAGGTAAACTTATATCATAAATTATATATTATTAAACTATTTTTTTTCTTATCTAGCCATTAAAAAACCATCACCAAGCTTAGCCTAAGATCTTAAAGTAGATTTTATACTTACAACTATTTATCTAAAATTATAAAAAAAAAAACTATTATCTAACGCAACCTGAAACTGTCTAGCTAGAACGACACTTAAACAAGCGCCGACTCAGCTTCGCGCACCAATTTTACTTTCCAGTGACGACTTGTGCGCTCACCTTAACAAAAACAGCATGAAAGTAACAATTTGTGGGGTAGGCAGGAATTCATGGATTATCCTCTGAAATATTCTACTGAACACTTAAGAAAAATAAAATAAAAATGAAAATAATGTTTGAAAATAACAAATATAAATCAACTCACGGAACACTCGAACAAATTTCTTAGAAACTAGTTTTTCTTCATAGCTTCCGTGCTATACGCACCTGTTTTCCCCGTGTCTACATCTTCCAACAAATATGTATTGGATCCCATTTTTCTAACAACTTTGCACTTAATATAAAGCGGACCCAACTTTGCACAATGATTCTTCGACGCATCTGATAATGCAAAGTTCTTACGCCACACGATTTCACCAACACTATAATTTATCACACGCGTCCGTAAATCATATCGGGATTTTGAAGTTTCGTACGCTTTACGGATATTTTCTTTCACTACTTCTCGCATCTTAGAAAGCTTTTCAAGGGCTCTTTCACGGTCTTTTCCATCAGACGACGAACGGGTACAATCTTCGGATCTCATTTCCCTGCCATAGTTGAGATAAAAGGGGGTGAATTTCGTACTTTCATGGACTGATGTATTTATCGCACACACAATCTCCGGTATAAGCAAATCCCACTCCCTTTGATCTGTACCTAAGTAACACCTAATTGTAGTCCCTATAATACGATTGGTCCTTTCGGTAGGATTCGCTTTAGGGTGGTAGAACGAATTTTTCCAGTGTTTAATGTTAAGGTCGGACAAAAGTTTGGTAAAGTTTTGCGAAATGAACTGCTTTCCATTGTCCGTTACGACAATTTCTGGGATTCCAAAACGACACTTGATTTCCTCGCGAAAAAATTGTACCAGGACCTTTGCGTTTGCAGCTCTATATGGTTTCGCAACGACCAACTTAGAAAACCAATCCGTAGCCACTAGAAGAACACAATTACCATCTTTCGATCTAGGGAAGTGCGTGACGAAGTCCAACGAGATCACTTGAAAAGGATAGTCAGCAGGTTTCTGAGCTCCCATGGGGGCCACTTCACAACGATTAGTAGACTTCGACCGCTTACACACCTCACACTTAGAAATATATTTTCGAACGTCGTTATACATTCCTGGCCAAAAGAAAAACTGTCCAATTCTTTTCGATGTCTTACTAATGCCAAAATGACAACCACTTGGACTATCGTGATATTTACCAAGAATTTTTAAACGACAGGATTCCGGAACGACGTTTTTCCACTCCAACGAATCATCCGGTGTTTTTATTCTATTTCGAAACTGCAACCTACAATCATGAACTCTAAACTTGGGATGATCTTTCGGACAACTTTCAACGTTTTGTTTCATTTTAATGTACCAACTATCTGACGGCAGGAATTCTAAGGAAGAAATTGTCGTTTCCGGTATTCTCGACAGTGCATCAGGTACAACATTTGACGATCCTTTTTTATACACGACTTCAAAATCAAACGAGCCTAACTTGAGTGCCCAACGCGCTAAACGACCATAAGGATCTTTTACTTTGTTCAGACATGTTAATGCTTGATGATCCGTAACAACCACAAAATGCGAACCTTCTATGTAGTGACGAAACTGTTCTATTGCCTTAACAACAGCCAAACATTCCTTTTCTGAAACATGATACTTTTTCTGCGATCCCGTTAACTTTTGTGACATAAAAGCAATCACCTTTTCTTCCATACCCTCGCCCTGGCACAGAACCGCTCCAATCGCGCCTCCACTGGCATCACACTCGATCCGAAAGGGTTTGGAATAATCAGGAACCGATAGAATTGCAGCGGAAACAAGTGCAGACTTTAAAACCGAAAAGGATTCTAATGCAGCATCCGTCATTTTAAAACCATCTCCTTTTTTCGTTACGTCAGTTAAAGCTGCAACAATTTTGGAATAATTTGGAACAAATCGCCGGTAGTAACCAGCCATTCCCAAAAATCTTCTCACTTCCGTACATGATTTGGGAACCGGATAGTTTACGATAGCCGAGACTTTTTGAGGATCAGTGTGGATGCCCTCTTTATCCAGGATGTACCCCAAGTAACGAACCGATGGAACACAGAAAAAAGATTTCTCCTTATTTATTGTTATTCCGGCCTTGGAAAGCCTTTCTGCCACTATTTTTATCATCTCAACGTGCTCTTCGAATGACGATGTCGCTATCAGAACATCGTCCAAAAAGTTCCAAACCTTCGGTTGTAGATCGACACCTAATATTCTCTGAATTAACCGACTTAAGGTAGCAGGAGCATTAGTCAACCCAAACGACATAACCTTAAAATGATATAAACCACGTCCCGGGATGGTAAAAGCAGTTTCACACTTATCCGAATCTTTTAATGGAACCTGCCAAAAACTGTCGCTCAAATCTATAGTAGAAAGAAACGCTGTACCTTCAATTTTACTTAAAATGTCATCTATGTATGGGAGGGGGTACGCATCCTTTCTTGTGACATCGTTCAGCTTTCGAGAATCCAAACATAACCGAACCTTCCCATTTTTCTTGGCAACGCATACTAGAGGATTGTTCCACGAACTGGCAGAGGGTTCTACAACATCTAGAGACAACATGCGGTCGAGCTCACGGTAAATTTGCTCCAATCGGAATTTAGAAACGGGATAGTAACGCTGTTTAAGGGGTTTGGCATTTCCCGTATCAATCTCGTGCTCCATTATACTGGTCCTACCAAGCTCCTTTTCCGTAGTATATCGAAAATTAGCAACAACACCCGACAACATTTCCCGCTGACTGTTAGTTAACTCGTTTGCACAAGAAGGTTCCACTTCTGTACACAGAGAATCGCAATTTTGAACTCGGTCCAGTATACTATCAAATTGAGGGATTATGCCAAAAGCTTTCCAAAAATCGCTACCAAGTATTAACTGCTTCTTTATTGAGGGAAGAATAAGCGTAGGAATAACGCACGTTTTCCCTTTAACTTCGAATGGAACATTAAAGTATTCTCCGGCAAGATGTTTAGTTCCATCAGCCGTAACAACGGACTGTTCTACGGGGTGCTTGACTAGAGATAAACTTTCAAGTCTTTTAATACCATCTAAACCAATTATTGTGCACATTGCTCCGGAATCAAGCAATCCAACAAATGATCGACCTAGCACACAAACACGTAAATGAGGCCGATTATCGTTTACCACATAAGTAACCAAAGATTCTAAGCTAAATGAAAAATGATTTTCGAAGTTACCCGGAAGAGTTTGAGCATCAATTGCGAAACTCGAGGCCTCTTCTAATTCCTCGGTCTCGCTGATTCTTTTCCCGAGTGACATTCACGATTTGGACAGTTTCGAGAGATAACTCCTTTATAACCGCACTTATAACACATAATTTCCCCTCGAGGACGTGGGCACGAATAAAAAAAATGATCTTCCGAGGAACAATTCCAACATTTCGCACGCGGTCTCGGCTGACCAGATTCCACCAAGGCCACGCCTACCGCTTCCTCCTGCTGCCCTGAATTTTCTACTTCCTCTTCCAACCTATTCTCATCAACCCCAGGAAAAATGGTAAAATTTTGATTCGTCCCAACCTCCTCCCCAGCAGAATAAGATGTTTGCATCGAGTGAACAGCTCTAGAACGCGCCGGAGTGGAGAGTGATGGCTCCAGCATGCATGCATACGGTAATCGTCTAACATAACGCCTTCGGTCCAGAAGGAACTTTGCAGACTCAATTTTTTTACAGATTTGCGTCAGCTCTTCCGTTGATGATGGGTCCTGTAACATCACTTTCTCCATATAGAAAGAATTCAAATTTTTCCTTAAATAAAATAGCTTCTGCCGATCTGACAACGGAAACCTTATCCACCGAAATAAAATATTCATAGCTGAAAAATATGATGTAAATGATTCTTCCTCCCCCTGAAGCCGAGCTTCAATCTCTTCCATCAAAAGCTCATCGTAATGCTGAGGTAAAAACTGATCGCGAAGTTTTCTTTGAAAATCGTCCCAGGAAACGAACGACAAATATTTTTCACGGTACCACCGTTTTGCTGTTCCAGTCAACAAGTAAACTACCGACGACAACATCTCACCATCGGACACGTGTGCAGCCCTTTTGTATAAAGTTACCGTATCTAAAAAATCATTCGCACTAAGTCCCCCATCACTACTGAATTGAATATTCCACTGATGAATGGGTTTGGACTAAGAACGACCGAGGGAAGAAGAAGGAGGTGTGTCTTGAGCTGCTAAAAAATCAATACGTTGCTGTCTACCCATAACAACGTTTTCTAAAGATTGCAATGTTGCTTGTAATCGAGAAATTCTATCAATTATAACTGTGTTATCGGGATGGTTTGAATTATTGGAAGGAAAATTAGAATGCCTCTCCGGTGGGTAAGATGGTTCAGCTACGTAAGTCGTCGAATTTTGTCGCGCATGGAAGGGTTCACCACCGAGATTCCTAGTTGGTTTAGGTATAGCACCCGTTCGAACACGCGGCGTCGGAGGATTTTCATAGGGGGGGAGTTCCTCGTCCGAGTCGAGTCGTAGGTTATCAAAAACGCCCGCCGTGTTAGAATATTGCACGGATAGTTTCGAAATTCGATCTTCGAGATCGTTTATCGTTTGGTTCAATTCGGGTTCTCGAAATGTTATATGTTTTGGCTTAGCCATACCGGATTTCAACAAAGATTTTTGAGTTAAATCACCGATCGCGGATGGAAATTGCTTGGTAATGTCTTCCAAAATAGTACGAGCCTGTAATAATAATATTTCTCTAGATGTTTTAAAACTTGAATCATTAGTAGAAATTCTTTTCGCTCTGTCGGCTAGGTGAACAAACTGGGAGAAAAACGGAGAAACATTATCGAAGCTTTTAGTGATCATGGCCTCTTCGAGTTTTGGATAGAGAATGTCAATATACTGGGTCATTTTATCGAGCTCCTCTTTAACATCTACAAATGGATCGAGACTTGGAGATTCTATTTCCCCACAGTGTTCTTTATGGAGTGTGTCATCGAGAATCCGCTCCCTGAGTTCCCTACTCAGGGTGTTGGTTATCTTCCGAATCGAGCACTCGTAGTGGATCTGCTCGTCAGTTAGAAATTTCACATCCATCTCGCAACCTATAGCAACTTCTACAAACGCTGTATAAAAATCAATCCAGAGGAATAAAAATACGCAAAGAAGGAAAAAAAATCCACTCAACTGCTGAGCAGTGCGAGGATACTAAAAGAAAACCGAAAAAAAAAAATCTTACCTTCTGCTCCAGCACTGACCAGCTACCACTTTATTGCTGCTTCAAAGCAGTGCACCAAAATTAGGCCTTTTGCCTGCAATCAAGATATAATTTAAAAAATGCTCTTTATATGTAGCCAAATTTTTACGTTTGCGAGAAAGAAAAATTGATCACCAAAAACACTTTCAACAAGAATTTACAGCTTCTTCTTTCACATAACTTTTTATTCCAATATTTTTCTTCTTCCCAATAAAACTCCGACCCACAACCACACCCCTTCAAAAAGGCCCAGCCTTCTACCAAACACCAATTTTCTTTATTGGTTTTAACTATTTCGTGAGAAAAACTCACGAAAATTCACTGCTTTCTTCGGGGGAAACAATCTTAAAATAAATCACTAGAAAAGCTGACTTTTCATAAACAAGAGATCGTTAGTGGTTCAACTACCCTATACGATCTTCTTTCCACCGCATGCTACAACTCACCATGAAACTTGTTCGCGATTAGATTTTTGTCTCAGATAAGGCGATTAAAACCGAAACTTTTCTCGAAACCGTTTCTCTTTTTTCGAAACCGTTAGCACTACGATTGAAATTTAGACTTAAACTATTCTTAAACAACTTAACTTTAAACTTTTGCTTAAACTAAATTTACGCCACGTGCGATTAAAATGATTCCGCGGCGGTTCTTATGAAACTGCTGGGATGTGCACGAAATTATTTGTGTCAAGTCTCGTGCTATAAAAAAAGACGAAAATATTTTCTCTCCGAAAAATTATTACTCAATATATTATGGTTAAACCAGTTCAACATGCAGTAAAATCAAAAAGAAGAATTAATCTACTCTGATTTATGAGATCAATTTAAATTCGAATGTTAAAGATTTCAACAAAACTGGATCAAAATTGTAACAAAACTAGATCAAAATTAAGCCGATATGTTGGGCGCCATTGTTACGTAGTGGATATTTTTCCTCTTTAATCTCAATAGTCGCGAATATTACTACTAGCACTTTTGCGCCATCTGCGAATGCAGATGTGCTAGCAGCCAAGATACTTTGCCCGGACTCTTACCCCAGGGGGGGACAATTTGTTTTCGCGCTCTACAGAGGAAAGAAGCAAACTGGCAATATCGTTGGGAATATAGGTCGGCTCTTTGAAAACCAATGCAAGCGCATTTCAATCCCAAAGATCTCAAAGGATTCAATAAAGTACAACGACTTACCAACGAATTGCCAACTACGTCTTCCGGGTGTCCAAACATAGGCCGTCGGATTGCCTCTTCAGTCAGACAGGGGTTAGTTTCGAATCACCACACTTCCGTCGACTTCCGATACTATTACGAAGGCTATCGATTTTCAACTCGCAATGTACTACGGCGACAATTCCAAATCACGGCGATTTTCTACTTCCGTTGCAACTCTATATAGCTACGACTCTTTAGCAACGTCCGACTCATAAAAAGGTTCCAGGGATAGAGAGCTGGCTCATGTCTTGCCAGCTTTCAGGAAAATCTTTCCCACCGCCCTTCTTCTGAGGTTTTCCTCAAACCCAATGCCCAGACAATGCAAAAAAGACGCGCGAGTAGTTTAAGCATTTTTTTGGTGGTCGTAGTCGACCATCCCTTAGTTAGCCATTGCGCTTTAAGGACGCCCTCTCGATCTTAGGTCAAGAAGCGTCGCTTACACTGAGTAAATCTAGATCTTCAAAGAGTTTCACTAAAATTACTAACGATATTGCCAATAAGCTTCGGGAGCATTTGTTGCCACGCAACAAATTGAAGCATTAAAATCGCAGCCTTGAATTTATAAACTCTGAATCTAAAAAAATTTTCCTTCTCTATGAGGAATTCCAGAAATATAAAAATGGTTGATCTTCAAAGCCCCCCAGCAGCGGTAAAGAGCACTTTGAAAGCCACTACTATTCTAGTCAATGTATTCCTAAAAGGCTAGTTGTATTTTTCAATCAAAATGTATCCAAATAACTCGTACCGGTAGCATGTGCTTTGAACAGTAGAAGGTACAAAAAACACCCGCCCAAATTTTCACTTTCTAATTTTTAATGCTCAGCAAGCTATCCAGTACATGTGAGCTCTGGATGGTCGTTTCTAATAGCCTGCCCATGGTGATGGTTAAAATAATCCCTCCAACGAAACGAACGGAAACGAAAGTCGGTTCACAAAATGGGTGCCATGACTTTTGGTTCGTGGGAATAAAACCGTTGTTGTATGGACGACCGCCTTCAAAAGAGGTCATCCGAAAATCTAAAAACATTTTTCATCATTCCTGGTCCTAATGAGCACCCATGCCAAATTTCAGCTCTCTAACTCTTAAGGCAGCTGAGCCTATTGAAGACAAACATACAAACGAACAAACGGAAATTACTTTTTATATATATAGATATTAAAATAAATATTGAATAAGTTTTGTGATACACAAATGTTGCACAGAATGAGTTGTTGCATGATGCCCTGTTTGACGGTATGTTGATATTTTTGTGATTACTGTAGTGATATGACATTTTTCGCAGAGTATTTGGGGAAGCAGACGATACTTTAAACAATTTTTTAAAGTTATGAAATTTTATGATTTCCGCTGAAATACGACGAAGTTATGTACATTAAAAATATAGTTTAATTATTTCCTCCAATATCTTGGAAAATAGGATGTTAGAAAAATGCAAAAATTCATAGGGGAGAGTTGAGTATCGTGGAAAACTTTTTTTCTTTGCTCCATAACTTCTTCAATATAAGCTACACCGGGGTAAGTGTGGACGCGGAGTATGTGGGGACAATGGCTATTAAAACAATACTGTGCACAATTTTTTCAAACTTTTAATGCCGAATGTTAAATTTTCTTATAATTTATTCAGTTACTGTAAAAAAGATACGATTCCGACAAACGCGGATGTTTACAGTGACTTTTTGTTAATTTTCTATTTAAACTACGATATCGAGTTGATGTGCATCTTTTTCAATTGCAAATTTCTCGTAAACTGCCTGGCTCTTGACGAAAAACTCTACATTGAAACAATCATAACATTCGAAACAACCAGTTAGGAAAAGAAACGGCGTCGAAAATGAAGAAAAAAGAGTTTATATACAAAAAACTAAAATTACGTCTCCGGTTTTGTTTTCGAGCTCTTCATTTCAAGCTTGTGAAAAAGATTCAAAAATAATTTAAAATCAAGCGTGAATCGTTTTTATCGGGACGGAAGACCCCTATGTGGTTTATCTATAGGTGGGGACAATCGAAAACATAAGTGTTAGTTCGTTGTATCCATACAGTTGTTTATGAACGATTGTGACGTAACGCGACGCCATCATGAAGTCGAGTATAGGGCGTCCAAATGTAGCCATAGAAACTTATTAGGAGGAATGTTTGGGACACAAATAAAGTTGTTTATTATTTTGAACTCATAGCGTCGCCGTACTGTGCGTCAGGAAAAAAAGCATAAATAAAAGGGTGCTTTGATTGTGATTTTTTAAATAACACGAAACGTCGCATGCCGTCGATGAACTGCGACTTCAACGTCGAGACGCATATGAACGTTTGTGACGTAGCAATCAAAACATTGAAAAAACTGATTCTCACACTCGTGCAAGGGTATTCTTGTCCTCACCTATAGATAAACCACATGGCCGTCAACCGGGCATCATGCAAAAGCAGGGTTGGATGCAACATTTGTATACCACAACACTCATTAAATTTTTATTTCAATATACTGTAATAAAGTTATCATTGAGTGATAACAAATTGATGATGACATAGTTTTTAACATTGTGAAACAGTTTTTAAAGTTTTTGATTCTCATAACAAATTTAAAAAATCGAGCAATAGATGCACAAATTTTACATTTTTTGATGCTGTAAAAAACTTTACCTCGTATGACGGATTGTCTTAATGATATCACATACAAACTTTAAATTGCTTTCATTTTCCAATACCAACACTGTTGGTGTATAAATATTTTTCGGACAATCGCCAACTTTTGTAAATAAATATTTTCATAATTCAGTTAGCTGAATGGGGCAATGCAACAAAATGCAAATCAGAACTAAATCTCATAAATCGCGTTTCCATATGCTGGGATATGATTGTTTTGCATTATGCGTTAGTGAACATGACAATTTCATCCATCCTAAGATTTATTTACATGATTTAAGAGAATAGAATATTTTGTAGTATTTTTACCCCTAAATGTATGCAGCAGATTAACACTTTTTTCTTTAAAAAATTTTTGACAGAAAAAATGTAAAAAATTAAATCGAAAAAAAAACAAAAATACTGCAATTGGTGCTTCATGCGTTATGACATCACAAATGTATCAAAAACTCAAAATTTTCAAACGTTCTCATTTTATTTTTCATTAATTGCAGAGTTTGTTGCAACTTTCCTCTTTTTCTTAGTATGGTGAAGATCGCATGTTTTTGTAAATTTGAAAATAAACGGTAAAACCAATTTTTTTCTGACTACGTAAGTTTGGTGTCCCATCAACCATATAACTTTTGATGTACAAGGGATATGATTATCTGTAAGCATTAAGATTTTGGAAGCCATTGAAGTTGAAAAGTGTTGCATGTTGCCCCAGTTGGCGGTACAAGAGAGATTAACAGTTTAGAATAAATTTTGAAAACTTAATGAAGATAAATACTTAGCTTGGGTACTTTTCACAGTTTGAGATTTTGCTTGTTATCGACTTTGATCCATCTGCGGCCCTTTCTGGCCAATGAATGGCATAACGGTCGCACTCCGTAATTGGTTCCAAAAATCCAAAGGGCCCTTTTTCTACCTTATAGGTACCATTATTGGTTTGTACTGTCTTCAACTGGGGTCTTCCCCATGTGGTTTATCTATAGGTGAGGACAAGAATACCCTTGCACGAGTGTGAGAATCAGTTTTTTCAATGTTTTGATTGCTACGTCACAAACGTTCATATGCGTCTCGACGTTGAAGTCGCAGTTCATCGACGGCATGCGACGTTTCGTGTTATTTAAAAAATCACAATCAAAGCACCCTTTTATTTATGCTTTTTTTCCTGACGCACAGTACGGCGACGCTATGAGTTCAAAATAATAAACAACTTTATTTGTGTCCCAAACATTCCTCCTAATAAGTTTCTATGGCTACATTTGGACGCCCTATACTCGACTTCATGATGGCGTCGCGTTACGTCACAATCGTTCATAAACAACTGTATGGATACAACGAACTAACACTTATGTTTTCGATTGTCCCCACCTATAGATAAACCACATAGGGTTGACGGTACTTTCCACCTAAATTTGTTTTCAATCGTTGGCTTCCTGTTATTTAAACGCTACAAAAAAATTTGCACCTTTTGTAGTTTGGTTTAAACAAGTTCTGCATTCGTAGTTTTTATCGATAAGTTCAATTCAACCACAAAGTAGTTAAATCTAACAAATTGCACAATATGCCACTAAACCATAATTGATGCATTAATATTATTTTTCTATTTAAACATTTCTTACAATATGATCTTCCATACGAAATCTAGCGTGCACAAATCCATCCTTTTGGACGTGGAAAAGGAGTAGGGTAAGTGTTCCTAATTTGGCATGTGTACCTAATGTTAACATACCGTTTGATTTTGCCTGTTTTTGAGGTTATTTTTCACTTATCACAATTATCAAAAAAATGATAATGTAAAGGATCATGTGAACTTTCATTTTCCAAACAAATTAGTTTTCTAACTCATAGGATTTTTCATAAAATCCGGATTGTATCAAACTATGTCCAAATTGAATGGAATTGTTAGCAAATTTCTTAAAAAACACCTGTTTAGAAATAGAAGATTAAAGCTGAATTTGTTAACCGATTTTTTTGAAATTTTTCGTCGGATTGTTTTTTATCATGATTGAGGTAATAAGTATGTTAGAACCATGATTTTTTCGTGTAAAATCTAAAAAAAGCATATGTCCGCAATTAGGAACACTATTTTCAATGTGTTCCTAATTATGGACATAGTCAAAGTTTTCCAAACTATATCAACGTCAAAGAATGTATTTGAAATAAATTTGATTGTGTTTTAACATAATTTTCAACGATCTGTTAAAATAAACTGTTTTGAGCAAATGAAACATGTTTTTTTTACTTCAGTAAAACTCAAAGCTAAAAATGTTGAAAAAATATTTTCGCTAGGTTGTAAGGAACGCACCCTTCGCGACAGAGAAGGAAGCCATCAAGCTACACAGAGCTTCTTAACGAGAACAAAATCGAAAGGAAAAATAAAAAAAAAATCTCAATAAAATACGTTGTATACCGTCTTTTGGGGCATCATGCAACACCTTTCAACTTCAATGGCTTCTAAAAACCTAATGTCCACAGATAATCCTACCGTTTGTACATCAAAAGTTTTAAGGTTAATGGGACATCAAATTAACGTGGCAGAAAAATAATTGGTTCCACCAGTTATTTTTAAATTTACAAAACATGCGATTTTCACACTACTAAGAAAAAGGGGTATCTAAGTTGCAAAAACGTTGGTTTTTAATTAAAAATCAAACAAAAAAGTTTAAATAGTTATAGTTTTTGACATATTTGTGATGTCGTTACGCATAAAGCACGATCTGTTTATATTTTTTCTGTCAAAGATTTTTTTTAAACAAAGCATAAGGGTGCTGATACTTTTAAGGATAAATAATACTACAAAAATTTTACATCATATTCGAGCATATGGAAACACGATTTAAACTGTGAATCAATGATTTGCATGTCGATGCATTTTAGCCCAGACTGGAAACGGAATTTTAAAAATATTTATTTTAAAAAATCAAATGATTGTCCGAAAAATAATCCTACATCAACAGTGTTGATGTAGAATAATAAGTTCCATATAAAGTTTGTAGGTTATATCACTAAATCAATCCGTCACATTGGACTCGGTAGGCGGTGCCTAAAAGTGACAGACGTGTTTTTGAGGATAAAAATTTTAAGAACTGCATAGTGAAAAAAAAAAGATTTTATTGTAAAAAGTGTTTATAATTTAACTTGGTCAATTCCCGGAAGAAAGGATGCTTCCTTTTAGCTGCGTTTCGCACAAGACGTGGAATTGGGAAGCTATCAGAGAAAAATTCCGATGAAAGGAATCTCAAGTATGACGGTATCAACCATAGGAGGGAAATACACAACGCGTGCGTGGTTTATGAAGTTCTAGAATGGAGAACGGTAGGATGAAGATTCAGAAGGTCGTCACAAAGTTCTAGGAAATCCAAACAAAATCTAAGAGCTAAGTATTTTTTGTTATTTTCTGAAAATTGATGCAACATTATTCTGCTATTATGAATAACCCGAAAAGTTCCTTCGACATCATGTTTATCTTATTTTATTTATTAATTTTATATATGGTGTTTGAAAAAACTGTATTTCAACTTTTTGAAGGTATTTCTGGGAAAAATTATCAAACTCCTGAAACAAACTCCTTCAATAAACTGGAATGATGTCAATGATATTCCATAATGAAAAATGATTCGTCAATTGATTGGTTGATTGATTTGATTCATTGAAATAAAAATGTTTTTTTTATCAGAAACAATAAAGCTTGACAGAGAACAATTATTTTGCTAAACAGTTATTTTTACAACACTATTCATTTGGTTTTAAAACGATTTATTGAAAAAATTGTGAGTTATTGAAATTGGATCATATTGAATTTCTTTGTTCAGATTTTTCTACATTATTTTTTACATATGTATGATACTGAAATTTTCTAATGAAAAAGTGAGAAAATTCATTACAGAAACTATAGTAAGTTTATATCACAGAAGCATTTTATAATAGAGAATAATATAAAATGATCCATACATTGTTTAAATAGCAGGTTTTTAGTTAAAATTAGAAACATATCAGAAAACACGATCTTTTACCCCCCTCCCAAACCAGATTATTTGCCAGGATGCAGAGGTAACCTCGGTCCTTAAGCACAAATTCATTTAATTCATTCCTTTCTTTTTTTCTATTGACGTGGCAGGCTGCGTTATTGATGTTCCAAGAGAGAGCATCAGTTTTGTACATTCAGAATGAGCTGCTAATCCCAAGCGCCTTTCTTTTGACCTCTGTGCGAAATTGGTGGCCTCGGTCAATCACTTAGTAGCAATCATTGGTGAAGTGGAGCATATTCTACCGAACCACACCAACAATCGTGGATTTCGAAATGTCTTTTTTTCATTGCAAATCATTAAAAAATTTCAATTATTTTAATTTTTTAAATCTGTCATTAAAACAGTTTATTTTTTTTTTTTGGCATTTCGGATTCAACGGTTTAAGATGCTGAAAGCTTTCAATAGGAACTAATAGAAGTTAGGAAACAATTTTTAAGGTTCATCGTAACACTAGTCAAAAGTGTCTCCCAATCAATTCCTTCAACCCCTCTCCCAACCAAAATTATTTTGCTAGGATGCAGAGGTAACCTCGGTCCTAAAGCACAAAATAGATCTTTCATCCTTTTTTCTTTCTTCCAATCTATCTATTGACTACTAGGACGTGGCCGGCGCCGTTATTGACGTTAAAAGAGAGAGCATCAGTTTTGAGCAGTGTGAATGAGCTGCTAATCCCAAGCACCATTCATTTGACCTCTGATTAAAATTGATGGCCTCGGTCAACCACGGAGTAGCAACCATTGGCAATGTGGAACTTGTTCTACTGAGCCACGCCAGCGATCGTGGACCTCGAAGTGATTGTTATTACAATATGTTTTTGGAACAAGCAATGCCTACATTTTCTACAACCATACACTTCGGGTTTTACGGTTTAAGGTGGATGTGAGTAGTTAATCAAGCTAAGCTAAGCTAAGCTATATCACTAAATCAATCCGTCACATTGTTTTTTACGGCATCAAAAAATGTAAAAATTTAGATGTTTCGAATTTTCTATGAGAATCAAAAAATTCTTAAATCTCTCTCACGATGTGAGAAACTATGGCATCATCGTTTTGTTAGCATTAAATGATAATTTTATTACATTATATTCACATAAAAGTTGAATATGTGTTGTGGTACACAAATGTTGCATCGAACCATGCTATTGCATGATGCTTTGTTTGACTGTACTTATTTGTATCCATTACAAGGAATTTTCTACTATTGAAATATAATAAATTTATCCATTGGAAAAGTAAAAGCTTGAATTTTAATAAGCTCAACATCCACTACTTTCTTCAAAACAAGCGTAAAGGAATATTGTAAAGGATTTAAATAGTCCTTATTTCTTCATTCATATTCCAAAAACGTTGTAAAATTTATAAAATGGTGAGTTTTGAAATTTTTCTCAATAATGTATTTAAAAAACAGACCCATATGCAAAATCAGGAACAAATAGTGTAATATTGGGTACCCTGATACACATATGTTAAACATTAGGAACACCCATATGTTAACATTAGGAACAATTAGTGCCAAATTAGGAACACCGACACACTTTATAAAACATGAAATTTTTCGTAAATAAAGGCTTGAAATGATTATTTCAAACCAAAACAGAGTTCAGAAAAAAAATTTGGAACTAAGTAAGCAAAAAATTGTTTACCTAAGTATTAAAGATTCGGCGCAATAATATCAAATCTAAAAACCTCTGACAAAATATAGCGAAATTAGGCTCATTTACCCTACGAGCGTGCCCAGGAATTCCATTTTTGTGAGTATCTAAGTCGCACTCAAAACGAATTGAAATTCAATCCCGCCGCTTTTTGGTCGTTTGTTCGAGGCCGAAAAAATTCGAGTAGGATCCCAGCTGATGTCGCTTACTCTGGCAGAACTGCGGAATCATTCGAGGATTGTGCTAATCTGTTCGCCGACTTTTTCCAATCCAGTCTTCCAAAATGAAAACGAATTACCCTCGGATCTACCCTCTGCATTTTTACCGTCATACAACGTAAATATTCCTAGTCTTAGGCTATCTGTCACTGAAGTCTATGATGCATTGATCGCAGTAAACGCTTCAAAAGGACCTGGACCTGACAATCTGCCCCCGTTGTTTGTAAAAAAACTGCGCAGCTGCCATAGCGATTCCTCTTACAAAAATTTCTAACTTATCTCTGTCCTCTGGAATGTTCCTATAAGTGTGGAAAACGGCGTCGATTACGCCGGTTTATAAGAACGGAAGCATTCATAGTGTCGAAAATTATCGTCCTATTTCTATTCTTAACTGTTTGGCGAAAGTGTTCGAGACCTTAGTATACGATGCTGTTTATCCGTCCGTGAAACAATTAATTAGTGACGCCCAGCACGGTTTCATGAAAAAACGATCAACTACCTCGAACCTGATGACATTTACTAATTTTTTGATGCCAAAAATCGAGAAACGTCAGCAGGTAGATGTTGTATACATTGATTTCTCTAAAGCCTTTGATCGAGTGCCTCACAGGTTACTAATAGAGAAACTCCGACGCTTGGGACTACCTGAATGGATTACAACTTGGTTTGCGTCGTACTTAAACTCCCGCACAGCATATGTCAGAGTGAACTCCTACTGCTCATCGAAATTTGAAATACCGTCTGGTGTACCACAAGGTAGTCATCTTGGACCGTTACTATTCATTCTTTTCGTGAACGATTTGTGCGATCGAATGACTTCATATAAACTATTCTACGCAGATGATTTGAAACTTTTTCGGTCAATTACGTCACCGCTAGACTATATTTTACTACAGAATGATCTGAACACTGTTACGAGATGGTGCATGGAAAGCGGTATGCTGGTTAATGTTGAAAGATGTAAAATAGTGAGTTTCTCAAGATCACGCAACTTACTTCGTTATGACTACTCTATGAGCAACCATTCCTTCGAAAGGATTGAAACAATCAAGGACTTAGGAGATACATTTGATAGTCGGTTGAGATTCCACACGCACATTACTACCATAACTGCAAAGGCTTATGCAATGCTTGGTTTCCTTCGTCGAAATACAATTCATTTCAACGATGTATACACCCACAAAACGCTTTATTGCTCGATCGTCAGAAGCATTCTTGAGTACGCAACTCCTGTTTGGGCCCCGTACCAATCGACGCTAAGTCAATCCATTGAAGGTGTTCAACGAGCCTTTATCCGCTTCGCTCTTCGGAAATTTAGATGGAATCCTGAAATCGCTACTCCATACGAACATTGCTGCAACCTTATACATTTGGATACGCTTGCCAAGAGAAGAAAATTTTTACAGTGTTTGTTTACATACGACATATTTGTGGGTTCACGTTACGGGACAGATAAATCCGCCGGACGGATTAACACTTTGGATAAATACTTTAGTTGCACAAGGGGGGGGAGCCGGTGAATGAAACTCGCTACGGATTGGAGACCGCGTGAAGCTGGCACGAGAGTTGAGTACGGAATGGCTGACGCACGAAAGAGGTGCAATAGGAGGTGGAAGGCGTCCATCATGGTGCCGAGGGGCTATTCGATGTATATGAGAATCCAAGTAGTAATTGCAATACCAATACGATCAATTTGGACCGAGTTGTTTTATCCTACTCCACATCCTCCTTTACTTTTGGAAAAAAAGAAGAAAAAAAACGTACAAGTTGTACTTTTAGATATTTTTCTGAAAAGTTAAAATTTCCTTCTAAAAATGGTAAATTTATTATCTCTTTTTCAACTATCTCGGATGTTCTTATATTTTTCGAATTTTGTTTTACTTCTCGACGGTTCTATTCCATTCTATTCTATTTGATTTAATAAAAGAGGACAATCGACGGTTCTTCCTGTTAATATTTAAAAAAGAAAATGAGACACAAACAAGTAAGTTATCTCCCCAAACAGTGATTGTTTTATTTTTGCGCTAGATTTTTATTAAGTTCAGCAAAAGCTGAGTTTTACCTTTTAAATCTAAATAGTTGTTGTGATTTTTTCTACGAGTAACTCATTTCGGTGTTAAAATCGACTTTGGGTGATAAAAACTCATTTTGGGTAATATGTGGTACACCTGAATGATTTTAATTTTGCGTCAGACGTCTAAACTCAATTAAGCGTGTTGGAATGTAAACAAGTCAATCGAAAGTTTCCATGAAGGAAATCGCGAATATACCGAAAAATCACCTTCCGTGTTGGCATCTTGAGCGGGTTCAAACATTGGTTCCTTCGAAGGGGGCTTCCTCGTCGATCGGAATGTTCCGTCAGTTTCGGTTATGTGTTCGGTTCGAAGAGATGTGTTCCCCCGGTCTTGGTCAAAGTAAATTTCCTTTCCGGTATCGGTCGTCGATTGTTGCTAGCCATTTGATTTGTCCCATGAAAGGATACTTTGGCTGTAGCATTCAACAGGAGGACTAGCAGCAGTGGGAGTACCAGGATTTTGGAGAAAGAAAAAAAATAAGGCAGGAAGTAGCGCGCTAAACATAAAGGCTAGGAAACCGACTGAGCAAAAATTTCGTCGTCTGTTAAAGGGCCGTATCTGGTTTTTTTTTACCGCAAACATCGTTGGTGGTTCTGGAACCTTGTGGGGGGAAATTGCTTTCCTCTTCCATTCAGAATGGTCAAAGCACTCGACGATATAACGGTTCACAATCTGGGGCATAGTCAAGAAGAAGAAAAAAAAAATGTAAACCAGAAAGCTTTCCTGAATGTCATGTGCCACCGTGGGTGTCGTGTGGGTGTGCGTCAAATTTTGGATGAATAATCTTTTTAAGTTGGCCATGAACTTCAAAAGAATTTGTTTGTTATCATTATAACAAAATTTCATTGCATCTTTCCTTAAAGATCGAGCCTAACAAAAAGTTCTTGTTACAGGTGAGTACTGTTTTATAGAATGAAATTTACTGCTGATTCTGAATTGAATTTACATGACTTTCCTTTCTCTCGTTTCTATTTCCCAGATGCGTATGTAATCATTCAGGTGTGCCGGCGCCCGTTTTTCGCGATGCGGTCTTTCCTGGCTATAATCTTCATTGGTCGGTGCTTGTTCCGTTCGGACAACTGGTGTTTCGTCCAATTCGCGTTCCGATATTTCGTCTGGCTTATGGTTGAAGATTTTCCAGTCGTAGACTTTACGTGTTTTTGTTACATGGCGGGTGAGAGTCTGGCCTTCGTTATCACTCAGCAACAAATTTCCGTTTGTTTCCTCGAGTACCGTGTACCGTTTCGGATCAAATCGGGAATCGCCTTTGGACCTAACGAGTCTTTCAAGGATGACAACGTCGCCAGCTTTAACTGATGACAATTTGGCGCCCCGTCGAGCATCCTCATGAAGCTTTCCTTTTAGTTTAGCTGTGAGATCTCGTTGGTTCAGCTCCTCATCATCGAAATCAGATTTTCCAGGACATGCAAGAGGGAGACGACGCCGAATTTTCCGGCCCATCAAGACTTCCTCTGGGGCAATTTTGGTAACGGAATGTTCTGCCGAATTGTGTGCTTGAATGGCGGCTTGCAGCTCATCCGCGTAGTTCATTCCTTTACTGCTCGCTGCTGCCATGGCTCTGTTGATAAGTTTCATGTAACTTTCCACTAGACCGTTTTGTTGAGGTTGATACGGTGTGGAATAAATTACGTTTATACCGCGTTCGGAGCAAAATTCTTTGTATTCGTTGCTATTGAACGGAGGTCCGTTATCGCTCTTTATATTTAATGGAAAACCCTCCTTTTCGAAAATATCGTCAAGTATCTTTCTAGTAAACTCGAAGCTCGTCGATTTGACTGGCTTAGCAAACAAATACCTTGAGAAAGAAAAAGAATAATCAAATTGGATAAAATTTTCTGTGAAAGAAAAAAAAATAGAGATACCTTGAGCGATAATCAACCAAGACCAAGATCGATATACCACCAAATCGGGCATAGGGACCGTTGAAATCTATACCGATAGTTTGCCAAACAGTTTTCGGAGCGAATATTCGCTCCATCGGGGTCGGTTTTTCTGGTTTTCCATTTGTCGCACAAATTTGACATTCTTGTACCCATTTCTCAGTGTCTCCTGCCATACCCGGCCACCAAACACGCCTTCGCAAAATGCTCTTCATTTTCGCACTCATCGGGTGGCCCTTATGTGCCACGTAAAGTGTAGCATCACGCAAAGATGATGGGATGACTATGCACCCATTCTTCATTAAAATTTCGTTTCGAACTGATAAGTCATCGGCGACAGATTCATACCTACGTAGATTTCTATCCCAAGAGCCTGTTTCTAGTGCAACCATTACTTCTTGTAGGGTTTCGTCCTTCGAAGTAGCTTCTCGAATCCTTGCCTCAGTAATGAACTCACATGTAGTTGCTTCCAAAGTCGCCAACTCCCAAGGATTTTTTTTATCTTCGAAAGAATGGGTTTCACTACCGTCATAAAGTCGGGATGAAGGATCGGCAATATTATCTCTCCCACGGATATATTCAATATCGTAGCTATATGGACTTAGTCTCAATGCCCATCCATCGGCCCTAGTAAGTACTCTTTTAGTATTTTCGCGACATCTATTAAAAATGAAGGTTACCCCTTGAGCGTCCGTCCGCAAGGTAAAATGTCGACCGAAGAGGAAGTAAGAGAAGTGTTCCGTTGCCCATACAGCTGCCAAAGCTTCCCGTTGATTTTGGGCATATTTCTTTTCGGTTTGGGTTAGGGCCTTAGATGCGAAACTTATTATTCGAGAAACTTTGTTTGGATCTTCTTGTACGAGGACTGCCCCTAATGCGTTCGGGGAGGCATCGGTGTATAGGATTGTCCGGTCTTTGTTGGAAAAGTAACCTAATGCAGTCGTGCATTGGATAATGCGATCTTTTGTGTCCTGGAAGGCTTTAGCTTGCACAGGCGTCCAATTCCATGTTTTTGTCGTTGCGACAGCCCAAAGAGGACTCGTAAGGTCGGAAAAATTTCGTATATGTGGGCTAAGAAACGATGCTAAACCTAAGAAGCTCCGGAGCTCCGAAGCAGTCGATGGTTCTCGGAACTTGCGAACATCTTTAACTTTCTCCTCATCGATGTGGAATCCATTCTCATCTAAGGTATGACCGAGGAACTTGATACGAGTTTTTCCAAATTCGCATTTCTCGTAGTTCAATGTCAAATTGTTTGACTTTAAAACTCGCAACACCAAAGCAACAGTTTTGTTTAGATCATCTTCAGTTTTAGCATAAATCAGTATGTCGTCTATGTATACGACGACGTTCGGAATTCCCTCCAGGATGCGCATCATTTCCCGCTGGAAAACCTCCGGGGCGCAGTTGACCCCGAACATGAGGCGGGTAAAGCGGTACATCCCAGCTTCTGACAAGAACGTGGTAAGCTCTCTTGACTCTCGACTGAGCTCAAGGTGATAAAAGGCGTTGCTTAAATCCAGTTTGGAAAAGAACCTACTACCATGCAGTTTAACTCTAATTTCGTCAATAAGAGGGAGGCGAAAATATTCGCGTTTTATTGCCTTGTTTGGTCCCCTCATGTTGACGACCAAACGGAAATCGTGCTTACCCTTTGGGACAGCGGACATACCACTAATCCACTCAGGGGCTGTAGTGACTTTCTCGATGATTCCACGTTCTTCCATTTCTTGTAGTCTAAGTCTAGCTGCGTCACGAAGCGCGGCAGGGACGTTGAAATATGCGTTTTTAATCGGTGTAATGCTTTTATCAACGCTGAATTTTACTCTTACCCCAGGCATCGTAGGGAACTTCTGGGTTTCGACTCTAGTTTGGTTAACATGAAAATCAACTGCTGCTCCAACTTCCAAGAGCTTCAAATCGTTGGCTGTTGATCGACCTAGTATAGATCTGTTCCCGTTCTTCACAACCAAAAATTCGGCATAAACCGAAGGTTTAACGAGCTCGGTGACAACAATTTTTGCATTGAATGCACATTCGAGGGTTAATGGTACCTCGGTTGCGTACGCACGGAGTTCTGTATATTTTGTATGGTCCGTCAACTCAAGTTTCACATCGCCTCGTTTGAATCCATCGCTTAAATGGTTCCAGTCACTGCCTGCAATGATGTTGACATCCGCTCCTGAGTCTATGAGAAACTCAATAGGATTGGAATTTCCAACGCAACATTTAACGAGCACATCCGAGAGGGAAAGCGCAAATACCTGGAGTGATGTGATAGCATTATTTTTAAAAGAAGGAAACAAAATATAGGTAAGTATATCAGCAAGTGTATTTCTGATTTCAATATTTAATAGGCATT